>NC_092418.1:89923992-90523992 GCF_040894005.1 Engystomops pustulosus | reverse complement strand
GGGGGAGGACCAGTGTGACACCAATGTGACACTTTTTACTATGTGCAAGAGAGTTGCAGTTTTTTTGGTAAAGCATTTTTGCTAATGAAATGAAACGGGAAGGAATTGTGTGTGGTAGTATAGTCACACACTTGTCACAAATGTCCAACCACATGGCCAGAGTTTTTATTCCTTGCTCGCAAATTACACTAAACTACAGATAAAGATGGCGTCAGATACGTGGGCAAAGTTAATTTTCGGCAATGATAGGAAATCCTTATGTAACCGTATTATCATCCATTCCCCTTCCTCTCTGTTGTGTGTCCCGATTATTACAGTCCTTTAGTATGTATTCATAGGAGGAAGATTTTTTTTTTTTTTTAAATAGGACAGCCACCAAAATTTCTGCAAAAAAAGTGATTTTACAACTTCTATAACTGCAGAAAATCATCCATTATTATACTTTAAATAAAAAAAAAAATGGTAGTTTTTGTTTATTACTAGCTTTTGGAGCTTCCTTTATGGCTATGTATGACATCCCAGCTGTAGCCTACCCCCCATGGTGATCATCTCTCACAGCTATTGTTACCCAATTATTCCCATGAATGAATGCACTCTCATGTGCTGTTACCCCTCAGTGTACAAATTGTAATATACTCTAACACATGCACAATATGGGTATGATCTTTTAGGTCACAAGTAATTATGGATGAATATAATTATGAGATATTGGAAAGAATTGATTTGAATATATTCATTACAAGACACATGGATTTAGCCTTTATTTTCTGTGCTTTCATTTTTTCAAAATCAATTTATTATATATTTATTTTTCATTTATTCTGTTTTCATTTTGTTTTTGTGTCAAGTTTCTATCAAGAATAGATTATTTTTTATAAAGAAATAAATATCATTGAGCTCTTTTGTTTGAAATCCTGTTGTGATATTAACTGATAGATCATTATTTCCGTGGCAGATAGAAAACATAATGAAAAACAAACCAAAAAATAACACGGAAGTAAATAAACTTAGGTTAAATTCATACTACCGTTCCTTTCCTCTGTTAAAGGGAAGAATAGAGGTTTAACGTATTCATTAAAAATCCCATTGACATCAAGGTGAATTTGATGTCCTCTAATATGGTCAGTATAGCAGGGATCTGTTATCCATGCATTCTTTTCAAACGTAGGATAAGTACTGCAGCCTCCATCATTTTTTCCGCATGGATAACGGATCCCTGCCTAAAGGGAACACAACGGATGACATAGAATTTACATTGATATCAATGAGAATTTTAAGTGATACGTTAAACTTCCATTCATTACTATTTTAACGAAGGAAGGAACGGTAGTGTGAATCGAGTCTTATATGTATGGTCGTATACTAAAGTCCAGATTGTGCACAGGTTTGAATGGATAAAATATAAGCTATGCTGAAGCTTTTCCATAAAACTGTACAGGTAATCCCCGACTTTAAGGGGTTTTCCCATGAACACAAGTTAGGCCCTACCCATGGGATAGACCTCAGTGACGAGACCCCCGACAAATCACAAAAACAAGGGGTCCAATGGGGTCCCACATACCTCTGTCGGACTCCTTGTCGCTCCGTCAGAGTAATGGAGCAAACGGCTGCGTTGACCGTTTTACTCCGTTAATCTCTATGGAGTTGACGGACATTGCCGAGTATGCAGCTCCGAGATCCCCGTCAGCTACATATAGATTGTTTCCAAGGTAATTTTTATCCATCTATATTTTTATGTAACACGTTTGCTACTGTCAATTCCTCATCTGTAAAAGATAATACTTTATTTGTAAATATTTATAAACATGCAGATGTATAATAGGTAATGTGCACTGTGCACAAAGTTTCATCTACACATTTATCGAGTGTACTTGAGACCGAACCATTGTTGGGTGCACATGGCCTCTTAGTTATTTGGAAATCTGTGCAGGTCCGCCAATACAAGAGGCTGTCACATCACATTTATTGTGCTGCGAATAAACATGCTTTGCCATTTGCTGGATGATGGAAGAATTTATCACTTTGGATTATATATCCTTGTCTGTCACGTCACTTATACATATCCAACTATTCTTATCATAACTGAGCATGGAGGACGGTGAATAATACTACATCACATGGTGGACTGATTCCCCCTGGGGTGCAGAGCTGTACTAAATCATTGCATATACATTGTGTATTTCAATTTACGCCAACCCTATACCAGATCAAAAGCTGCAAAATGTTACAAAAACATGAACATATATCAGTGAACTTTTTTGCTTCTGATGTAAAATATGTATATTTTGTTCTTGTGTATGTTATTTTTACTCATACCTCACAAACATCACAGATTGAGTGGGACAGTCCTGTGTCTTTTTGGTTTCGACAAGAGGTATTTGGTAGCTCTCCTCATCACCATTGAGCCTCTGCTGTGTTCCACTACGGAGGACAGTGGGGCACATTTGCCAAGGGCCGTACGCCAGTTTTCTGTGGGACTTTGCACGTTCTTTTAGGTGCAAACTGCTTGCACTGGTATTTAAGAAGTTTCTGCATTACAATAGTGTAAAATTTCTGCACTGAAGGGGGCGATCCGGTGCTCAGTCGGACCGTGCTCAGATTTAACATGCAAAGTCCGACAGAAATGTGTCGCACCCTGTGTTAAAGGTGCACAAAAACAAAGCGGAGCTCTCTGTTGGGGCAGTGCAGATTCATGAAAAATGCACGGCAGAAATCCTGAATCTGGCGCCCCCTGCACACTACACAAGACACTGCACATAGTACAGAATGCACTGTTCTTAGTAAATGTGCCCCAATGTGTTATGTGGGGGTTAGTTATATAGTTTGTTGTGGTGAAGTTAGTGGCAGGGTAGGGTTAAGGTCAGTGCTACAGGAATGTCAAGGGGCAAGGTTATGGGCACATCAAGTGCAAGGTTTGTCAGCTGAAAGTTTTCAGAACTGCATCTTATTTCTCTCTTTCAGAGTTGCAAAAGTTGGGTGGTATGATGAGCTGACCAGAAGTTTAGGTTCTACCTCCTTCAGTAACTAGTTCCTCCTTAACCTGGACTTGTTGCTTGATGGGCTGCTGAGTACCCAATTAGGCAACTCTACCCCCCCCCCCCACTAAGCATGGCTGTGATTGGCCAGGTTTATCCACCAGGCAACTACCTGGCCAATCACAGCCATGCCTTGTTGCTGGGGGCGTAAAGCTGCTTGATTGGCTGCTCTGTAGCCCATCAAGCAACATGTCCGGGTTAGGGGGAGCTGCCACACCTAAAATTTGTCTCCGCTCATCTCCATGGTTTATTGTTTCCCAATGTATAAGTATTTTTAAACTACTAAAAAAAGGAATGTAATCTTATTTTATGTTTTTTTAATTTACCGTAAATATGTTTAATAGTGTTTATATTTGTCATTTCATACATTCGCGCCACAAGGTGTCACCTTCACAATTTGTGCGTGTGTACACGATCCTACGAGTTGTACATTTGCCTTCGCATGGGACACAGCGAGTGTTCCCTAAATTCATTCTCCTTGTTCAGATTCACGGGAGGAATTAACATAACATAATTCCCATGACTTTATTTTCTAAAGGCCACATACATCTCAGGATAAAAAGACTGCAGCCAGAAAATGAAAGAAAGCCAACATTACACAATCATTTAGACGCACTGACGCATGCACCAATAACCTTAAACATGCATCAATACTCAATTATTCTTATTATTCCAAAATAGCTCATTATGGAAATACAATATCTAAAGAGACAAGCTTGATCAAAAACAGCCGATTTCATGATCAGGGGCGCCGACCTTTAGTATGTAAATGTGTGCAAACTCATTATACATGCCAAATGACCGAAATTATTACGAGGGGCGGCTAAATGAATCGTCGTTGAGAAGCCAGAGCCCGTGATTGAATAGTGGAATTCATCATGATTTTAGTATAACACATTCAGCTCTTACCTTAATGGAAATATTCTCATATTTACGTATACAATCAAATCATCTTAGAAACAAGAAATGAACTCAATCATCCAGACTGAGAAATCTGGATCAACTGCGTGGGGTTCACGTGAGGGCTTTTAAGTGTTTTACTGAAAGAAATGGTGTGAATAGAGGAACGCTTGAAATTATATAAGAAATGTCCAAAGAATTCTGTTAACTGGATCAATGGATAGAGGGGTGTCCCATTTTGGGGGTTCACTACCTTTCGCTCAGTGTTCCAGAATAGAACCTACGGTATAATAATAAACTGACCTAACCATTGCACTATAGTGCTCCATGTCCAGCAACAATTCTGGAATATTTTTGTGGCACAGCTGCGCTGCCTTTCATGCGACACAAATTAGGGGGCGATCTGACTGATTCGCACTGAGTGCAGTATTAAACTTTTTAATTGTGTCGTACAGCCTGGGGCTTATTTACTAAGGGTTCACAGATGGCACTTTCGTCGGATTTTCGAAGTTTTTCGGGATTTGCGCTGCTGGGACAGGTATTTAACTGGGGATTGTGTTGCACGCGATCGGCTTGTGGTGTAGCTGCGCTGGCTTTCATGCAACAGAAATTGGGGGGCGGGCTGTCGGATGATCGGACTGTCGGATGATCGGACTGAGCACGGGATTTAAGATTCAAATTGTGTCGCAAGACAATACACTTACATGCACCAGGAAGAAGAAGGTGAACTCTGGCGGACCTGAGCGGGGAAGCGTCACATGCAGGATATCGGGTGCACGATCTTAGTGAATCGCACCAGAGTGCCTGATCATCAGACACTCTGTACCTTGTGAACTCCAGTGGCCGTATAAGTAAATTTGCCCCCCTATTTTAAAGGTGCTCCACAAAATGGTGAACTCTGTAGGACCTGAGCGGGGAAGCGACACATTTATGATTTCTGGCGCACGATCTTAGTGAATCACCGCACCCAGCATTATACACGGATAATGCACTTTCTCTGACCGGGTAAGTAAATTGTTTTACCCAATGTTTTAATTTTTGAAAATGTATTAAAACACAATAAAACCTATATAAATTTGGTATCACCATGATCATACCAAACCAAAGAATAAAGTGGATGTATCATTTGGAGCGCACACAGTGAAAGTTGTAAAAACTGTGACGCAAATGCGTTTTTTTTTGCCAATTTCACTACCTTTGGAATTTTTTTCCAGCTTCCCAGTACACAGCATGGGAATATAACATTACTGAGAAGTAAAATTTGTTACGCAGAAAATAAGCCCCTCGCACAGCTCTGTACACAAAAAAAATTTAAGGGGTTAAGAGATAAACCTTTTAAGCAAACTGCAGCAAAATATTTTATGTTTGTTCTGACATTTCTAACATGATATAGTAACTATACTGAACATCCATATCTATATGACATATGGAAGTGACAAGATTGGCAGGATATTGGCAGTCCGTCTGACTTAATAGATTAACGTCAGTCCTATCGTCATGTTTACTGTAAGGATTATGATTGCTTTCATTTATCACCTCTTTTTAATCTCACAATTCCTCTTGCAATACGTCTGAAAGCCCATCTAAGACAGCGATGCATAGATTACAGGGTTTAGAGCTCAATGTTGTGAACCAGCAGCAATCTATAGTGAAAAAGGACACATCGGGTCAAAATTATAGATTTCATTTATGACAGGCTGACGAAATCCCTGATAAGTTGCTGCAGCAGTCTGGGTGCATATTGGATTAGACTTGTATGTCCATCTTTTATTACCCTGGATTCTGTGCTGATTAATTTCTTAAAATAAGTTTATGGGAGTCGGATAAGGGCAGATTTATTAGGACTTGTGCGCCAGGTTTCTAATGTACACGACCCAAAATAGTCACATCTCCTGGCACACTAATAGGGATGTGACTATTTTTTCCCCCATGCCACGCCAAGTGGGTTCGGAGGAGCGTGAAGGGGGCCATGCCCTGAGATAGATGTGGGTCGAAACACCTGTAGTCTGCGCTAGGACATGGCTTAGGCCAGTGATGGCGAACCTTTTAGCGACCGAGTGCCCAAAAAGCAACTCAAAACCCCCCTTATTTATCGTGAGGTGGCAACCAAAATTTGCATAATTTTAGCTTCTTTCCAGTGTCCTGCTGTACACAGAGAATCGTGGGGCCAGCAGGAGATCCTCCAAAGATAATTCGGCCCTGTCTACACATTCTCCCTCTTCCTACAGTCCCAAGTAGCCAATTAAGTATCAAAATATCACTGAAAGCAGCATATTTTAAGTTTTTGGAACTGCAGGAAGATTCTATGAGTCCTGTCTGGTGTGCTGGGGGATGACCCGGGTGCCCACAGAAAGAGCTTGGAGTGCCGCCTCTGGCACCCGTGCCATAGGTTCGCCACCACTGGCTTATGCTATCTATAATCATGTTTTTGGAATCATATCAAAGACAAGAATCTCTGGTTTAAAACTATGGTTCTAAGAAGTATAAAACCAGTGAAAAAGGCAGTTAAAGATATTGTTGGAGATGTGAGCTGCGGATAGAAAGAATTCCCACATATCTATGTAACTTTTCATAGCTCTAAAGAAGGAAACTCTTGGACCATGAATCTCAACATCCCTAACCCTCCCTTATTTTGACATGACCTATTGGTGTTGAATTAAGAGGCTCTACAATACAGTCACTCCCCGGGTTATGTACAAGATAGGTTCCTTGGGTTTGAACTTAAGTTGAATTTGTATGCAAGTCAGAATATCTGTATATCTTATAATTGTAGCTTCAGACAAATTTTTTTTGTCCCAGTGACAATTGGATTTTCTAAATATTTTTTGCTCTATGGGACCAAGGATTATCAATAAAGCCTCATTACAGACACCTTACAGCTGATCATTGCAGTCTGGAACTATAGTAAATCATCCAGAGAGCTTCACCAGAGGTCACAGGGGGCAGAGGGGTCCGTCTTAAACTAGCGGTTGTCTGTAAGTTGGGTGTCCTTAAGTATGTGTATAAAACTGTCGAAAGCCTTATTTATATGGGCTCTCGCAATCCTCCTTGAACATTAAGAACAACATATATGAGGATACTCAACAGCGCTTGTCATAATCAACCAGATAAAATAATAGGAATAAACTCTATCTTATGAGCCAAAAAACATTGTCATAAAAAAAAAAAAAAATACAATAATGGATAGTAAAATTTAGGTAAGATGATCTTACACAATGAAATGATAGATGTCTACAAAAACCCATAGGAAAGGAAAAAAATATTTAGGGGCTAATAAGTTTTTTCTTTCTAAATGTGGCTGAATAATACAAGGCAGGTATATGAGATGTTCTTCAGAGCCAGAGGAAAGCCGATTATCGTAAAAGTCAAGTAATGTCTCTGTAGAAACCGTGCTGGATTATGAAATCGCCTCTGTGTGGATGTAGAGGTTAATACAGTAATGGAATGTAATAGACATCAGGTTATCATGAATATGAAAAGGCCATCAATCAAGTGGGACCTCGGCTATTATAGTCTGTACAGAAGGGCAGGATACGTGGGCCGAGCGCTCCTCATATTCTGTATTTACATCAGAGCGGGGATTGCTCCTGCAGCTCATATGAGATTGGACATGCGGCTATAACACTGATGTGTTCTGCAGATTTTCTTTGAATCCTGAGCCTTACATAACACTTGCTATTTTTACTGCTCCGTCTACCTTGCCGGGGCTCAGATGGGATAACACGAGCCGTGTAGTTTAATATTGAGCATAAAGGACAAGCAGAAGAACTTCTCATCTATACATTGTGCTTGGTCCTTTCATTGAACACAGAAGTTTATATTATTGTATTAGCAGTGAAAACCTTATAAACCCTGTGATACCTAATAGTCTTGTAAATTGCCTTTTAAATTGCTCTATAGGCTTTATTTTCCTGTGCAGTTGCCTAAAATGTAGGTTGCATATCCGCTTTACTAATGTAGGGTTATGAATTAGGAAGCAGGTAATAAGAGCTGGTGGAGCATTGATATTCAACCTTTATGTAATTCTTTAAAGCAGTTCAATCAGCGTGTTATAGAGCAGTGGTGGCGAACCTATGGCACGGGTGCCAGAAGTGGCACTCAGAGCCATTTCTGTGGGCACTCAAGCCATTGTCCCAGGTTCACCAAACACACCAATTTACCTGCAGTCCCAGTCAATTTAAGAGATGCTGCTCTCAGTGCTATTTTAAAGCGATTCTCCATTGGATGCCTGGAACTGTGGGAAAAGTGAGAAGGTGTTGACAGAACTGCATTATCTTTGGAGGCCATCTTGCTGGAGCCACCATTCTTCCTGTACACTGAGACCCTGGAGGGAAGCTACAATGATAGTTTGAATTTGCCCTCCTTCTTTCAACTGCATTGGTTGCCTTAGGGGGCCGATACAATTGAAAGATGTGGAAGAACAGGTAGCAATAAGTTACTGCTTAAATTCCTTGTTGGCACTTCACGGTAAATCAGTGGATTTTGGTTGTAGTTTGGGCACTCAGTCTCTAAAAGATTCGCCATCACTGTTATAGAGCATGAGATGCTAAGAAGATTGTGTATAACTTCTTATCTAGCCACATATTATTTTACAGGAGGAGCTGAGCCGATTGTACATATCTGCTGGCAGTATGTTATATAACAGGAGGAGCTGAGCCAATTGTACATAGTGTCCCATCTGCTGGCAGTATGTTATATTGCAGGAGGAGCTGAGACAATTATACATATATGCAGGCAGCATGTTATATTACAGAAGGAGCTGAGCCGATTGTACATATCTGCTGGCAGTATGTTATATAACAGGAGGAGCTGAGCCAATTGTACATAGTGTCCCATCTGCTGGCAGTATGTTATATTGCAGGAGGAGCTGAGACAATTATACATATATGCAGGCAGCATTTTATATTACAGGAGGAGCTGAGCCGATTGTACATATCTGCTGGCAGGATGTTAGATAACAGGAGGAGCTGAGCCGATTGTACATTGTGTCCTATCTGCAGGCAGCATGTTATATTGAAGGAGGAGCTGAGCCAGTTATACATATATGCAGGGAGCATGTTATATTGCATGAGGAGCTGAACCAATTATACATGTTATATAACATAGTGTCCTTTCTGCAGGTAGCATATTATAAAGCAGGAGCGGCCGAGCAGATTGTACATAGGGTCCTTTTCTACAGGCTTCATGTGATAGAACATGAAGTGCTGAGAGATTGTACATAATGTCCTATCTGCAGAAAGCATGCTATATAGCAGGAGATGCTAAGCAGATTGTACATAGTGTCCTATCTGCAGAAAGCATGCTATATAGCAGGAGATGCTAAGCAGATTGTACATAGGGTCCGAACTACAGGTAGCATGTTATAAAGCAGAAGGAGCTGAGCCGATTGTTCTGTTATATAGAATAATATTAATAGTAGAAGGATACATTGTTTTGTAATTTGATTCTTTATATTATTTTAATTTATTTAAATCTGAGAACATTATTTCTAAATTACTAACCAGCATTGAGACTAAACCAGTTGTGGTAAAATAAAAAGCGTATTTTAAGCTCTAGTATTGTTTGTCTAATTGTGTCTTTTGTTCTCTATATTTGGCTTCATTTTGTCTACTAAACCCTTCCCTCTCCATAGACTTCTATGAGCAGTTGTAATTTGATACAGTCTGACATTGTTTAAATTCTCCATTCTTGGATCTCCTTTCTGGAACTGACTTGTGTACTTAATTGTTTCAAAGTTTTTCTTTCCCTAGTTTTTAGTTTTCCCTGAGCTGTTCTGAGTTCATCTCCTCCCCCTCCCCTTTGACCATGACAAATAAAACTGAGTGAAATTGTAAAGTAAGAATTGTAAAAATTATGTTTAAACATCACTAGGGGTTTAAAATTTAAGAACTTTCTTTCATGGGCAAACCCTTAAAACTAGATCACATGTTGTATATTTTACCGTATGTAGGGAAATTTTGGGTTCATTATCTCAGTAGGATATTTGTTAATCCATTCTTTGTATACTAGGTCTAGTGGCACTTATTGATCTCTGTTGAGCCGATTTTGGGTGCAACCACAATAGGTCTTAACACCAAAAAGACCCAAAAGGAGAGTTTGACAATTTTTGTAGATGTGGGCACGCTCAAAAGAGGGTTTCAGAAATGAATAATAATTTTAATAACAATTTCTGACAAAAAATAGATAAAATTTCTTTTAAAATTACAACAAACACTTGATCTTAAATTGTAACTGTCAATATAGCGTTTTTTACAGATGGATATTGTATACACTTTGATGTTTCAACCACAGGGCACAAGGACTCAGTTGGTCCGTTCCTTACATATATATATAATACGTATATAAAATATCCCTTCTCATGAAGACAATCTGTATGTAGGCTTATATACTATAATGTTACACATTAATTCTTTAAGTAAACAGATAGAGAGATTTAGTTGTTTCTTAATGTCTCTGGTGAGCATATAGCAAAAATATCAAAAAATGCATGCATGAAAAAATTAAAAATAAAAATTGTAAAAGTCAAAAATTTAAAATTTGCATCAAGGTTTTTGGCTCTTTATGGTAGATTGGTGTCCAGGAGGTTTTGCTATTTAAACAGGATGTAGGGCCCTACACCTGTATAGATTCTTTTATGTATCGCTTTTAATTACTTTTTTGTAAGTAATAAAAAATAGAGGTTTTATGCACTCACGATTAGTTGGCAGCAATTGGTATAGATGTCCCTAGGGTTGTATTGCTGCTTTTGCTATGTAGAAGAGGTCAAACTCCAAGTGTTCTGTGGATTGCTTAGTAGCCGTTGTCCACATGCGCTGGAATCTGTGATTGTCCACGTGTGATGGAGTTTGTGGACGCCGTTCAGGAACGCGGTCGGAAGATGTTAAAGGATGTCTATTCACACGGTTCTACTTTATCGCATAACCTCTCCTCTCCCAGTTCAGATTAGGCGACTGCAATGTGCCACAGATGATGTTGTGCTCATCAATGAGTGCAATCGTATCGGCTAGTGATCCAGATGGTAGGCTCAAGTTCACAAGCGCTTCACAGGTAAGTGTCCTCTTATTATTTTTTTGTAAGCGATAATATTGGTGGATCTGATGTTCAAGGGAATGTTCAAATCCTGTAAGAGTCTTGCATCTAGACGCGTTTCGAAGCGCAATGCTTCTTCCTCAGTAGCTTTTTTTGAAAGTTTTCATTTCAAAAAAAGCTACTGAGGAAGAAGCATTGCGCTTTGAAACGCGTCTAGATGCAAGACTCTTACAGGATTTGAACATTCCCTTGAACATCAGATCCACCAATATTATCGCTTACAAAAAAATAATAAGAGGACACTTACCTGTGAAGCGCTTGTGAACTTGAGCCTACCATCTGGATCACTAGCCGATACGATTGCACTCATTGATGAGCACAACATCATCTGCGGCACATTGCAGTCGCCTAATCTGAACTGGGAGAGGAGAGGTTATGCGATAAAGTAGAACCGTGTGAATAGACATCCTTTAACATCTTCCGACCGCGTTCCTGAACGGCGTCCACAAACTCCATCACACGTGGACAATCACAGATTCCAGCGCATGTGGACAACGGCTACTAAGCAATCCACAGAACACTTGGAGTTTGACCTCTTCTACATAGCAAAAGCAGCAATACAACCCTAGGGACATCTATACCAATTGCTGCCAACTAATCGTGAGTGCATAAAACCTCTATTTTTTATTACTTACAAAAAGGTAATTAAAAGCGATACATAAAAGAATCTATACAGGTGTAGGGCCCTACATCCTGTTTAAATAGCAAAACCTCCTGGACACCAATCTACCATAAAGAGCCAAAAACCTTGATGCAAATTTTAAATTTTTGACTTTTACAATTTTTATTTTTAATTTTTTCATGCATGCATTTTTTGATATTTTTGCTATATGCTCACCAGAGACATTAAGAAACAACTAAATCTCTCTATCTGTTTACTTAAAGAATTAATGTGTAACATTATAGTATATAAGCCTACATACAGATTGTCTTCATGAGAAGGGATATTTTATATACGTATTATATATATATATGTAAGGAACGGACCAACTGAGTCCTTGTGCCCTGTGGTTGAAACATCAAAGTGTATACAATATCCATCTGTAAAAAACGCTATATTGTCAGTTACAATTTAAGATCAAGTGTTTGTTGTAATTTTAAAAGAAATTTTATCTATTTTTTGTCAGAAATTGTTATTAAAATTTGTTAATCCAGGCTCTTTTTTTTATTGACTGTTTATATAATTCCCTGGTTACGTTACTCAGTGAAAGTGACAATGCAGGACAATCCGGGCTCTAATGCCTGCACTACTCATGAACGGAGCTGTCACCTTATCCCATTTGAAAGGATTAGATGGTCCATAAATATCACTGCTGTTTACCTCACACCTCCCTTTGCTGGAATTCATATCCCGTACAATAACCGTGATGTTACCTCCCGGGCCGAATACTCTCCACAGTGTGGAATCAGAGTACTGTAGTGTGGATACAAAGGAGGTATTACCTCTATTGGTTGGATAGAAGAAGATGATCACAATGAAAAACCTCTTAATACAGACGATTAGGGCGTCAAATGGTTTAAAATATTTGTGTATCTGTGTTCCCTTTATGTTAAATTAATTTGTTATTTAATTTCTTTTTGGCCTTTTTTTTTCTTGTATTTTTAGAAATTTCGGCAGTACATGGCTGGATTCTTGGCTCCTCCATACGGTGTTCTTGAAACTGGATCTAATGACAGTAAGTGGCTGCTATCTATCTATGTATCTCTCTACCTGTATTTTTCGCACTATAAGACGCTTCTTACTATAGGACGCACCCCAGATTTAGCCTTCCAAAAAAGGTAAAATCTATTTTACACCAATTCAAATATTCCTGTTGGTCGCATTAAAGCACAGCACACACAGATCGTCTACATCCATACATTTACACACACAGCTCTGCTTCATCCATACATTTACACACATAGCTCTGCTTCAACCATACTATTACACACACAGCTCTGCTTCATCCATACCGTTACACACACAGCTCTGCTTCATCCATACATTTACACACACAGCTCTGCTTCATCCATACATTTACACACACAGCTCTGCTTCATCCATTCAGTTACACACACAGCTCTGCTTCATCCATTCAGTTACACACACAGCTCTCCTTCATCCATACATTTACACACACAGCTCTGCTTCATCCATACAATTTCACACACAGCTCTGCTTCATCCATACAGTTACACACACAGCTTTGCTTCATTCATACATTTACAAACACAGCTCTGCTTCATCCATACAGTTAAACACACACAGCCCTGCTTCATCCTTACATTTACACACACAGCTCTGCTTCATCCATACAGTTACACACAGCTCTGCTTCATCCATACATTTACACACACAGCTCTGCTTCATCCATACAGTTACACCCACAGCTCTGCTTCATCCATACAGTTACACACACAGCTCTGCTTCATGCGTACAGTTACACACACAGCCCTGCTTCATCCAAACATTTACACACACAGATCAGCTATACACATATAAGTCACACTCTGGGAACTACTCTACACATCAATACATACACAGCTCTACTATACACAAATAAGGAACACACAGGGAACTACTCTACACACACAGAACCCCCCCCCCCCCATTTTCCCCTTCCTCTCTTCTTCTTATTCTGTCCCAGCGCAGCATGTCCCCATTCTTGGCAGTATGTGGTGATGTAAGAAGCATATGATCAGTCACATGATTCTGACACACCGCATGTCCTCTAGGCAGAAGGAGAGAGCAGTACGGAGGCTCTCCTCTGCGAGGGGCGGTCCAGTGATGAAGCAGCGCCTCAGATCGTCTCTCCCATGCCATAGTCCGGCGCTGACTGGACCGGCGTTCTGAGTATAAGGCAGTGCAGTGTTTGCTAACTTTATCAGAGGGTTCAGATAAAGCTAACAGTTTATCACTGCTAATATTGGGTAAGCGCTGCTTACTTTAGTAGTGACCTCTTTAAGTTAAATGTCTATGTAAGTAGCAACCGGAATATTTTGAATTTTAGAAAATGTATTTTGTGATCCCTGAGACAGTTGGATTTTCCAAATTTTGGGTTGTCGTAAGAACAATATAAAGGTTCATTGCAGACACCTTTGATAACTTTAACAGCTGATCATTGCAGCCTCAGTAAATTATCACTATCCAGAGGTCCTTCAGTAACTAGGAGTCATCTGTAAGTCAGGTGTTCTTATACGGAATCCATCATCAAAATCCATCATGATAAACCAGGGACACTTAGTCATAGATCCAGGGACCGTGACTGTGGTAATCTACTTATATTTGTTATTCATGGTCTCTTTCCTTCTAAAATCCACTCTTAAAATTGTGCCTTAAAGGCTACTAGGATGATATAAAAAAGGTCATTTTTATTTATAAAGACAAAAATAGTGTAGTGAATTGAAAGAATTATACAGCACCTCCTGCTGTGGATATGGGGTGTCTTCTGCTCTTCTGAAGCGCCCAAAGAAGAGAACAGTCTCCTTTCTTGGGTTTTCTAAAAAAATAATATCTGCAAAGATTGGATCCGTCCCCAATCTGCATTTGTGTATTAAAACTTAATCAAATTAAATAATTTTAGGGAATTTAGCAAAAAACTAAAACATTCATGGCATGACTACCTAGGACAGGTCACCATAGGACAGTGATGGCAAACCTTTTAGAGGCCGAGTGCCCAAACTACAACAAAAACCCACTTATTTTTTGCAAAGTGCCAACACAGAAATCTAATTTGTGATCTATGCTCCCTTCTCTGTCACAGTTTTCATTGATACCAGCACCCTGAGGCACCAATAAAGCAGAAAAAGAAATGTACAGCTGTCACTTTAAAATAGCTCTGTGCACAGCAAGTCCTGGGCTTTCTGGGACCACAGGAAGATACCTGGAGTCATCTCTGGTGATGGCCTGGGTGCCCACAGAAAGGGCTCTGAGTGCCACCTCTGGCACTAGTGCCATAGGTTAGCCATCACTGCCATAGGAGAACCTCAGACTCAACAGCAGATTTCTCCACAGTTTTTTTTATCCTTCCTGTGTTTTCAAAGCCTTTTGTATCTGTAACTTGTTTTTCATCATCTTCTTCTAGGGATATCTGACAAAGAAAACATGAATAGCGGGTTGTGCTCGGGGTCGAAAAACTGTAACAAGGTAACGAGGATGGATTTTTTTTGTAACAGTTATATTTCTGGAATTTTTGTAGTACTGTGTTCATATACATAAAGACAAACTTTAAATAGACACAACAAACGGCACAAATCTGTGGATTTGTGGAGGAAACTATGTAATGTATCTTATAAGAGGAAAATCAGGTCCTTTTCCTCCTCCCCCTCTAATTTTTTGAACTCACTCTGAATTCTCTGCTGAAACCATATTGTCTTCGCAAGGAAGACTTCTTTGTGAGCTCAGATGGCAACTCTCCATAACGTTTTATGCTGTAAATAGGGGAGGGGGAGGAATATAACAATACAATTGTTTTTAACATTGTTAAAACGAAAGAGATAAACAATTTAAAGGGATTGTGTCATGATAAACACTGATCACGTATCTACAGGATTCCTAGAGGTCATGGAACCCAAATCAGAACATGCAACAGATGCTTTGAATGGAGCTCAAGTGCACACGCTCAACCTTCACTCCATTCACTGCTATGGGACTTCTCTGATGGCTTTAGGAGATCTGACCGGAAAGTTCTCTAGAACTAAATGGAGCATAGTTTGAGTATTCACACCTGCTCTCCTACCCAGTAAAAAGTGTTTTAACACCTCCTATTCCTGATCTCTGGGGGTCCCATTGGTTGGACCTCCCACTTGTTCTGCATGTATGCTGTCTCTGATTTTTATGGGAACGCCATGCATCCACGCCAGATTTTTCTGTCCTGAAACACATGTAAAACAATGGACAACATGCAGCCATGTTGTAGATTGAAAGATTGTATATTCAAATGTTAAAGCATAACTAAACGTTTGAAGAGGTTTTTTTTTATTATTTTAGAAATTAATAATAGATGACTTTTTTCTGCTTCTTTCTCCTGTAGAGAGGTCCCACAGATAAGATGACTAATGATATACGCTTTCCATACGTAGGGCGTATTGTCGTTGTCAGCGGATACAGGACAGTTAACTGATTTACACAAACTGCTTGAATAAGGAAAAAAGGCAGAGGAAAAATAAGGAACATATTCAGTTAGGACGAGAATACTCGTCATGATTAGCTAGCTCTTGGACTCCAGGCATTTGGACTATCTATATCGTCCTGCAGTTAAAGTGTCACCATATGTAAACATATGTTGATAGAACAGTGTCGATGGCTGACTGTCAGGGTCATCACTTCCATGACCTCTCACAGCTGTCCCTGCACAGTGATTGGTCAGTCAAATCTGACCAGTCATAGCTAAAAAGTTAAAAGCAAGAAATTATCCTGCCTCAGCAACAGGAGATTGGAGATGTTTCCCATTTAACTCCTTCTGGCAGCTATTACCTGCTGCTTGCATCTGATCTTATACTATAAAAAACATAAAGGATTGACAAACAACCTAAAAGCTGTTTTGCATAATTTAAGGGGGTAGTTTGACAAAATGGGGGGATTTAAGGAGGTTTCTGATATATAAGGCTTTTTAAATCTCTTTTAAACTTAAAGGTAACCTGTCAGCAGAAATTGACCTAATAAATCACTACCAGCAGCAGCTGAACACCTTCTAGATCCTGTCTATTTCATGGCCCAGTGCAGTGGCATCGTCCAGAATATTAACTATAATTTGGTTGTATAAAGTCAAGGAGGTGGAGAGTTTAACACTGAAGTCAAGCTTTCCTCGCTACAGAATGCCATGTAATCGATGGTCCTGCATCCTGACACATCACTAACCAGATCTCCTTCATTCTGAAGTGGGAAGAGCTTGACTATAAAGCTGAGATCTCCGCCTCATTGACTTTGTACAACCAATTTTGATCTCACTTCAAAGTTGATTTTCTAAATGATGCCACCACACTGAGCCAAGAAGGAAGGTGTTAATCTACTTCACAACACACTGGTAATGGTTAATTAGCTCAATTTCTGATGACAGGTTCCCTTTCAAAAGTAACTGTTTCTTGAACATTTCTAAATGTACTGTTAAATTTATTAACCTTCTAACATCCTTAAATAATAAAAGGATGTTTAAAAACTTTATACCAACATAAAGGGAACATATGGTAAAGGTTATTTAGTAACTACCTTGGACGCCTCGACTATATGTGTGCAAGGCAGAAAATTTCAAACATTAAAAAATGCACATTTTTCAAGATTTTTGGTAAATTTCAAATTTTTTTTATAAATAAACACGTCAGATATTGATCAAAGTTTAAAACCATAGTAAATTACAATATGTAAAAAAACTGCCTCAAAATCACTTAGATTTGTTCAAAAGTTATTACTACATAAAGTGATGCATGTCAGATCTGGAAAATGTGGCTCCTTAAAGAGGACCTGTTATCTCCCTATCCCTCCCCCAGTTTTTGCACTTTATAGCTTTATTGGAATATACCAAAAAGCCGTGAAACACTGAGGTACGTAGCGGTCCGATCGACGGACCTAACTTCAAGCAGTCCGGCGTATTCATGAGGGGGCGGTCTTAAGCACTGCCCTCTCTTCAGCTTCTCTCTTGGAACGCCACTCCTAGAGCCGGCGCCAGCAATGGGTGTACTCGGGCAATTGTTGGGGCCCAGGGCTGCTGGGGGGGCCCACATAAGGCTTTATATAAGGAATCCATAGGGAGTGAGGGGGGCTTTATATAAAATAACCATAAGGGGGCTGTTTGGTATGAAAACTAGGGAATATTTTAGGGAACAGTAGACATGAGTTTTAGTTTCTGAATTTTTAATGCTAACACGTAAGTTCACTGTAAAGGGGCCCACTGAGGCTCTTTTGGCACAGGGGTCTACTGATACCTGGAGCCGACCCTGGCCACTCCCATACCAGATGCCAGCGGTTAATGCTTCAGTCACCACCTCCTGAGACTGCCTCAGACTGCCCCCTCATGAATCCACCAGACCACTTGAAGCTACTCCATCGATCGGACCACCACATACCTCAGCTTTTCACAGTTTTTTGGTATGTTCTGATACAGCTAGAAATTTAACAGTGCGATAACTGGGGGAGGGCTAGGGAGATTCTTCCTTTAGTATGTGCAGCTAAAGTTTTTTTGAGCTAGCAGATCCTCTTCAACCTGAAAAAGGCCTCTGGTGTTAAAGTATATAAAAAAGTTAACTATTATCATCTGCACTAATCATTTAGAACATTTTGCTGAAAGTTTAGTTACATTAAATGCCTTTAATAATGCATTCATTTTGGACTAGTTTCTATATTCAGGTGACTCCCTTAGTTGCAAACTCAGATTTTGAGGGAGTTTATAATTCACAAACACAAAACAGGATAATCGGGACCCTAAAGTTGGGTACTGGTGCCCTGGAGCACGCCCTGCTTGGCATTAATAGCGCTGTAGCTCTCTTCTTTCTGAGTGAATAGGAGGGATCTGTAGTATTGTTACCAGCCACTACACAAAGTGCGGAGCTGTTTTATGTTCATGATTGCCGGGATCCCTTTAACTCCTGTTTTGTGTCTATGGAGCCTGATTGCCTGAGTGAACCATTATATTTTTGATGATAGCATACTACAGCATGAATTTATGGAATCCTTTTAAATTATTGTAAAATTCATTAAAATGTAATCGTCCTGGATGTGTAATGTGGAGCCACTGGTGCTGCTACTAAGTGCTGCGCTCCACCACTTAACATTTCTCAGTTTCACTGTAGCTTTGTATCTCAGTGGTCTTGAGAAATGTTGTACATAAAATATATTGACATTTTACGCCCTTTCCATTTCCCATAAGCACTGGTTATAATTTATAAACTTAAACATTTTTACTTTTCTCCTTTTAACTAATGTATAATTTATATAGTTCTATCGTTTTTGTTTTACTTCCATTTTTTTTTTCTTTCCAAAGACCTGTCTATTTTATGTTTTCATTAACCGGATTATTTCATTCTCTTGATGCTAATATAATTTTTTTTTTTTTGGTGTATTTATGTTTTATGTATGTTTTTTTTTGTTTATTTTCGGTTACGTCTTATTTTTCAGACCCCTCTCATTGAAAATCAAAACACGCTTCGTCCAGCTAAAACCATTACAGAGGTAATGGGATGTCGGGAAGTGGTTCAGGTGCATACTGATATCAAGGATTTTAGACCAAAAAAAATTCAAAAGCAAACATTTAAAGGGGACCTGTCTACTCCCCAGTTATGTCTGTTTTAGTAAATACTTGAAATTAGGAGCATATTTTATTGGAAATATATGACTAATTTGACAAATGGGTGTGGCAATTTACATAGTCTGACCCAATCAGAGATGATTGAGGAGTGCAGGGTTAGGCCCTTTTAGGAAATGCCATCTTGACAGGAAGTAGCCCAATTTTCACTTAAGGATACAAGCACACAACTGTTAAAAACGGCAGCATAGCAACCGTTTTTTTAAACAAAGCAACAAGTTTTTGTGGTACTGTGAGCTACAGATTATGAGTAGTTAAAAACATAGTTGAGAAAGTAGTTCACATTTTCAGCTATGTCTTTGAATGTCTTTTTCTCTGGTTTAATAGCACAATGTATTGCAGTCGGACTGCATTTTGAAAGATGAGAATCTCATCTTTACAATGGCACCAGAAACATAATACTGCTATACAGCCCAAGATAGGGACATCTGAAGGGACGTTCCCCTTCTAGCCTTTAACGGTGACTCATCTCAGCTCATTTACATGTCTATGGAGGTAATTTTTAAAGTCCTAATTTTTATCAGGGAAGGGGGTGCTAGAAAATATATTTTAAACCCTCCCTGAGCTTAGCTTAAAATCAAGTCAAAGGATCCCTTTAAAGGAATGTTTTTGCTCTAATATTAGTATTATATTAGTATTATTAGTATTATTTCCCAACCATATGTCTTCTGACCTGAGCTTACAGCTTTATGTAGCATCATTATACCATAATGCTACTGTCGAACCAAAGATAGGGACGACTGAAGTGACGCTCTCCCTCCTTCCTCTAAAAGTGACTCATCTCTGGCAGAAACTTACTCTATGGTGCTTATTTGCATATCACTTTAGAGTTGGTTTTCATTGGTAAATGGGGGTTTTAACATAAAAGAAGGAATTCTAGGGTATTACATAAGGGTATTACATAACTTCCAGTACCCTTCAGTAGGGTAAGTGGCTTAAAAGCAAGTGATAGGTTCCCTTTAAGCAGGGCTGTGGAGTTGACTCAAACTCTGACAATTTCCTGAACTTTGACTCTAGCTCAAACCAAAATGGTCACCGACTCTGACTCAACGACTCCATTTCCACAGTCCTGTTTTCCTGGTCCCTCTCGCAGTGCTTGAGATAAATGCAGACATTCCTTCTCAGTGTCTTATTTCTCTAATCTATAGAAGAGGAGCTTCACTACTGAGCATGTACATAAAGTGCAGCACACATTCATCTCAACTAAAAGAGGGATCAGGGGTGCATAATGTACTTGCCTGAAAGATGAAACTTTGAAAATTAGGATTTTTTAAGCAAAAAAAACACCCATAGCCAAACACCTTTGAAGGTAAACTATAAACCACAAGGAAAGTAACCAGCACTTCCTCCTTCTTTGTATCCTAGATTCATTCACTATCCAAATTTCTATACGTTATCTTTGCCTTGTTTGATTTCAGTATAGCAACTGTAATTCAATTTCACATAATTATGCTTTAACGTGGATATAAATAATTTAATGTAGATTTATATTTTATTGAGTAGAATTTCTAAATGTGTTTTCTTTTCCCAACAGGGGATGTGTTTTTGCATTTTATTTAATGTATTGATTTATTTATATACAAAATATTTTAGGTCCCTTCTGAGCGGATCCTCAGGGCTGGGAAGACTTTACGCAATGCCATCCTTTCTCGTGCACCTCACATGATCAGAGACCGCAAATACCATCTCAAAACCTACAGGTAAGCATCACAGTTTTGTAACCAGATGTAAAAGTAAGGCTAACACAAGATAAACCAGGGACACTTACTCATAGATCCAGGCAACGTGGCTGTGGTAATCTTCTTATATTTGTTATCTTTGGCCTCCTTCCTTCTAAAATCAACTTTTAAAATGATGCTAATGAGAAGGAATGGTTCTGGGGGCTTTACCAGAGCTCCTTTGTGCAGTAGTTTCACAAGCTGTTACACTGTGCCAAAGGAGCAGAGGGGAGGATTTTTTGACCCTGTTAAAAAGAGATTTATAGAACTTTTGAAGAAATGTTTGTTTAAAGATGGGAATTTTTAATCAAGGACATTTGCAGACAAAGTATTTTTTTTTTTTATACTGTACTTTTATAACTTGCCCTTTTATGGTTTGGCACCTACAAGGTTAGGAGACTGTGAGTCATGTATCTATGTGATATTTTATGGAATGTTAAAAAATAAAAGGCGCACACAAAAAATACAGGAATAAAAGCCATAATGAAATGATGGTAATGCTAATTGAGGGAAAGTGGCAGCATCATAGCCACATGGAGGAGCATGGCAGCGCGCCAGAGATCTCACAGTATCTTGTGAAGCCCTTATTTCCAGCACTGAGTAATATTCCACACATAAGTTCTACCTCACTGGTCCTAAGCAACATTTGCAGTAAAAGTAGTCATTTGTACATTGGCCGTCGCTGAACTAGCGATCCCATAAAATATTGAAATATGCTTTCCCCTTGCCAGTTCTCATTTGTCTTCATGGTTGCTTAAACAACGTATCCTGGCAGCTGTGTTCTCTTACTCAGTCTTCAATTATCAAAAATCTGCCCTGGCTGTAAACCCGCATAATGCTCGGTTGTGAGTGTATATATGTGCACAATCTAGCCAGCATTATAAGATATTGGAGACATCTCAATGGGTCCATATTTCTACCAACACATCAGTATTTAGGCTCAAGTAAAAATAAAATTTTAGGTGCGTATAGATTCACATAATATTCATATAAAGTAATAAGTATAACATCTAAAAAGAATGTATAAAGCAGCAATTCTTGTATTCAGTTTGACATAACTTAAAGGGATAGGCCTCTTTACTTCATTAGTTTTTGTAACGTATGTGTAAGTGTGGGGGGTAGGATATTAGGTAATTTACCAATATACATCCTGCGACAAAAAGTGATGTTTGCAGACCCCTGATGCTACGCAATGTCAATTAATTATCCTTTTATAGACGCTAGCAGAACGCACGGGTTCTGGAAGGCTCAGGAAGTGAGTTAGAGTTATCCACATAACCTCCGGATATGGACAACAGTAAATCACAACCCTGAACAGATGAAAGACCTGTTTCACTATCCTCGGTGAAACAGAATTTTATCAACCCAATAGGCTGCCACCAGTTCACATTTAATATAAGCCAGATCCATAATGGGATTATATAACGTGAGGAACGAGGATCGAGATAAAAGAACAACACAGGTTAAATTTTATATTTAATCACCTTAAGAGCACACTACACATACAGTACACTACAGTACATACACACAGTACATACACACAGTACATACACTTACAGTACACTACAGTACATACACACAGTACATACACATACAGTACACTACAGTACATACACACAGTACATACATACACATATATATATATATATATATATATATATATAGCAAAGTACAAAATACAAGGGTAGGATGACAAGTATCAGCAGGCAGTGAGTTAGTTATCTTGTGTGGGCCTAATGGGAATGGATAGTCCACACTTTATGATCTTTCCTGCACTTGTGATGTCATGGTTCCCCAGGCAAATACAATGGGCACAAATGGTGCTCTGATTATAATAGGTGCAGACACACCCCTTCACATGGCTAGGAGGGCTCTAGGGACCCTCCTACCTGGTATCATGTCCAGGACCATGAAGAAGTTCTAGCTTCTCAATAGGAAGGCATAGGCTGCTAGGGTTCTGTTCTGATTGGATCCGGGTGAATCCCTGTATCACATTGATACCAGACATGACCCATTTCCTATGTTCCCATTCTGAGATATTTATATCTCTGTGTCCAAGATTGCTAGAACCTAGTTAGATACAGGTAACGTTACCCTGGCTATACCAATGCCAAAAGTGTATCTGGCCTTGGGCTGAGATGGACCATAACTCCATGAACGAGATATTAATATTTCCTTTGTCACTTGTCTGAAAAATGGAGGTAAGCTCCTGAAAGATCTCTGGAGCCTCCTGTCTTTTTCCTCATTAGCAAGGCATTCATAAAATGGCCGCAGATGGAGGGTCATGTGATCTCTATCTGTCCATGAGCAATCGCCCTGCCAGGACCTTGCTTGATCATATATTCATGAATACTATCATAAGGTCCTGACAGGGTGATTATTCATGGACAGATAGAGATCACATGACCCTCCATCTGTCTGGCTGGTGATGTCACACAAATATTATACACAAACTTTTGCTATTGCTGTTATTTTTGTGAACTTCATCTGTACCCATGCATTAAGTAGATTTAATGCAGAATTTTTTTTCTGACTATCCTGTTCATGTGGAGCGTGCAGAAATCCATGCACAGAAACAAATCTGGATGGAGTGATGTCATCCTTTGGTTTAGATAATTAGGAGATTTCACCCTAACAAGTGAAATGTATGGAGAGATTGAATTATTTGCGTAATAAGTAATTAATCAGCTTTTGCACTTTTCTACGTCCCTTTGAGTGCAGCTTAAAATAATACAAGGCTGTAAAAGGATTAAGCCGCGGAAAAGCTTCTGGAATTCATGAGAATTATCTACTACCTATACTTGAGGGTTCTGCTTGTAGAAATGTACAGTGTTTCCCAAAAGCAAGAAATGCTTTACAGACCCCAATATTACACATACCCTATAGATAATGGCCATTGATGCTGATGGACTTGCAATATTAATTTTCCAATGATCCCTGTTCACCTTGCTGCAGCAGAAACATACTGTAAACCACAGGTGATCGCTGCAGCAGTGACTAGCTGTATACCACCTGTGATCACTGCAGCAGTGACATTCTCTATACCACCTGTGATCACTGCAGCAGTGACATACTGTATACCACCTGTGATGGCTGCAGCAAGTGACATACTGTATACTAGTGATAGCTGCAGCAGTAACATACTGTATATCACCTGTGATCGCTGCAGTGGTGACATACTGCATACCACCTATGATTACTGCAGCAGTGACATTCTTTATACCACCTCTGTTCGCTGCAGCAGTAACATACTATATACCACTAGTTTTTGCTGCAGCAGTAACATAGTGTATACCACCTGTGATCGCTGCAGCGGTTACATCCTGTTTACCACCTGTGACTGCTGCAGCAGTGACATACTGTATACCACCTGTGTTCTGTGCATTGGGGACATGCTCTATACCACCTGTGTTCGCTGAAGCAGTAACATACTGAAAACCACCCGTGATCGCTGCAGCAGCGACATACTGTATACCACATGTGATTGCTGCAGCAGTGACATACTCTATACCACCTGTGTTTGCTGCAGCAGTGACATGCTGTATACCACCTGTGATTGATGCAGCAGTAACATACTATATGCCACCTGTGATTGCTGCAGCAGTGACATTCTGTATACCACCTGTGATCACTGCAGCAGTGAAATACTCTATACCACCTGTGTTTGCTGCAGCAGTAACATTCTATATGTCACCTGTGATTGCTGCAGCAGTGACATACTGTATACCACCTGTGTTCTCTGCAGCAGTGACATTCTGTATACCACCTGTGATCATTGCAGCAGTGACATACTGTATACCACCTGTGATCACTGCAGCAGTGACATACTGTATACCACCTGTGATCATTGCAGTAGTGACATGGTGTATACCACCTGTGATTGCTGCAGCAGTGACATACTGTATACCACCTGTGATTGCTGCAGCAGTGACATACTCTATACCACCTGGTATCGCTGCAGCAGTGACATACTATATGTCACCTGTGATCATTGCAGCAGTTAAAGTACATTTTTTTCCAATCAAAATGCATATCAGTTTGTTCAGCTCCTCCTGCGCCATGAAATGCTGCCTGCAGATCAGGTACCATATTCTATGTATAAAAGCCTATGAAAGTGATGTAACTAGCATTACGTTGTCATATTGCTTTGTTGTATAATTCTTATTATTTTGTCTTTAACAGGCAGTGCTGTGTGGGCACTGAACTGGTGGACTGGCTTATGCAGCAGAGCTCATGCGTTCACTCCCGGACACAAGCAGTGGGCATGTGGCAGGTCCTATTGGAGGAAGGGGTTTTGAACCACGGTAAAGGCATAGTTACTATGCGTTGTTGTGCTTTCAGCACTGAGGTGTCCACATGCAGGAGTATTTTTACCATTTATAATGAAGGAGGCTCCAAAGCAGGTTTGATGATGGGCTTAAAGGGTTATTCGCATTTCGACAAATTAATGTTATTGTTTGTATAATAAAAAGTTATACAATTTTCCAATATACTTTCTGTATCAATTCTTCACTGCTTTCTAGATCTCTGCTTGCTGTCCTGCTATAGCAGTGATGGCGAACCTTTTAGCAGACGAGTGCCCCAACTGCAACCCAAAACCCGCCTTATTTATTGCGAGGTGCCAACCAAAAATGAAAGCAGTAAGTTATTGCTCTCTGTTCTTCAACAACTGAGCACAAGCTGGAAAAATTGCATCATTTTAGCTTCTTTCTAGTGTCCCTCTGTACACAGATTTGTGGGGCCAGCAGAAGGTCTTCCAAAGATAATTTGGCCCTGTCTACTCATTCTCCCTCTTCCTACGTACCCAAGTAGCGAAGTAAGTATCACTTAAATATATGAATGAAAGCAGCATTTTTTAAGTTGCTTGGAACTGCAGGAAGATTCTTTGAGTCCTGCCTGGTGTGCTGGGGCGATGGCCCGGGTGCCCATAGAAAGGGCTCTGAGTGCCACCTCTGGCACCCGTGCCATAGGTTCGCCATCACTGTGCTATAGGAAGCTTCTATGTTTACTTGCAGTGGATAGAAATCTGACCATGGTCACACAGGTGCACGGCTCATTAGTATCATAGAGAGTAATCAGAGCTGTGTGTTATAACGAGCCGTGCACCTGTGTGACCATGGTCAGATTTCTGTCCACTGGAAGTAAACAATGAAGCTTCCTAAAGAATGACAGCAAGCAGAGATCTAGAAAACAGTGAAGAATTGATACAGAAAGTATATTGGAAAATTGTATAACTTTTTATTATACAAACAATAACCTTAATTTGTTGAAATGGGAACACCCCCTTAAATATGACTTATAAAAATAAAAATTTCGGATGCATTTCCCTTTAAATGTAGAGCGTTACCCCTGTATTATTTATCATTATACTCGTTAAGCTTCTTAAGCATCTGAGCCTATTCCTTCTACTGTATGCAGTGCAACATACAATCCTATCTCAGGGCTCGTTACTGAATGTGGCAGAACTGGGGCCTCATTACTACAATGAGCCCTGCGGTACCGCTCATATCATCTCTTCTATAATCAATAAGACTGTTGTCACCTCCCGGCTCTGACTGTAATGAATCCTTGTGGTCCTGGTCACCTCTAGATATGTGAGTCATCTCTTGTATCTATTGCACATTTTGGGGTCTTTACGCCCTATGGCTATGACTAAATGCTATTTATTATACTGTTTGATGCTTCTCAAATGCAGACTCTATGGAATTAGAATGTGGAATCATTAGGATAGTAGGATGAGGGTTTGCAGCAGATTGTTAGTAAAGCCCTCCAGCATGGAGATTTTATTAGATTATGTTTTTAACTGTTTTATTCACAGATCATTCATGTTAGAGGGAACATCGCTCGCTGTGCTTCACCACTTTACACATTTCTGTGATTATACTTTGCCCTCTGCTGGCTACATTGGCTATACAACATATAGATCAGAGTAAAACTGAACCAAAATGGCTGATAATTAGTGTGTGTTGTTACCTTCAGGGTAAATCTACACTTGTTTGTATAGGTGACATCCACAGCATAGCAAAGATTACAGCTTTTTACATATCGCATCCACATATAGCGGCCATTTGCCACATTTTAATTTTTTGGAATTGAAATACATTTTTACAGTGATTTCCACCCCTTCAAGCAAAATGTGTTTGTTATACGTGCCATATTTGATACATATTTGCAATGGATCTGTATTGCAAATTTTCTCTAGTATGTGGTTAAATTCACATGGCAGCAGGGGTGTAACAACAGGAGTAGCAGCTTTAGCAGGCGCTATGGGGCCCACAGTGTTAAGGGGCCCTGGCATCCGACTTGAGACACTAAAGAATGGAGGATGTGCATCATTATATACAGTGTATATAGTACTGCTATGTGTGCATATGCTGTGTATCTATGTTATGTATATACTGTATGTATGTTAATACTGTATACATCTGTGTACATTTTGCATATAACATGATGTGTATATACTATATGTGTGTATTTGATGTGTATATAACGTAAGTATGAGTGTTTTTAAGGGGAAGGGAGCCCCTTTCAATATTCTTTTCAAGAGCTATGCCCCTGCATGGCAGTATCCTGCCTAGTATTTTACATCAGGATATGGAAGCCAACATGGTCCTAAGGAGAACAAGTACAATAGAAAGATTTGGACACCTCTGAGAAGTTGCATAGCTGCTTTTAATATCCTTTATGCTTCCTAAATAAAATGGGTCCAAAATTCAGTGCTTTTTTTGTTTCCTGATATTCAGTTCCAAATCTTCAGTGTATACAAGAAAAGTAACTAGGGTTTAAAGTTTCATTTAAAGTCTGCAGCTTTCAGTTGTGGAAAAAAAATGAAACCTATGAGTTTACTGCATAATTTAATTAAACTTAAAATTGACAAACAAAATGGATCCTGATGGATTCTGGTTTGCTTTTTGTTCGTTGTCTTACCATTACAGAAACTCTATTGGAGCCTGTACTGCAGATGCAATCATAGCTTTCACAGTATGCATTAGGCTCTATAGCTCCCTCTAGAGGTGACCGCAGATAACTTGAATTACCATTTAATACATTTAAAATAAAATCATCCTTTTATTCATGTTTTAAAATCACAATAAAGAACCCACTTAGAAATTCACTACAATTGGGTAGTGCTTTGGATCCACGCGGCGCTGACGCTTCCCTTATCTCCTCCACGGGAAATTTCCATTTAATAACTTACAGCATAACATGATGACCTTCTATAAGTCAGACAAGTATAGTAAGAAAGCCACGGTACCTTTAATTTATTGTTGCATTCATGTTCACTTTATCTCCCCACAGTTGACCAGGAATACTACTTCCAGGATAAATATTTGTTTTATCGGTTTCTTGACGATGAACACGAAGATGTACCTATGCCTACAGATGAGGAGAAAAGGGAAAGTGAGGAAGACCTCCAGGATACCCTTCTTTTTCTGTCCCAAACAGGACCCGATGCACACATGAGAATGATTCTCAGAAAACCGTAATTTCATTTCTTTATATTTGTTGTACTAGTCGTAATTAGTGACAATGTTGTATACTGTAAGCAATATTTAGTTCCATATGCCAATTATACACTAAATTACATAGATTGGCTAAATTGTCATTTAGTAATAAAGTTTCTTTACAAAGAAATAAAGTTTTCTTTACAAAGCCTACCCCCATTATCTCAGTTCTGCAGGAATGGACATTATTATTTAGCTGTTATTATATTTATTTTTTTCTCCTAGCTCTCTGAATTGAACTGCTCCAATGACTCTCCTCTCTGCTCTGAGTAACTGCTATAGTGTTCAAGCACAAGTCTGTCTCAGCTTTTACTTAGAGTAAAATGGAGTTTTTGTGAAGCACCTCAATGCAATAAGCTAAAAAAAAAAAAAACAGGGGCGTGTGGAAATGTGCCCCCTGCTTCTAGAGAAGCTACAATCCTAGAATATAGATCCTTTTTTTCACAGTCCAACTGCTACTGACAGTAAACATGTCCATATATAATAAAACAGTACTCCAAGGCTTCCATCATTTTGTGAACTTCAAAAGGAATCTGGTGAATCCCAAATTACTCCAGAAGTATATACACCAAGGTTTAGGGCAAAGCACATATGTCCAGTTTTTTTTTATATTTTTGTAAATAAGGACCTAGGTGCATTTATTCAACTGAGGATCTAAGTTATTTTTTTTAATACAATATTTTTCTATTGGTGATGTAAGTTGTTGTGTAAAGAGGCAGTGTCAAATGTATGGCATAAAGATGAGAAAACTTCATCACATCCCTAGCTTGTAGTCTCCGTTTAGGGTTATCTATTTCTTTTCATTGTTTCTTGAGTATAGAACTTGAGGAAGTAAAATATATTAACAATGAGTTTTTTTTATACTGAAACTTGTTAATTTTTTTATTTTTAATTATCAGGCCTGGCCAGCGGACGGCAGATGATCTAGAAATAATTTTTGAAGAACTTATTCACATTAAAGCCTTATCTCATCTCTCCACCACGGTATGTCACCTTCAGTTTGCCTTGAGAGTTTTCTCCCTTTAGCTATGTGTGGTCTGTTTTTGTGGTCATTATTGGTAGATACAACCCTGGATATAGATTTATTACTGTTATGTTCTTTTTCTCGAAGGTTAAACGGGAACTGGCTGGATTTCTAATCTTTGAATCCCACCCAAAGGCGGGAACAGTGTGTAAGTGGAATTCTACTAACATCTGTGTTCGAAAGCGAAGGCTCCGGAAACTAAAAGAACTTGAATCAGAATGATCACATTTTCCTCTTTATATCATTATTTGATAATTTTAACCTTATGTAACATGCAGAATGCAGTAGACATTCCTCAACGTTTTGCCCTGGACTCACTAAATCTGAGACTTTTAATAAGAGCAAGGACAATGGAAGGTTGAGTCCTAGAATATAACCCAGCTACAGATGTCCTGGTGAAGGACTCCAGATTTTTTTATGCAACTAATTTAATACAATATCACTGCATGATAGAAAACCTTAGAAAAGACTCTGGATCCCTTCAATGTAGATTTAGGTAAGCAATATTACTACATCTCAAAACAATCTTAAACCCCTTTTTAACACCCTATAACAAACATCAAGTTAATAACAAACTTGTTAAAGTTTTTCCGACAAAACAAGATAGACCCTATCCATTGGCTCCGTCAGCTCCATAGAGATGAACAGGGCAGCCCGGCCATGCGCAACTGGCTGCTCCGCAACGAGGGGTCCGGCAGGGGTTATATCAGACACCCCGTTCTCATGATCTTTGGGGGTCTCATCACTGAGACCCCCACGATTAGCAAGTTAGGCCCTTTCCTGTGCATAGGGCCTAACTTGTTTTGTGGGAAAACCCCTTTGAGGGTGCCAACCATGATTGGCAATCTCTGGTCACTGCTGTAAAAATGGATCCTTGCAGCTAATTGACAATGACCCATTGGGTGTTTCAATATTGGTTGTGTTTGACATCCAGATCATCATAAAGCGACAGTGTTACTTTACAGTGACAGATGTCATTTAAAGTCTCCCAGGTTTGTCATTGACACCGGTTACATCTTACCAGAAGCAGTAAAAAATATATGTAAAATAATGGTAAAAATATAATTCTAATATTCCCTCCTTTTTCAAACATCCGAAAAAGGGCTGATCTATTAAAATATAGAAACCATTAATACTGTGGTGGGAAACAACATCAAAATGTCCAAGTTGCTTTCGTCACCCCAAAAATAAAAAATGTAATAACAAATTGGTGTCACTAAAATTACAATTCACACCTCAAGAAAATACCTGTTTACCTGCCCTGCACATGGATGTGTACAAAAGTTCTGGGTATCATAATATGAAAAAAGTTGACATTAAAAGATGATATTAAAACAGAACAAAAAAGAAGACTGTGACACAACCACATTAAAAAAAAAAAAATCCTTATTTATTGAATTTTATTCCTGCTCCCGGAGTACAAATAACAAACAGCAAAAAAACTAAAATAAAAAAGGTAGAGCTTTTGGAATCCAAGAAGTAAAAACAAAGAAGGAAATACAAAAATGGAAAAGGCCTGTGGTGCTAGGGTGTTAAAGGGGTATTCTCATCTGGACACTCACATTCAGTTTGATAAATCTGCCATATATAAACATTTCTTCAATTAGATGTTATTTAAAAAAATGTTCCTGTGTGAAGATAATTTCTCATAAATGTAGCCATGTTGTCCCTTAGAAACGAGATGGCTTCCTCGGATACGGCCACCTCTGCCTGAGAGATTACACAAATAACCAAAAAGGTTTTGTATATGAAATGTCCGGGAGTTACTACATGTCGCACAGCCGTCCTGTGGTAATGATCGCTGAAGCCATGTGGTCCAGCAGGACTCTATAGCCCAAGTCTGGCCACCGCTGCCAGAGTGTGACGTGGTCGTATCCGAGGAAGCTATCTGGTTTCTAAGGGACAACATGACTATATTTATGAGAAATTATCTTCACACAGGAACATTTTTTTAATAACATCCAATTGAAGAAACATTTATGTATGGAAGATTAGTGAAACTGAATGTGAGTGCACAGACGAGAATACCCCTTTAAATGCAAGCAATATAAACCTGGATATGTCCAACCAGGAGGAATGTAAGGATGGACATATCGGTCCCCCCTCATCTCACAAATTTATTTTCACTAGCTTTACATAAATAAATAGTACAAGTGACTGAGTAAATTTGAGATATATCTTTTGCGATGAAGGTGCCTCTTTCTGCATTTAATTTGTTTCCTGTCATCCGCCCTCCTTCTCTCCAAATCTGCTTTTCATTGACAGCTCTATTGTATTTTGTGTTATGAGCAAGACAGACAGAAGCTCACTGAGGAGACAGATTACAAAGAGTCTATGGAGGGAGGAGTGAGTCACAGCAGTTAGGTCTCCACCAAGCATTACAGAGAGGGCCACAGATTTACAGAAACACCAGAGGCGTAACTACAGCGGTAGCATCTGACCTGACACGCTAAAGAATGGAGGATGTGCACCATTATATGTGCGTAATGTAAATAAAAGGGCACATATTCAACATATCTGTGTATAAATGTATATATCCGTGCATAAATGTGTATATGTGTGTATGAGTATAAATGTGTGAATATACTAATATGTATGTTTTCTGAGGAAGTTGGTGGCCACTTGCAGAAGTCTGCGATGAGGCCCTGCCTCTCTTAGTTCCGCCCCTGAAGAACACCCTTTAAAATGAGTGTATGAAGCTGTTTTTAATAGGGGGTATGTGGAGAGAAAGACCTTTCAAATAGCTGTTATAGGGTTTGGAGAATACGGTTTTGGATGGAGGGTTGAAGGATAAAAGGTTGGGATGAATACAACAGGAGGAATGCAGTTTTACAGTATATGGTAACTATATTAGTACATTATAGAATCCTCCAGAGCTGCACTCATTTTGTGACAAATCACTACGACGAACCCTCTCCCCAGAAGAGAGGATTCCTGACCAGAGGATCACTCTTTATGTTATTTGCATTAATAGAAGACTTTGAAAAGAGCCGAATGCTTTTCCAAAACTGAAAATTAATTAATGTGGTTTCTACTTTCAGTGTTTAATCAAGGAGAAGAAGGGACTTCCTGGTACATCATCCTAAAAGGATCAGTAAATGTGGTCATCTATGGGAAGGTATGGCGTAATCAGACATATTATCAACTCATACAACACATTGTGGATGGATTGTAGTGGACGGACTACGGCTGGGGGATGGGTAGGATGCACCTGAAAACTCTGATGGGGAACGGTTGGGTTTTTAAGAGAAAAAAAGCATGCATTAGAAGGTACCTTAATTTTTAATGGATGCACTGAGTTAGTAGATGTTTCCTAATGAGAAGTTCCTGAGGACTTCTTTTATTAGAACTCTATATCACTAGAGAGCCTCCTTTTGTTGTTGAGGTCTTTGTCTTTGCTCTCAGCTATCCCTATAGTGCATTCACATCCCTATACTTATTAGTCAGCAGGGAGAGCTGTAGTACACACCATTATATGTACATCTATCTATCTATCTATCTATCTATCTATCTATCTATCTATCTTAGAATGGATTCTTAGACGCTTCCTGCTGAATTCCTCCTCCAATTCAGATGTACACACCAACAATATACTAAGATGCTTGATTCATTGCATCTGATAAAGGGTTGTGAAGTCATATCCCGTGGATGTGTCATCACTTTATACTTGTGGTTGGTCTGAACAGTTTGATCACCACCGATCCTGAGAAAGAAGGGGACATAACATGCTTTTAGAGAAAGACAAAGTACTTCACCATCATAGCATCCCCTTCATTATCTGATGTCAGACCACCATGGATCATTAAGTCATAAAGTGCCTGCACCTATTTTCTATACCTGTGTGATAGAAGGAGATTAGGAGAATTAAATAGGGATTAGTACATATGTCGGTGGGATCAGCAGAGAGATACCAAATTTTGCTTTACCACAGTTTTTTATAGTTATCCCTTGATATAGATCGCAATCTGAGGCCTCGATCTCTCTCTCGGAGCAAAATATGGAAGGTGAACAGATCTTCTGGTTGTCGAGATCTCAGGCACTGAAGGGTAGCTTCTGTTATTTTTGCCGGATAAATAAATGCAAGCTGCTGAGAATTTTTTTCCTTATAAATAATGGGAGGTCATGACGGAAGCTGCAAATTCAGGCAATCCTCAATTTATGGACACCGGACTTACAGACGGACCTCTGGATGCTGATACAGGCAGTCCCCGGGTTATGTACAAGATAGGTTCTGTAGGTTTGTTCTTAAATTGAATTTGTATGTAAGTCAGGATTGTATATTTTATAACTGTAGCCCCAGACAAATTTTTTTTGGTTTATGTGACAGTTGGATTTGAAAAATGTTGGATTATCAGGATTAACAATAAAGCTTCATTACAGACACCTTTGATAACCGCTGTTTATTGTAGCCTAGGGCTAAAGTACTGTAAATTACCAATTACCAGAAGTCCGTTTGGAACTAGGGGTCATCTGTAAGTTGGGTGTTCTTAAGTAGGGGACCTTTAGTTTAATGATTGTTAGCCCCAGGCCGCAACTGTCAACAGTAAGAGTTATCAAAGATGTCTGCAAAGAAACTTTATTGTTAAACCTTCTTCCTGTGACAACCCAAAAATTTGAAAATCCAATTGTTCCACAGGGACAAAAAAAATGATGTCTGAAGTTACACTTAGTTCAAATATACCTGCTCCGAAATACATACAAATTCAGTTTAAGAATAAGAATCACTAAGTGATTTCATCTCCTTCTTAAAAACAAATGTATTTGACACAATTGATTAATAATCAGTTAATAGTCTTGAAATGTTTTGGTTTTTCTCCTTTGCCCCAGGGTGTGGTTTGTACTTTGCATGAAGGAGATGACTTTGGCAAGTTGGCTTTAGTGAACGATGCTCCAAGAGCCGCATCAATTGTCCTGCGGGAAGACAATTGTCATTTCCTAAGGGTAGACAAAGAGGATTTCAACAGGATCCTTCGGGTAAGTTTTATTAATATTCTGTAAGAGTTGTAAAGTACTGCTTATGATGTTGAACATGTATTATGTGTAGGAAATTATTCTCTTTCATTCATTGTAGCAGATGCTCCTTATATGTGGGTAGTCCTTCTACAACCATGGTCGACCAACAGCTGATCTATCCATCACCTTCCTTCTATTTCATTGGCTGAGCATGAACGTATGAGCATGCATGTGTATGAGCACCTTTGTTAATATTACCTCAAATCTTTTTTTTTTAAAAGTATTTATTTTTGCAGTTTTTGAATTTTTATACAAACATAATAAACAAAACCAAAAATCAAGATTGTCTGTCACATATTTCCTTCCCCCCAATACAGGATTATTATATAACAGCCATGGTAACAGTCAGGATCTTACTGTGTTTCAAAACTACCTGAGGGATATTACACAGTAGATAACAGCAGGATACTGCAGCCAGACATCTTGTTACAACACAAATAACTATTGACACAGGGACAATCAGTCACACACACACACACACACCAGCACGCTCAGTCTCCTTCATCATGGAGAGGAGTATATATCACATGTGATTATAGGGCAGTATGGGGAGTCGCGCACCATCTGGACCAGATGCGATCAAACTTCTGGGGACACTTCCTGTTGGTATACAGGGACCGGTAGTGGGGAATGACACTATTAATGAGTAGTATCCATCTTTTTAATGGAGGGGGCTCCTGGTCCTTCCAGGTCATCACCACCACTTTTCGGGCGTAGTATAGGACAAACCTAAAGAAAATTTTGTCATAGTGGCCATTGACAACTTCGTTTATGATGCCGAGGAGACACACAGAGGGAGATAGTAAGCGTGGGAAATCAAAGTGTAAATTAAGGAACTCCAGCACTTCGGACCAGAAGACATGGACCCTAGGGCAGGACCAGACACAATGCAGGAAGGATCCGACTTCAGCCTGACAGCGAAAGCAAAGATCATTAGGCATTGCTCCCATGCGAAATAGTCTAGCAGGGGTGAAGTATACTCTATGGAGGAATTTAGATTGGATCAGGAAGTCCCTCGCACTCACTACAGATGTGAAGTAGGACAGTTCGACCTCCCTCCAGTCATCATCTGACAGGTCAGGGATATCCTGTCTCCAGCGTTCACAGGCTCTATCAAACGGTCTGGACTTTTGCTCTTGTAGGAGAGCATAGCACTGAGTGAGTGGCTTAGGGAGGTCCGGGGTACTCATCAGAGTCTCTAGTTTGGAGAATTTCACTGTCAGGCTGAAGGAGCCGAATTGGGCTTTGAATGCGTGTCGCAGTTGCGTGTAATGGAAGCTGGCCGTATTGGGTACAGTATGTCTCTCCCTTATCTCGTTAAAGCTGAGTAATTCTGTTTCCGGGGATAAGAGCTGGCCTACAAATTTCACCCCCGCTGCCCCCCACATTGTCCAGCCCGGGAGGGAGAGGAAGTGAGAAAGCCACGGATTGAGCCATAATGGAGTCCTAGGCGAGAGAGGGGGAGAGCTGCTCGGTTCTACCAGGGATTGTGCCCTACGCCAGCACACCGCTACCGTACGTAGGGGAAGTGGGGTATCAGATGGGGACTTATACCTGTACAGCAGGTTTGTAAGGGCCTCGTAGGAACCTACCAGGGCACCAGCCAGTGCAGTAGCTGCATTACCCATGTCTATATCTATCCACCACTGGGCATATACTAGCTGGGAAGCCAGGTAATAAAGATACAGATCCGGGGCAGCCAGTCCACCCCTAGACTTGGGAGCCTGAAGCAGCGCTAGACTGAATCGCGGGGCGCTACTCTGCCAGTAGAAGGACCTGAGAATGCCGTCCTTACCTCAAATCTTCTGCTGTGAAATTTGTCCCTATAGGATAGGTCAGCTCTTTGATATGGTTGGGGATCCCATACTTGGGACCTCCACCAATCAGCTAATTCCCAAAGCCTCCAGTAACATAAGAGAATGGAGCCTACTCACTTGAATTCATGGTCATTCTCAGTCCCCGGGCTGACCACTACATAAAAAATAGAGCTGGACTTCGAGGCTGTGTTCTTCATTGTTAGGCTGGCAGGGAGGCTGCTGGATTCAGACAATTTGTGGAGTTCCCAATTGTTGGAGAACCCTTATTCTCATGTGAATTACCCAAACGGAAAATCAAGACCACAGAGTAAAAATGAACCCCCTTTTGAATGTTATCAGTACATACTATATACTGTACATGGACACGGAACAGTCGTAAAAAGGCTTGATTATTTCAAAAGTTTTAGGTGCAAGAATTGGCAGGCTTGTAGGGGATGAAGAAACGTTTTGGACTTTGGACCATATGGCCCCCAGTAAAGGACGTTCTATCGACTACTCAGAAACATTGATTTACTATGTTATGGTCTGCTCATATTCTTTTGTCTAAATTTAAACCATTTTTGACAAATCCCCTTTTTTTCAGGATGTGGAAGCAAATACAGTAAGGTTGAAGGAACATGATCAGGATGTCTTGGTGTTGGAGAAGATTTCATCTGGTCAACAAACATCAGCTCAAGTCAACACTCAGTCACCATATAAGTATGTATTATACTGCTATATACTGTAGTGATATTGTATACTCCAAAATGTGTGTTGTTATATAGGCTCCTTCTCTGTTTACCCCTAGCAGATACATTTGTCCTGGTCAGGGTTGGCTCCTGGTTTCAGTAGGCGCCAGGGCGACAGAGCCTCAGTGGCCCCTTTGCAGTGAACTCTTGTGGTGGCATTAAAAATTCAGAAACTAAAACAGTCTCCTGTTCTGGAAAATATTCCCTAGTTTATCATCCCAAACAGCCCTCTCATGGTTATTTTATATACAGCCCTCTCATGGTTATTTTATATACAGCCCCTCATGGTTATTTTATATACAGCCCCTCATGGGTTTTTTTGTATACAGCGTTACAGGCCCCCTTACCCAAATGGATTTTTTATGGACAGCCTTATGTGGGCCCCCCCACCCAGCAGCTCTGGGCCCTGGCACTTGTCCGGGTATACCCAGTGCTGGAGTCAGCTCTGGTCTTGGTCATGTGTTGGACACTGTGTTAGAGCTCTCTATAGTGTGTCCATCCCATTACTAGGAGTAAATACTGAAGACTACTAACCACAAGGTCCTGTAGGTGAAGGATCCTGCATTAGAAGCATTCATTTTATGGAGAAAAATTGTGACCTGAATACAAAAGAAATCTTTTTTCTTTTTTTTTGGTCAAATAAACTTTTATTAAAGATTTTCAAATAGCTAATTGTGATTTATATACAAATGAGGATTTCGGTGCACCATGGGCGTGTTTACATGAACCAGTGCACTCACTCTCATGGTCCACATTTCCTGTAACATCGATACCCTTTTCCCATATTTCTTTTCAATTTTTTGCTCCCCTTTGAACATTTATATATATATTTTTTAAATTGTAAATATGTAAAATGTTTTTTTCAGACATTTGGACATTATTTTCTGTTACGCGGTTCACCATGGGGAATAATCGTTTTATATATTTTGATAGATTGGTATTTTGGCACACGGAGATACCTAACATGTTTTATTTTTCATTTTTTTGTTTATTTTTATTTTTTAGGGAAAATAAACCACACATTTGTCAATATTTTAAAAACTGTTGGTTTTTTACAGTACTTGGACGTAAAACCCTTAAATATTCATGTAGTTTGGATTCAGTTCTTCAGCACTTGGCATAGTTTTGGGATAAATACTAGTGATGGTATATACTCTATAGATACATCATTGTATGAGCTGTTTTTCTATATTTTCTAGGTACACTGTGATGTCCGGGAATCCGGAGAAAATTCTGGAACACTTCTTAGAAACAATGCGACTGGAGCCTAGTATGAGTGAATCATTAGGTAACAAATATGGCGCATAACTGCTGACTTCTACACACAGAGGAGGACAGATTTATCATTGTTTATAGGTTGTTGTCTATATATCAATGTATTGTTCCCTATAATTTCTATACCATCTTTGTCTTAGATACCGCTTTAGATGACTTTGTATTGATGCATTGTGTCTTCATGCCTAACTGCCAGCTCTGCCCGGCCCTGATGTCCCAATATCCTTTTCCAAAACGCGGGAGTATTTGTTTTTAAAATTTAAAAAATGGTTTATTTCTACTGTCAAATTGATATTGATCTCCTCTGGAGTACAAATATGTTAATTTCAGTGTTTAATAGTTACATAATTGCATAGTTAGTATAGTTATAAAAAGTAATAAGCCCATGACGTTCAACCAAGGATGTAAGCTCTGTGGGAGGAGGGAAGGAATGTGGTGGCACCGAATTCTATCCAATTACATAACTATCCATGTTTTTTAGTCAACATATTTTTGTACAGGTCATGTATAAACCTTACAATCAATAAAAAAACAGTTGCCTTGTCTTAAGAATGGGTTTTCACTGAACCCGTTCCTGCAGTTTTGTCACATGTAGGATTTGCCGCGCATGCGCAGCCACTCTCCATACAGATCTATGAGGGTGCCGAAAATAGCCGAGTGCATAGACTCTCAACCGTGTTGTGGGAAGGGGCTGATGATGGGAATCCCCCCTTTAAATCACAGTGATTACGGTCCAGGCTTTTGGCTGGAGAGTGGAGTTTTGTTGCTTTTTTTTTAGTGCATTTTTTTTTGGCCGAAAGTTGTTTATGCAGAAAGTTCGGATGTGTTTTTGAAGCTAAAACAACAGCAAAGGGTTATGAAATTAATTTCCAAACATTTTGGATCAATTGCGATTAAAAACAAACCGGTAGATACACCTAAAGAATACTGGTGGTGACCTTCAGTAAGTTAGAACAAGTTGTACGCAGTAGTCAACCAGCTGACGGGTCCCCTTCAACTTCCACAGCCGTAGTTCGAAGGCTAAGACGCGCCGAAGGACCACATCTTGGTTTCCAAGACTCTTCAAACCTATCATCAAAAATGATCATTAAGAAGCTTGATGTTGTCTTTTATTGAAGAAAAGGCACTTTATAAAAGGACATCATCAAATTAAATTGTTATGTGGACATTTAGAAAGGGAACGCATTTGCCCTTCAGATGTTTTATGTCTTTTTTTTTTCGGGTGTTTTTGGTGAAGTGTCCAGCAATATAAATATCATTGTCAGATTTTGCCTGGTTCCATGTATTTTATAGATCACCAAATACAAACAAGTATTCCCGTGCCGCTCTCTAGCGATGACAATATAATTGTGGTGTGTGGAAATTACTATTTTTGCATCTGGCGTTTCTTAGGAAATTATTTATGGATATAATTGTTAGTTTTCAGTGGTAGTTTATGAATATGTTTCAGACTGCCTTGTACAACTTTGTAGAGGTCTGTAAAAATACTATTTCAGTAAAACAAACTCTTTTGTAAAAGCAAAACTAACACATTAAAGGTGGATGAATCTGATAATAACAGTTTGTTATGTTATATAATAATCATGGACATAACTAACAGAGTAGCAGGCAAATCAGCTGCTATGTGTCTTCCTTCGTTAATCACTGTGTATTTTTTCCCTCTGACATCACTGTGTGTATTATCCCTGTACTGTGACATCACAGTGTGTATTAACCTTATACTGGGACATCACAGTGTGTTATCCCTGTACTATGACATCACAGTGTATATTAACCTTATACTATGACATCACAGTGTGTATTAACCTTATACTGGGACATCACAGTGTGTATTATCCCTGTACTATGACATCATGGTGTGCATTATCCCTGTACCGTAACATCACTGTGTGTATTATTCCTGTACTGTGACATCACAGTGTGTATTAACCTTATATTGTGACATCACAGTGTGTATTATCCCTGTACTGTGACATCACAGTATGTATTATCTTTATAATGTGACATCACTGTGCATTATTCCTGTACTGTGACATTTGATCACATAGGTTCATGTGGAGTGGGTGGAGCAGCATGATGATGATGCTTCCTGCCGCTCCATTTAATGCTGTGTGAGAGTGGGAGATAGCTGTTTCCTGTTCTCTGGAGATCTAAATGCAGTTGGACCTTTACCAATGACCTTGTTGTAACGTAACCTGCGCTTAGGGTATAACTTCATAAGTTGGGATAAACTCTTAACAAGATTCTTAAATATACTCAAGATAACAAAATTATTTTACAGATATAATTCCAACCTGTCTCTATCAGTCCTGGCGTTTACAATTTTGGTTGCCCCTGGATACGACTGTACGACTATAGTCAAATTCTTCTCATGAATAGCTTCTCTTATCTGCACACTGCAGTGCTCTCTGCCCCATGCATTACAAGACCAGCTCAGACACAGACACTTTCTGTCAGCTAAATGGTAAAGTAAGGGGTTAAAATGATCTTTATTGTGTAAACATCACTAGGGGATTGCCATTTGACAACTTTATTTCACGGGCAAAGCCCTTTAAGACACAGGACATGACACAAAACACAGCAATGTCATGTACTCTCTCTTTTGTAGTACAGTGACATGCAGAGTTTAGTGAAGATCCTAAAAAGTGTATTATATATATGTGTATATATATATAAACATGAAAAATTCAAGTCAGCACAGTCAAAGCCGCTCTTCAAAAGGAGGGGGGTGCAAAGCCCTCCAAGGATCTTGGCCAGGTCCTTACTTGTATACAAAATGGAAATGGCAGGCAGCACTCCAAGGTTCAGGTCAAATGAAGGTGATTTTTATTGGAACAAGTGGCGACGTTTCGGTGTAATACACCTTTCTCAAGCCAGGCTCCCCTGTCCTAAAACCATCAGGAATAGAAGAGACATTTAAAAAGGAAATTTGGAGTCGGTCCATTTTTTCACAAATCCACCAAAATGTTCACCAACTCCAAAGCCCTGGTAGTAGTACTATGCAATGCTTATACATGCAGGATCAGAGTAATAGTTCTGAGCAGTGCTTATATATGCAGGATGGGAGAAGTAGTTCTGTGCAGTGCTTACATAGTAGTTCTAGTGTCCTTTTAAGGAAATCAACCATTAAAAAAAGAAACATCTAAGGATACTCACCTATACTCCTCTGCCTTCCGATCCCAGGACAAGATATCCGGCGCTCCCCATGCTGGGAGAAGTAGGTGACATCAGGTGAGAGCCGTGATATCACCTCCGTCTCCCATCATGTTCACAGCTTGGGAGAGGGAGGTGCAGGAGGGGGCATGTATAATTAGCAGCCTGGAGCAACGGACATCTTGTCCCAGCTCTCCATGCTGCTCTTTATAACTTTTATTTCTAAGTGATCCCAGTGTATCAAGTGGAAGACAGCGTCGGGATCGTAATGAAGAGGAGCGCAAAAGGGTTTATTGGCAAGGACTAGACATTTGTGCACTCCTGCTTTCATGTTTGAGTTAAAATGAGGTAGTCTTTGAGCGGAAGGCTATCACCCACCTTGCCTTCATTCCTCATAGCTATTCCTCTGGGAGGCGATCTTCTTATAGAGGTGGAGTTAAGAATTGTTTTTACTTTTGATTGAACTTGGTTTGTGAAGGAAAAGCTCTCATACAGCAAAAAGAAATTAATTCTGCCGAAATAGGCTTTAATCACAAAGGGGTCGTACTGTAGTGGTTATAATTACACTTTATTCCAAAGTTTTGAAATGTCTTCTACAAAATTCTAGGAGTGATTTGTTAAATTACATATTTCGCTTGTTTGCCCTTAAATCTTTATAATGGGATGTTTGACGCCTGGCCGCGAGACGTTGTAAACAAACCGGCCGCGTCAATGTAAGTTAGCGAGGAAAGCGGCAACATGAAATAACTTTATAATCCATTGCATCCATTGTGTTAAACGTTGCGCTGAAAAGCAGAGTCGTCAGCGTATCCTACAATGTAATCATGTCTAATGAGCACAAATTACAATCTGTGTATATTTTGCTTCTTTCCTTATTTTTGTAAACCTTAATCTCCGTTCAGAGAGCTATCATTAGTTGGATTTAAAGGAAGTAAATGTAAAATAAGAAAATGCCAAAAATTACAGGTACCTGCGGTGAGTTTGATAATAGCTAGGTAAAAAATATATGAAATAATTATATGGCTGGAGAGACTGAACGCGAACATGACTAAGAGGAACATTAAACTTGTAATTCACTTTTTTTTTTACACGCCGAATGTATTGACAGCGTTTCAGCGTGTTATTGTGTTGATTGTTTGGAAATGCAGAAGCTTTGGTATAATACGCCAGTAACTAGCTTTAATGAATGCCATCTACGCTTTGTTAAAGGGAAGTCATCGTGTAATTTCACTTTTTATTTCTTTAGAGGAAATGCTTGATTTTTTTTACTGCTTTTTCCATTTCAATGTATTATATGAAAGATATCGCATCTATGTAGAGGAAGCGATGGGATTTCTTTAGTATCCCTTTATTTATACACTATATGGTAATATATCGGCACAAAGCTATGTGGTACACACCTTTTAGAGAGTCAGTTTTGGTGCACACAAGGGTGATCAAGACTTGTACAGGAAGGGCCAGAATGGTCGTTTCATCCTGTACAAGTCTTGATCACCCTTGTGTGCACCAAAACTGACTCTCTAAAATGTGTGTACCACATAGCTTGGTGCTATAATGTAGACTACTTTATGGCTCAATTCACAATAAATATCACCAACTCAGCTAAGCCCATAATCAACAGTGCTTCAAGGGGTGGAAATGAGGCAAAATTTAAAAATTTTGCTATAAAAATGTCCAGGTGCCTAAATTTGTCTTTTAGCACACATTTCATGGCATAAACTGGTTAAATTTATAACACCTCCTCCTCTATAGGAATATTTTTTTTTCAGGTATTCTGAAAATACTCACTAGGGCCACATGTAAGCAACGAATTAAAAAACATTACTTCCCTACTGCGGTTCAATGTTGAGACAGTCGTCAGTTCCTTTAAATGCGAGGCTGAGATTACGGGGACCTACCACAGACAATCTGTAGCCTCAGCAGGACCAGGTGATGGACCACAAGATAAACAATGATCTGAAACGTGGCACGATAAACAATAATCTGATTCACAACATATCGGTTATAGTGTATTTGGTCAATTTCTGCTAATAGGCTCCTTTAAGCACACAAAGTAGATCTGGCCGGAATAAATGTTAACCAGATAGTCCAAAAATTGCCAAAAGCTATCTAAAGGGTTAAACCAATGATACATTTGAAATCATTGATAAATTTGTCTTGACCGTTTTTCTTAAAGGGAACCGGTCAGCAGAAATTGACCTAATAAAACACTACTAGTATGTTGACAAGCAGCTTAACAGCTCCCAGTTTATGTTTCTTTCATGTCCCAGTTTGGTGATATCTTCCAGAAAATAAGCTTCAAAGTGAAATGTAACCTGGTTGTATGAGGTCACGAAGGCGGTTTGTTTAGGACTAAAGTCAAGCTCTCCCTCCTCAGAACCACCCGTCTGCTGTGATTGACATCATGCATCAGACTTCAAAAAATCTGGTTAGTAATATGTCTGGTTTAAGGCATTCTATGGTGGATACACCAGATTTCAGTGCTAAAACGGAACCTACCACCACAAGTCTACCTATAAAGGTAGAACGGGTGGTAGGTGGATGTATGGGACGTGAGGATAGCCCTTTTTTAGAGCTAATCGTCACGACCCCGCTATCTTTTTGAAATCTCTATTGCCCTAATATGTACATTTTGTAAAGTGGCTACTGGGGCATGGAGTAGCCGGACATGAGGCTTCACGTCGCGGCTATTCCACGCCCCAGTAGCCTCTTTGCTCCTCCCACCCTGAGATCTTCGGCGCGCAGCTCCTCCGGTGGATCAGTCTGACACTGAAAATTCTGCTGAAAGTTTCTTGTTACATCTGTTCTGCAGTTCTGTGAAATTTTTTTAAATAAAGCCTTAAGAACAAATCCATCAGTAGTAAGAGGCAGATATAGATGGGGAAAGAGAGTTTCTAACATGTCAGGGGAAGGAACCACTCAAAATAGTTCGGCTTGGTTGGGAAAGAGCATGTCCAAGTTGCTATGAAGGGTAGCAAATGGCACAGAGAAGGGAAGCCCAGGAAAAGAGGAAACACAAGGGAGAAGTTATGGATTGCAACGTGTGAGGATGTGATTATTATATTATTAAGGTTCATCATAAATATATTCCAGATATTGAAACATAACTAAATATCAACTGACATAGACGTAAAAATAAAGTGCAACAGACTCTTAGTTGGCACCTGCAATTGGACCTGTTCTATTATTCTGTGTCACCACAACAATATTAATGATGAGAGTCTAACAGATCCGTGAAGATGTCCATTGATTTCAGTGAATTTTTAATGGCTTACATTACTTAAGAAGGACAAAATAACGCTGCAACTTCTGTACAATTTTCCTCTAAATAATGGAAGCAATAACGGAAGTTCTGCAATCAGACACTAACAGAACCCATTAAAAGTCTGATAAAAAGAATGGACATTTTAACGGATCCATTAGACTTTGGTTATTATCGTTTTAATGACAGAAGGCAACAGTGGCCCGAACGCGGGTATGAGCTAGGCCTTACAGATGACAATTTATACAATCATTAATTATTTATGGTTTGTTTTCTTATCAGTTATGTTATTTTGAGTATTATTTTGACTGACATTTACATTAAATTGCACAAATCTGAAAAGAAATTTAGGCTGTCAATGGATTTATATGATATAAATTCTTGGAGCCACAAGATGGCGCTCATGTACTTTTGATCTTCAGGAAAAAAATCTAAACTATCTTGACTTATTCAGTGAATACGATGCCAGTCCGAGGTATTTACTGCAAAACTAAAAAACTTGTGTCTTCATTATTCAGATACTTTGTTTGAGATTAATATGTCACTGGCTACAAAGGATTAATTTAAGAACTGTAAAAATCCATTACAATAGGATCTGGTAGATGCTGGATTGTGATATTTTCTGCTTTTTTAGACGGTATGTAAACCTTCTCCTAATAATAAGAATAATCTTTATTTATATGGCGCCATCAAATTCCATGGAGCTTTACAAATAATGATGTTTTTACATATATGGTTCAACAAAATGTTTTATTGTAAATTGCATTGTAATAAAAGACATTCTACACTGCATGGTATACCGTATTTTTCGGACTATAATGCGCACTGGATTATAAGGCGCACCATCAATAAATGCCTGCTCAAACGTCTAGGTTCATATATAAGGCACACCTCATTATAAGGATGAATGACCAGCAGGTGGCAGACCTGTGCACAGTTCAAGGCAGCTGTTGTCTGTAAGTATGATTCATATATAAAGCGCACTGGACTGTAAGGCGCACCTTTGATTTCTGAGAAAATCAAAAGATTTTTTGTGCGCCTTATAGTCCGAAAAATACAGTATCTTGCGATGTTCATGTATAAATGTATACAGGTGTTGTGTTAGCACGTAGATTCAGATAGTGAGGTAGGTAGATGAAATAATCCATTATATGGGATTTTTAATGTACTTCCTGCAGCTCTGCTAAACAAAAATGTAGATGACATGCAGAGGTGATAGTGATAACCTTACTAAAATCCTGCCGTAACACCAGACCATTAATTCTTAATATTGTAAGTAGTTGTAGGCTTTATGACATGTTAGGAAGGTCTGTAGTCAGGAGGGGCCTTTAAAATCAGGCGCTGAACATGTAGCACAAGATCTGAGCTTATGAATGAGCTACCACCTCCCAAATCTCTCCTCATTTAAATATATCTTTGTGTAAAGCGTGTCTGGGAAGTATGCAAATATGTTTTCCAAGGTGTTAAATGGAAAACAATGCCTCCTTTTGCTAATAATAATAATTCCTTTATTTATATAGCGCACACAGATTACGCAGCGCTGCACAGAGCTTGACAAATTGGTTCCTGTCCCCAATGGGGCTCACAATCTAATCAACCTTCCAGTATGTTTTGGAGTGTAGGAGGAAACCGGAGGAAACCCATGCAAACACGGAGAGAACATGCAAACTTTTTGCAGATGTTGACCCTGGGACTTTTGCTACCTTGGAAGGCAGCCCCCTTAACACCAAGTATGGCCTACAAGAAGTCTAATAACATAATGTGGGATTAAAGCCAAACCAGCAAATCTATTCCAGAAGGAACAGACTGTAGACAGTGCTGTTTCCATCTGGTTGGGTCTCCTCAGTACAGCGTAGGGAACTGGTTTGGCTTAATCCCACATCATGTTATTAGGGTTCTCGTAGGTCATGGGTGAAGGCCTGGGTGCCCACAGAAAGGGATCCGAGTGCCACCTCTGGCACCAGTGCCATAGGTTCGCCACCACTGATCTATGGCTTTAAGTCTCCACACGCCTATAAGTCGACCTTAATTGAACTCTTACCTTCTGACCCCAGTATAAAGCGTGTCGTAAACCTTCAAAACCTTTCTTTTCCAGTGATTTGTAAGTATAGAAAAAAATTCTGGTTTCATTTTTATGCAAATAAACTTCTCTGTGCATGCCTGTCGGTGCACCAGTTTTTATCTCTCTACTTTGCATATAGCACCTGCCATTTATACAATTAATTCCATATAGAAAGAAGGAATGAAAACAAGAAGACAGGTGCACAAAGGGATATAGCCCCACCCAGGGGCGTAACTAGGAGAGGCTGGGCCCTATAGCAGATTTCTGCATGGGACCCCCTTTACACTTAAAAAATATACATATTTGTATACTCACACATGTGCGTTACAATCACACATATATAAACTCATACAGACACATGAAGAGTATACACACATACAGCGCCATATACAAACATACAGCATATATACACACATAATCATTATATACACGGCATACACCATATACATATACAGCATGTAATATGTAATGGTGCGCATCCTCCATTCTTTAGTGTGTTTAGTGGTTGGTTGGATGAAGCAGCTGCTACCACTGTAGTTATGCCCCTGGCCCCACCCCTGAAGCTAATTTACATAAATATAAATATGTAATTTTAATACGATATGAGAAATCTCTAGGAAACAGGAAATTTATGTCTGGTAACATTATCATGTGTCCTAAACAATTATGTTTTTTTTATTTGAGGGATGATTTGGTACCAGGGATTAACTGGTCGCCTTAAACAGGTTGACTAGATGACTGGAAGTTGAAAAACATGGCTGCTTTCTCCCAAAAACAGCTCCACCCATGACCTTGGTTTGTGCTGTACTCAGCTGTATAGAGATAAATGGAGCTTAGTTGCTATACTACATACTACCTACGATCAGGAGAGGAGATGTTTTTGGAAGCAAGCAGCCACGTTTTCCAAACCCAGGACAACCCCTTTAAAGTAAAAGCAAATGTAATTTTTGATGTGTACTTGTAGTATTCAACATTTTGTTCCTTAACCTTTTTGCACTTATCATGCCCAACCTTCCCAAGGAAGTGAGCAGGAGAAAATGGATTACGCCATCAATAACAAACGTAGAGTCATCCGATTGGTACAACTCTGGGCCAATTTGTATAGCGACTTATTGCGGGAAGATGAGGTAGCCATGGCTTTCCTGGAGGTAAGTAGTGAGCTATAATGTAATGCTTTTTGTAATGTTATGAGAATCTGCTGTCCAGGGGTTGGGCAGGCTGTATGCTACAGGGGCTGGCAGACTATATACTGGGAGGCCGTAATCAATGCATTTACCACCCTCGGCTTATACTCGAGTCAATAGGTTTTCCCAGTTTTGTGTTGAAATTAGGAGTTTCGGCTTATACTCGGGTCGGCTTATACTCGAGTATATACGGTACTTCTGTTTCAGTCTGGAAAACCACTTTTAGGGGACTTTTTTGTTATACATTATTTAAATACATCATTTGTAATATATATATATGTAAAATATGTTTATATATGTATAGCTATGTATATAAAAACTTAAGAAAAATTGTATTTATTTAATAATAATAATTGTAAACAATTTATTATCCCCCCGACGGAGGAAAAGAAAGTTGTCACAAAAGGCCATAGAGACACATTTTAAATACATTACAAAAATACCACGGACATACAACATATATTGAATAAAAACTACTAAAATACACACAATAAGAAACAAACTCAAAGTTTACTGATCTAAAAGATCTAAGAGACCCGGAAATTATTCGCCCTCTAAGCTATCTTCGCCCCCTTATTCGTATTGAACAGATGGATAGAACTCGGCACAAATGATTTTTTATTTATGTATTTATGTATAATAAATGTTTTATGTATGTGTGTATATATATATATAGATACATATAATTATTTATTATATTATATGTATTATATATTATATTATTTATGTATTATACGTTTTTTAATGGTTTTATATACGTACATGTATACAGGCATTCCCGAGTTACGTACAAGATAGGGTCCATAGGTTTGTTCTGAAGTTGAATTTGTATGTAAGTCGAAACTGTATTTTTTATAATTGTAGTTCTAGACAAATAATTTTTTTTTGCCCCAGTGACAATTTGAGTTTAGAAATTTTTGTTGCTGTAATGGGACCAGGGATTATCAATAAAGCTTCATTACAGACACCGTACAGCTGATCATTGCAGCCTGGGACTATAGTAACATCCAGAGAGCTTCACCAGAGGTCACAGTGGGCAGAGGGGTCAGTCTGTAACTATGGGTCGTCTGTAAGTCGGGTGTCCTTAAGTAGGGGACCGCCTGTGTATATTTATATATACACGTATATAAAACCATTAAAAATTATTTATTTAAATAATATATAACAAAAAAGTCACCTAAAAGTAGTACTGTATATTGGAAAAGAATCATAAACCATTATATATCATATACACATATATTGATGCATATCCTACATACAATATACATAGTGATACATGTATCAATATTTGAAGCTGCATTCCAGTAAACTAAGCTACGTGTCTCTTCCTATGAAATACTTTACATTCCCGATAGAAGCAAATAAAAGACGACAAGAAAAAATGTCCGCGATCCCGCGGCATCGATGCTGTGCCTTTGTGCTAATGCAGATCCAGTGGGAGAAATTTTATTTCTTCTCCCACACTTCATTATAAGCTTTTATAAATGTCAATATGTTGCAATTTTCTTAAGAGACTTTACTATACAATAGCTTCCTCCTAAAAATATACATAATGATCAGGATAAGTGGGCAAGTCGTTTAGAAGCATGATTTTTACACAGAACATGGATTTTACAGGCCTGTCTCCATGAGATGCACGGGTAACCTACAATTACACGGCACATGGCTGTTATTAGAGGGAGAGTGCAATCATTTTATATCGCACTTGCATCCAACTGCAGCATTGTACCCTATTAACCAATTACAATTTTACTCTACACCCCTATGGAACGACAAGCATCAAAGTGACATGACAGAAAAAAAAAAGAGACGCTTCCTGTGCCCGACCAAATTATCTCATCGCCCTGCGTTCCTTCTCTCTTTGTTTCCCTCCAATCGGTTTAATCAGTGTGATTGTGAGATGTTTTCATCCTATGTACATAGGATAATCATGTTATTCACATACAGGGATTTTTTTTAATATGTTAGTTGAAAACAGAACGGAATGTGTATAGCTGCTGATGGATCCAATGCAAAGTGAATGAGCGGTATGTAATGTTACAGCCATCGGATCATTACAGGAGATAATTGTTCAAAACTTCATTGAAATTTGTTAAAAAAGCTGTCTGGACCCCAACCAGTAACACACTAGATAGGTGCTGGAATGGTAGTGGCCTCTGGCGACTTTGGCAGAAACCATCCGCAGTTCGGGGTCAGGTCCAGGGTACCTAAATGTTGCACTTCAGGGCTGCTCAACACTATGCACACCACTAATGCGGATTCAAATTGGCTTTTTTTGCATATGAGTGATTCTTCAGTGAAGCCATTTTAGCTTATGGACACATAAAGATTGTTTTTCTCGTCCTGGCTTTAGTGAATATTTAATGATACCTTACCGAACCAATAGGATTTTTCTGAATTTTTTTTTTTTTCCAATGGAAAAAAAAAAAAGTAGAACCTGTCCTTTTTGTGCTCACGTTCTATAAATGTATGGTATTGTCAATGTATGTAACTATATGCTGGGCACTATGTACGAAATGATTTCTCCACCCCAGGGGATCAATAAAGTTGTATTGTTTTGTATGTGGCCCCAGTGTTAGTGTTATTCTTTGGGCACACCAGATATTATTGTAGATGTCCACTTTCATTAATCCCTAGAAAAAAGACACTAGTTGCCTTCAAATTCGTCTGGGTCCATTTATTCTGGACCCAGCTCACATCTGCAATTGACTTACATTGTGCCGTGTCGGGTAATGCGCCCTCCCGGCTCCCTGTACGGATGGGGTGACGAGGAGCGCCAAAAAATTCTCAAAATTTGCAATCCATTTTGTGTACACTTAGCCTAAGGTTGTATCTATACGGTCCAGTATTGGGTTAGAATCTGGGTCCCCACCATAGGATCTTCAGGTATTCTGGTGGTCCCGTCCAACACAGGTGGCCATACCTCAAAATGAGATACAAAGGCAATGCTATCTCTGCTCATATAATTTATTTGAACAGCTAGAACGGCAGTACCACAGTAATAAGTGCAAAATTCTGAGTACAGGAAACCCTGGGTTACGTACAAGATAGGTTCTGTAGGTTTGTTCTTTAGTTGAATTTGTATGTAAGTCGGAACTGTATATTTTATAATTGTAACCGCAGCCAAATTTTTTTGGTCTCTGTGACAATTGGATTTTAAAAATGTTGGGTTGTCATAAGAACCAGGATTAACAATAAAGCATAATAGCAGACACATTTGATAAGTGTTATAGCTGTTTATTGTAGCCTAGGAGTGAAGTACAGTAAATAAAACCAATTACCAGAGGTCTGTTTGTAACTAGGAGTTGTCTGTAAGTCTAGTGTTCTTAAGTAGGGGACCGCCTGTATTTGTAATATCCAATATATTATAAGTGTTAAATGGTTGATTTAAGTGGTAGGAGTATTGTAATTGGGCGGGTATCATTTGTGCTTATAATAGGGCTTAAATGTCTTCCCTTTGTTTGGAAACTCCCTAATAATGATCAGAGTTTGTAGATTAAACCCATAATAATTCAATTAGTATTTTGGATCCGTGTATGCGGACAGATGATGCGTTAGAACTTAATAACCCCAAACTCTGCAAATCTCCCAGAGTGAAAATCACCTTGAAACTAGTGTAGGTTTCTTATAGATTTCCAATTATCCTAAGGAATCTGTAGATGTTGCTATTTGAGGATTAAGGCATCATTATCCAATAATATACAGTGTTCTGCTGTTGGAAATTGTCAGCTTTACACAAAAATAAGAATATAGCAATTTAGCTAAAACCCTCGCCTGCACGGTTTTCTATTTTATTTTTAATTTAGGAAAGAAGAAAAATATCCAGAATTGATTTCTGAAGGTTTCTATTTTATGATATTTTCTTCAATTGTCTTGTGTCGAAAATCGATGTTTTTGAAAGCTGTTAACATAAAATTGTAAATATACAATATATTTATAGTTCCTTTACCAAAAATGACCTCTAATGTATCTTCTTCTATGTAGGTAATTTGTGTATAATGAATAATTGTTTTTTTGAGGTTAAGTAGACAACTCAAAGAAACCATGTCAAAATTCCCATAACTAACTAAATAAATAACATGAAGTTTTAGGTACTCCAAAGTAGCACTACTGAAAAACACAAATTATCCCACAAAAAAATAAGTCCTCATACAGCAACACTGACGGAAAAACTAATTAGTAAGATATGTAATAAGGGGGTCTACCAGCTCTTTAAGCCACATACGTACATGTAAAAACAGGGCACTTTATACGTTTTGAAGACAATTCTTTTTAGTTTTTTTCAAGTAATGTTTCATTTTTGAGAAAACATATTTTTATATTTATGCAAATGAGCTTTACTGTTCTCCAGGATTGGGGCTGTTTCTGCTGGTATCTCTTCTGTCATGACTGGGGATAACAAGTTTTATTCCCTCTCATGTTATGATCCCAAGTGTCACAGGGGCAGTCCCTTCATGCATAGTGGGGAAGGGTTATTGAGTGTTATTGATACCAGTAGAGACCAGTAGTGGAATATAATATGGGTAGTTTGGGCAGTAACCCCAGGACCAAGCCTTCTAGGAGGCCATGGCCACCCTAACTACCCACCAAATTTTATACTGAGATAGGACTTCATCCTTGTACACCTGTTCAAGGTATGCAATATCCATTTCAGGACCTTTGAAGGTCTTCCAAAGATTCTGAAACCGCGGATTGAAAGCCGGCGGAACTGACGCATCCTCCTTTCCCCAAGAAGCTGATTCTAGCACCATATGTAGGAAGTGATTCCAGACTTGTAGGGGCTATAATACTCGTACAGTCCAGAGCCCATGGCAGTCATAATCTGCCCCTGGAAGAGACTACCTCCTTGGCACCAGGGATCGCAAAATCAAAACTTGTTTTATTCAGTCATGCAAGTAGTCATCCAACATAGAAGGTAAAGCTTGAGAGCTTCAGAGCAAATACCATGAATTAATACTGAATTATGTTTTATACGCAGGAATTTTACGTTTCGGTTTCTGATGATACAAGAACCATCGCTTCTCTGAAGGACCAACTTCCAGAGCTGGAGAGAATAGTAAAGCAGTTGTAAGTAGTTCACATCATTTTACAAGTTTCTATTTGGTAAGAAGAGATTATCGAGATAAAGTTGTGTGTGGCAGGAGCTCACTTTCTACTATTGTAGAAGGCCACTTGTTTTTACCAACATTCAATAATGATTATTAACCATATTTACGTATATGTAGGTTATATGGTCGGCCAGTCCAGCCGATTCAGCTTTTACTTTGTATGGCCAGCTTTACAACAACTTTTTCTTACGAAAAATACACATTATTTTATTAGCGAAGCACACATTAAATTAAAAATTCCCCATTCACACGGCTGTCATTTTTGGCCCATATGCAGTCCATAAACCTCAAAAAATAGTCCATGAACTTTCTGTTTCCAGATTGGACTTTGGAACCCGTTTTCACGTACCAAGTCACCTATTAGAATGAATGGGTCAGTGAAAACAACGGAGCACACACAGCCTGATCGGACGTGGGTCAGCTATGTTCATGTGCATGTTACCTACCATGGTCCCTCACTTTGGGTTTATTCACATTACTCCATGATACTAATCGATGACACATTGACGAATTAATGGCAACAATCCAGCGTTCCAATACTGCCCCATTGACGGGAGTCCAAGCATCAAAGTTACACATGATGCAAGGAGTCCCTGCATCCCCATGGAATCACCGTACCATATTGTAATCATGGTTTTAGTACAATGCGGTGGTCCCTGCAACTATGATGCTTGGACTTGCATCCACGGAGCAAAGTTCAGTCCGTAAAATGCGGCCACCAAACAGTCATGGGAATAATCCATTAGAGCTACACAGCCTTCCCAAGAATACATACTACAGGTATACAGTGGAAATGACTGTCCACAAACCATGCATAGCACCATTACAACTCCAACAGAAAGTTGTCCTATTCCCAGTCTGTTCCGTTAGCTGATTGGTATCCTAGAGATATCTCGAGCACTCTCTGCATAATAGGGAGATATCACAGAGAGGCTTACTTGGTTTATTCATAAAAGTTAGCATTTTATATGAATATCATCTCTTTTATACCGAACGCAACTGCAAATCCACATAATTAAATGGAATCGAATTGCCTGCTAAGATCACAAGAAACACTTTGCTAAATGTGCTTTCTGGTCTCCCGTGGCAAACAAACGTAGCTTTCCAAGAGCAGACACTTGAAGTGCACATTCCTATTTGGTTATGCTAATAATGTCATTTGGGCTCAAATGAGCAATCAAAATTACTTACCTAAAGTCTTCTGTGGCCCTCTGGTTATTCTACTCGAATGTTGGCCGAACGAGAGGCTGCCGCAGACTTCCCCAGCGTGAAACTTCATGAGATCTCCGATGAATATTGTTCTTACTGATTTTCTACAATTACTTTATTGAAGTAATAGCGACAAAATAATTCAAGTGCTTTTCACAAGTTCACATTTGCAGAAAATAAAGGACTCATTATGTAATGAATTCAATATCATTCCTTAACATTTCAAAGTCTGGGATTAATTTATAGTTTTATTTCATGCCGCATAGCCCATTCAGGCTGCTACGTTAAAGTGTTGGGCTCACTGTAAAGAGGAGAGTCTACATTTAGCTAATAACCTCAAGCCTACGTGAAAAGCAAACCCGCAGTCGTCTTAACATTTATTGAGAGAACGAGTAAGTTCTAAGAAACTCATGGATATTGGGTGCACAAACATCTTTAATAGGAATAAAGCAAATTCAGGCAAAATCTTTTCTCCCAACTTCTACAAATGTTTCGACATAAGTAACCAATATGTGAATTCAGGGCTGGTTTTAGATAACGTGGAGTCCTGGGCCTCAAAATAAAACTATTTTATGTACAGTCATAGTCAGTAAGATTTCTCCCTGAAGCCCTGCACAATAATAGCAATTTGTAGTTTACAAACAGTAATCTGGCAATCTGTAGATAGATAGATAGATAGATAGATAGATAGATAGATAGGTAGATAGACAGGTAGATACATAGATAGATAGATAGATAGATAGATAGATAGACAGGTAGATAGATAGATAGATAGATAGATAGATAGATAGATAGATAGATAGATAGATAGATAGATAGATAGATAGATAGATAGATAGATAGACAGGTAGATAGATAGATAGATAGATAGATAGATAGATAGACAGGTAGATACATAGATAGGTAGGTAGATAGGAGATAGATAGATAGATAGATAGAAGGTATATATATATAAATAGATATGCAAAAAGCTAGATATATGGTTGTCACTAGCCAAGGAAAATGAATCAACACATATAGTAGTAAAATAAGCTGCACTAAGCTGTTTTTTGCCAAGCTCTTCTTGTCATCATTCATAAAACATATTTTCCAAAATGCAGACTCTTCTATAGAGTTTATGCTGTGGGGCTTTTCCTAACAATTGTTACATGTTGTATCTCACATGCACCAGTCTGCTCTGCTCCCACTCCCTTCTACATTCACATTGCATAACGATTATGTCAATAGATAATGCACACGTCTATTACACAAGTCTTTGTTACACTGACGTAGCAAGATTTAGCTCAAGATACTGTATTTTCTACTGATTGTTACACACATAAGCTGAGGGCCATTGCTGAGAGAGCAAAGCAGGAATTACTGTACTAGACTGAGCCTTCTGCTGTGAGACGATCAGGGGAGGGAAGGGGCTGCATAGCTTTTAACATTTATTAACAAATGATGAAAGTCCTGTACTGCAACGGGCAGGCCCGCATTCAGGGAGGGTTTACTGTGACTGCAGTCAGATGCCTGGACAGGAGAGGGGGCCACAGGAGAGGGAGTCACAGTAACCCCCCTCCCCGTCCGAATAGAGACTGCAGTGCACAGGGGAGAGACTTTTAGTGCAGTTTCTGACTTTTTAAGTAAATGTGCCCCAATGTGTTTCCATACTGAGTTCCAGGACTATTTTGGCTCCTGCAAGGGAATCCTATCAGGGAGGAGAATCCATTTAGTAGATTCATTGGGTGACCGCACAGCAGGAACCAACATCAATGGGGAAATCCCATCACCTGTCCATATATGGTGTTTCTACATCTCTGCAGGCTTCCCCTGACACAAGAGGGGTCATTTATCTTAGGCTTTCCTCTTTTTTTCTCTTATATGTGCGACTTTGTTCTGGCACATTTGCAAATTTTTCTACATGCCTAGCAAAATTAGACACGCAAGAATTTTTCAACCTCATATATATGTAAAATACACATGTGGACGTAAAAAAATGTCACAATTTTGGCTCAAATCGTGGTTATAGAGTCGCAAGTAAACTCTAGTCCCAGCTGTGCGTAGGAAAAACTGAGTTGTAATAGTATCTGTGAAAGGAGCATGAGATATTTAGGTGTTGCAAGGTGTGATTTTAGTTTGTGTCGCAAGGACTTAAAGGGAACCTGTCATCAGCAATTGATTTAATAAACCACTACCAGTATATTGTCAGGCAGTGTAACGCCTTCTAGTTATTGTTTCTTTCATGGCCCAGTGTGTTGGCCTCATCCAGAAAATCAACTTTGAATTGAGGTGTAAATTGGTTGTATAAAGTCAAGGAGGAGGAGAGTTTAACACTGGAATCAAGGTGGGAGCTATGAAAGCCTCCTCCTCTGTCTTTGACATCATGCTGGTTAGTGATGTCTCTGGATGTAGGACCATCAATTACAATGAAGTGAGCTTTCTGAGGAAGAGAGAGCTTGACTCCAGTGTTAAAACTCCGCCTCTTTGACTTTATACAACCAATTTACATCTCACTTCAAAGTTGATTTTCTGAACTATGCCACTACATCATGAAAGTCATGAAAGAAACATTATCTGGAATGTGTTCAGCTTCTTGGCAATATACTGGTATTGGTTTATTAGGTCAATTTATGATGATAGGTTCCCTTTAATAATTTGGCACACAGCAAAAAGGTAGACTTGCTATTTGTTGGTCTTGTTATGTGCCAAAAAAAGTGTCCAGAAACTAGAATTGCTGGAAAAGTGTCAGGATTCAAAAACTGCGTCCAAATTGAACAACAAAAGAATGCATGAGTGTCATCAAAGAAGCTAAATTGTGACGCTGACCTATAATCAATATATAAGACCCTCCCTTATGCTGCATTTACATGAATGTATGCCCACCTTGCTGGCATATGTCCGGGTGCTGGAGAGGAGAACCCCTCCCCTCTCAATAGAGCTGCACGGCGAATGGTCGCACATACCGGGAATGATATATTTTCCCCATGTACAGAGCGGCACCATATTGCTCCGTGCGACCATTGCCGTCTATGGGGGACATATGTGCAGTGCTGTGGTACCGCTGTGGTACATACGTCCCCCATAAATTCGTGTGAATTCGGCCTTAGTGTCTGATTCCTATAGTTTCTTGTACTGGCCTGTATCTATGATATACTTATAAAGGCCGATGGTACATTTCATGTCTGTTGGCATTTGGATTTATCACTTAATAAATCTTTGTCATTTCTATTTTGTAGATCAGATGATGGGAAAGGACAAAAAAAGGTAAGTGGATCATTTTGTTGTCATCATAGCAGTGGGATTTTGTAATGTGCTTAAATTCATTTTTATAAAGCTCTATTAATACCAGCTGCAATAGTGAATTGCACCTCTGCTGTCAGACTGCTTTCCCACCTTGCTGTTGCGGGCACAGTGCCAATCCAGTTTTTGAGCCATGCTTACAAGTCATTTAAGAGACCATGTGCCAATTTTGGGACCTTCAGTCCTGGGAGTGATTACATTACCTGTTCCTTGTATAGTTGCTCCTGGATAAACTAGTTATTCGGAATATATTATCCAAAAGGTAAAAGCTCCTACAATAGAAGGAAAAGGAAAGTGATCATTGTGGCATTACACAGATTTGTGCCTTAAAGGGAACCTGTCACCAGGGATCTCATTTTCACTAAAGACAGATTGTAAAAGCCCATGACACCTGCAGTGCAAAAATGTCTCTAAGCCTTTTCTAAGCATTTGCATTAGAGTATAATTGTGTGTTATAAGTTACTTTGCACCCTGACAAAATCCTGGAGTAGTCACAGGGGCTGGGCAGTGGTTTGGATGCATTCAAAAAACAACATGTGACTTGACTGAGCTGCAGGCTGCCTCCATCTTTGTGCTCCTGTACAGCTTGTCCACCCCCACTGATGTCAGCTCACCAGGCTGGGACCTCTGAGAAGGAGTAGGAGTTGGAGCTGTACAGGATCACAAAGGTGGGGGACAAGCTTTGAGGAGTGAGTAACACAGACAAGTCACATGTTGTTTTTTGAAATGCATCCAAACCAAAGTCCAACCCCTGTGACTACCCCAGGATTTTGTCAGGGTGCAAGAGTAACAGACAATTTTATTGTAATGCAAATGCTTAGAAAAGGCAGAAAGGCATATTTGAAATTCAGGTGTGATGGACTTCTGCAATTTGTCTTTAATAAAAATGATGTCCTTGGTGACAGGTTCCCTTTAAGTGCTTCTGACATGTGGTCGCACTGTAATATAAGTACATAGCACTGGTATAGTACATGATATCCATTGTAACAGTCTGCACATGAGCAGAGCTGTATCAGGGGTTGCAGTGGTGTAACTAGGAGAGACAGGGCCGCCTAGCGGGCTACTGCAAGGGGCCCCCCTTCCCACTTAAAAAATATGCATATTAGTATACTCACACATGCGAGTTACAATCACATATAAATACACTCATGTGCATAGACACATACATACAGTGACATATGCAACATACTCACATACAGTGTATACAGACACCATATACACAGCACAGATACTGCATATATACATCACAGTATATGTTATATACATATCATGCTGGACATGTACAGTATAATATACATATAATGGTGCACATCCTCCATTCTTTATTGTGTCAAGTCGGATGACGGAGCCCCCTGACACTGCGGGCCCCATAGCGGCTGCTATGGCTGCTACCGCTGTAGTTAAGCCCCTGAGGGTTTGTTTTCACAAGGTTCAGGGCACTATGCCACTATGTCTGGCAATACCAGGGCCCCTCCATGCTGCAGACTAACTGGATGTTACGCTATGTCCACCTTCCTCTACTTGACAGTAGCAGAGGAAGTTGCAGCATATAGTGGGAGGGGATCAGTGTGCCTGCACACTGTAACTGCTGTGAAGCTACAGCATGCAGGGGCTCTGGTAACACCCTCATTAGCATATCTGAAAAAGTTGATTTTAGAAGGAAGAATGTCAAATATTTTAACAATATTAAAACAATTATTATAAGATTACCACAGTCACGGTGCCTGGATCTATGAGTAAGTGCCCATGGTTTATCATGGTGGATTTTGATGGTAGATTTTCTTTGTTACTATGGCTGCATATGAATGAATGAATTAGATTCCAAACTAAATATACTAGGGTAAAGACTTCATTAACCAGACCTTTATCACCAAGGCCTAACCCTAATCCAAATCCTGTCCTTCCATTTACAGCACAAAGTACTTCTACGACAGTTCAGCACAGGGGACGAGAGATTGCAGAAGCGTCAGCCCATAAGAAGCAATGATGAACGTAAGTATCAAGTAAAGAAGTGCAAGCCTATATTTTATCTCTATGATAGAAGGCAAACAAGCTGGTTACTCCATGCTCCTCCATGCTTCATACCTTTCTGTAGAGTTTCCAATAACAGGTCATGTGACCGGAGCCCAGGTCACATGACGTTCGCCCATGGCAGTATGCCATGCACACAGTGCCAGTGCACACAGTGTCATCAACAGGATGTGACTGCCTGATCCTATACTGTGACAGGGGACTAATATTATCAACCCCCTGTAGTCACACCTGCCCCTGTAAACAGTGAGAGGCTGCAGGGAAGGTGCTATATGCATCCTGTCTGCATGTCGCTGTATACAGATCACTGATGACAGTCATTCCATGGGCTGTTACCATTACATCACTGTTATATATAGAATTAGCAGGGAACACATTTGCCCCTGTAAAAAAAAAGAAAAAAGTTAATAAAAATTTTTTACAAAATAAACAGTGTAAAAAAAGTGTAAAGTGTTATGCTCTCAACCCCCAAAAATAAATGCAATAAATTTAGAGGTGTCAGCACCAGCCCTATTTGTGGGGGGTCTGGGGCACCATGAGCCATGGCCTGCTCTGTGGGGGGTTTGGGGCCAGCTTCAGCCCCAGCCTGATTTGTGGAGGGTCTTGGGCCACCATCAGCCTTGACCAGCCCTGTGTAGGGTCTGGGGTCTGCGTCAGCCACAGCCCGCTCTGGGGAAGGTTTGGGGCCGGCGTCAGTCACTGCCCACTCTGTGGGGGGTTTGGGGCCGGCGTCAGGCTCGGATTGCTCTGTGGGGGGTTTGGGGCTCGCGTCAGCTCGGCCCAATAGGTGAGGGGGTCTGGGGCCAGCATTGGCCATGGCCGGCTCTCTGGAGGGTCTTGGGCCAGCGTCAGCCACTGCCCGCTCAGTGGGGGTTTAGGGCCAGCATCAGCCACAGTCTGCTGTGTGTGGGATCTGGGGCCAATGTCAGCCACGTCCCGCCCTGTGGAGGTTCTGGGGCTGGCGTCAGGCACTACCCGCTCTGTGGGGCGCTTGGGGCCAACATCCACCCTGGCTCACTCTGTGGAGGGTCTGGGGCCTGCATTAGCCCCGGCCGGCTCTGTGGGGGGTTTGGGGCCAGCATCAGCCCTAGCGCACTCTGTGGGGAGACTGGGGCCAGTGTCCGCCCCGGCTCACTCTGTGGGGGGTCTGGGGCCCGCATTAGCCCCGGCCGGCTCTGTGGGGTGTTTGGGGCCAGCATCAGCCCTAGCGCACTCTGTGGGGGGACTGGGGCAAGCATATGCCCCCCCCCCCGCTCTGTGGGGGGTTTGGGGCCAGCATCAGCCCCGGCACACTCTGTGGCTTCATGTGGCTTACACAACTTGATCCAACAGCCTGAGGAGTGTGGGTCTCTGCCCGAGGGCTGAAGATATGTGAGTTAATATAACACTGTGGGCTACGCTGAAATATATATTCGTTATGGTTACACTCGCTATGAAACAATAATTTGAAAGCTATATTGTATGTGATGATGAAATTACTGCGAACACTGAGAAGATGTATATATTTTGAAGTAAGAGCGGAAAAAAAAATTTCAAACATTTATCTATGGTCTGTGTTGTTGGACATGGTTCATTGATGAGGGGGTCTGGGGCCAGCATCAGCTCCCACCCGCTCTGTGGGGGGGGATCTCAGGCCATTGTCAGCCCCGGCCCATTCTGACGATTTCATACGCCTCCTTGGCTGAAAATACTAATGTTAATGCAACCTCTGCCTTTCTGTATTTCTTGACTCCAGAACTAGGTATTAGGGTTTATTGTTTAGGTGGAGGGACATTTAAGGTGTTAAAGTGCCCTAAATTCATTGATCTAATAAAAGTTTTAATATTTTGATGTACCCTTATTATTTTTGATTGGTGGCACAATTTTAGTCTTCCCCCATCTTGGGTTTCTCTTACCACCTACCTAAGAGGGAGACTTATCATATGGCTATACACTGGGTGCCGCGCCCCTCTACGCCCCCTCCTTGCCCACATGACGTGGAGGTGGCATATTCGCTATCTTAATCACAAATTCTTGTGCACTGTTTTTACGCTAGAAAACTAGCATAGAAGCAGTGATAAATCCTTACCTAAATTATTATCAAGATGTAGAATGTTTGATTTTGTGGTATAGAAAACGCACTCCCTCTTATAGTATTGCACAATAGGGATATTCCAGTAGTACCTCCATCTAGTAGCTGTAGAATTTATAAACTATTCTCTACACAGAGCTGTTTGTGATCTCTTACTTTCTGCTATGGACTTGTGATGTGTTTGTTCTAGGCCACCGGAATTGTTGTGTTTCTTATAATTCTTCTTCAATTGTCAGGACTCTAACAGGGTCGGAGATGGAGTGTGAAACAGGCTGCTTCTGCTATGCTGGATTTCATATTCCATCGACTCGCTGAGGCAGGGGAGACGAATGTTATAGCCAATTACAGATACAAAGGTCAGAGTATGAAAGAAACAAGGGGAAGAAAATTGGTTGGTTAAACGGCTGTATCAAGTGGCCATAAACAATCTTTAGAGCAGAGTTTCGGGTTGTTCTGGGTCAGTTTACAAGTAAATGGTTTTCTTTCCATACAGGTAGTTCTCGAGTCATAGAGCAGACAGTGGTCCGGGAGTAAAGGGTCAGATCATTTCCTCCCGGCATGCTACAGGAACTAAACTAAATGTTCAGAAAAGATATTCATATATCCGCAGCTCTACGACAAGCAAAGTTACTTCCACATTGTAACCCACACTAAGTGCACAACCAGTGACTTTCATTAAATGGGGACTACATTTTCGGATGGTGCTTGCTTCTAATGTGGATGCATGATGACCCCTGGCCCTGTTCACCACCTACAATGGGCATATGTGAGAACCAACTGGGTCAGGCTATAAAAGAACATGTCCTGGCGCAACATATTATGTTGTGTAGCATGGCTGGGTACATCACATATTGGGGAGAGAAAGGTTGAGAAATTAGACAAGCAGAACATATAGAGCAGTGTTCTCATCTTTCCTGGCATACATGTGGATGACTTTCACATTGTGCCAGACTACTACCAGTACATGGTAGTAACTTTCCCTAATAGAAGTGGACAATGTACACTAACCATAAGGTCAATTTGTTGACTTGACCACTAAATTTTCCAGATCTCAATTCAGTCCGCAATTTGCGGGATGTTCAGAAAATCAAAATCTGACCCATGAGGATTTCACCTTTCATATAACAGATTTCTGGATCTGATGCTGATATAAGTATAGGTAAGTATAAGTATAAAGGAAATAGCAAAGAAAATACAGTCTTATCTTAGTAAATCAGGACGGGATATGGTGGTTCAGCTCATAGGATTATTCACCAATATCAGATCCTGTGAGGATCCAGTGCTGGATACAGTAGATGACAGTAAATGTGCATATGATTTCCTGTTATGTGTTGCATCCAGTATTGGATCCTCACATATTTGGTCCTCCACAGTGTAGATCAACAAAGAGATCTTTACCCACTACATTCTGTCTATATTAGACTGGCTGAATGTAGACATGATCCAATCTGAGCTTAATAAAATAAATGTACACAAGCCTCCTGGACCAGATGGGTTACACCCCGGATTTCTATAAAAAAAACTCAATTATGTTATTGCTGTGCTACTGCCTAAAATCTTCAGATTGCCTGTTCATTGGTACGGTGCCAAGTAACTGGTGCAAGACGAATGTGGTGCCAGTATTTAAAAGGGCTCTAGAACTTTGCCAGGCAATTACAGGCCTGTAAGCATATCTGTAAAATACTAGGAGGGTTAGTAAAAGACTACATACAGGAGTATGTGACATCAAATAGTATAATAAGTGACAGCCAGCGAGGGGTTACTAAGGATAGAAGTTGTCAGACTAACCTGATCTGCTTCTATGAAGAGGTGAGCAGATGCCTTGACGGGGGAGCGGCAGTGGATATTGTGTTCTTGGACCTTGCAAAGGCATTCGACACTGACCCTCACAGATGCCTGATGGGAAAAATAATGTATATTGATTTGGCAGGAATCATTTGTAGGTGGATTGAAAACTGGCTGAAGGATAGTATCCAGAGAGTTGTCGTCAATGATTCCTACTCGGACTGGTCACCAGTTATGAGTGGTGTACCCCAGTGTTCTGTGCTTGCCCACTACTATCTAATATATTTTTTAATGATATAGAGGTAGGAATTAATAGCACTGTGTCTATTTTTGCAGATGACACCAAGCTGTGTTGTGTAATACAGTCTATGGAGGATGGGAGTAGTACAAACTGTGTAGTGTAATACAGTCTATGGATGATGGGAGTAGTACAAGCTGTGTAGTGTAATACAGTCAATGGAGGATGTTCATAGGCTGCAGGGAGACTTGGACAAACTCAGTGTTTGGTCATCCACTTGGCAAATGAGGTTTAATGTGGATAAATGTAAGGTTATGCACCTGGGGGCTAATAATCCACAGGCAACATATGTCCTTGGGGGAGCAAATCTGGGAGAGTCCCTTGTTGAGAAGGACCTGGGGGTACTAGTAGATCAGAAATTAAATAACAACACAATGTCAATCAGCTGCCTCTAAAGCCAGTAGGATCTTGTCATGTATCAAAACTGGTCTGGACTCTCGGCATAAGGATGTAATATTACCACTGTACAAGGCATTGGTTCGGCCTCACCTGGAATGTGCTGTCCACTTCTGGGCATCGGTCCATAAAAAGGAGGCCCTGGAGCTGGGAAGGGTACAACAAAAAGCCACCATAATAATAAGGGGTATGGAGGGTCTCAGTTATGAGGAAAGATTAAAACAACTAGATTTAATTAGTTTTGAAATAGACAACTAAAAGGGCACATGATTAATTTATATAAATAAATGAGTAGCCCATACATAAAATATGGTGGAAAGTTGCTCCATATTAAATCAAATCAAAAAACAAGGGGGCACTGGACAAGGATTAATCACCAGAGGCGACAGGGCTTCTTTTACGATGAGAACTGTCAATCTGTGGAATAGCCTGTCTCAGGCTCTGGTCACAGCAGGGACAGCAGAGAGCTTCAAGAAGGGTCTAGATGCCTTTTTACATCTAAATAACATTGACGGTTATGTTATATAGAATTGTTTCCCTTATATCCCTTCCTAATCCCCTCCCTTTCTTGGTTGAACATGTGTCTTTTTTCAAACGTATGAACTATATAGCTATGTAACCTTATATTGTCTATAACTAGAATAGAGACCTCATTCTGCTATGGTGTAATTCAGAGCTGAGAGCACAGCAGTGTAAGGACAATCTTCGGTGGACTTGGAGAAACCGAAATCTAGAAATATTTTATGTTGATACCAACAACTCACAAAGGTGTCCAGAGCCAACACCAAACATACTACACCTTTGTATTGTCAAAACATAGATTTCTTAGCTATGCAAGGCATAAACTTTTAACTTAAAGCTTTTATAACTCTTTTATTACAATTTTTGGTTTACTTTTATGGGAAATTTTGCTCTAATATTTATCTGCTACATAGATGCAGCATATTTAAAGGGATGGCTCCTTTCTTCCAAAAATAGCTCCTCCCCTGTCCATGGGTAGTGAGTTGTATTGCAACTAAGCTTCATTTATTTCTATATAGCTGAGCTGCAATACCTGTACAAACTGTAGTCAGGTGTGGCGCTGTTTTGGGGAAAAAAAGGGGAATTGTTTTTCCACTATCCCTTTAAGGAATGAAACTAAAATGAAATACATTCTATCATAGATTACGTTTAAACCTGACGTGTAGCAATATGCAAAAATGAACTAAAATGTAACAATAGAAGTTCATATTACTCTGTGCACATAAAAATACATTTTGGGCAGCACGGTGACTTTCCCCTGATGGGATTTAAACTATGGGGCTTATTTACTAAGGGTCCGCGGCCACACTTTCATCAAATTTTCCGACGTTTTCTGGGTTTGCTCCACTGTGACAGGTATTTAACTGGGGATTGAGTCACACCTGATCGTTTTTGCCGCAGATGCGACGGCTTTCATTTACATGCACCATGAAGAAGAAGTTGAACTCCGTCGGACCTGAGCGGGGAAGCGACACGTGCAGGATATTGGGTGCACGATATTGTGCACAGCCCATTCTCGTCGGACAATACACTTTTGGGAAACGTAATTGTGCCCATATGTATTTTTCCTGAGCTTCTTAAGTGCCATAATTTTTAATGCATTCCAAAAAAAAGTTCTATTTTTATTATTTGGTTACTTATAAAACTGATGACATAGATTGTTGAATGGCAGCACTTTGTACCGCACCACAGAATTTTCAGGTGCCATCTAAGTAGAACATACTTTATTGCTTTTAGGTTCTACATATACAGTATCATGTGTTGTTATTGCATCTTATGTTAGTATTTTATCTCCCCAGTCCTATTTAAGGTGTACTGCATTGATCACACTTACACCACCATCCGTGTACAAGTATCGGCCTCGGTGAAGGAAGTGCTGTCTGCTGTAGCGGATAAACTGGGCTCCGGAGAATCCTTGATACTTGTGAAGATCAGTTCTGCGGGAGGTACTGTTTGACTATCATTCCCGTCTCTCTTAGAAAATAATTTTAAAACTCAAGGTTAAACACACAAATAGCAATGGTTTTATCAAAGCGTTTTGGGATAATTTCAGTTGATTACAAACAACAGTCCGATCCCCTGCTGAGTAAATAGGCCAAGCTGGGTGCTGGAAGTAGGTCTTTGCTGAAGACGGCTACAGTGCCGCCTTACAGGGTAACAGAGTTGCCATTTCCCAAAATATGAGTAAAATGATCAGCTAGCGGCGTGCAGGAAAACGACTCACTTTACACAAATGGCCCTTCACAGCGCTCCGTGTCCTTGTCTTGTTACTGAGAAAACAGCGCAAGAAACTGGCTAACAAATAAGGATACAGAGCTCATTGATCTGTATCTGGTCAGTGGTGATCGGGCTCCCAGAACTGCCCTCACCAGAAACTTTGTAGAGGACTTCTTTCCAAAACTCTCACTCCAAAACATCAACACTCTTCATATTATGTAAAAAGTCAGAGGCAACTCATTTACCTGAAAGAACCGGAGGCCACTAATTGTATTGTGTATTGTGAACTTGATGGGAGGTGTATGTGCTGCAGCAGATAAAATATATGTATACATGGATATAAGATAGGTCTGTGATATAGGAGGTAGGTGGATGATAGATGGATGGATAGATAGATAGATAGAATTGGATAGGTGGCTAGATAGATGGATGGATAGATAATATGAGATAGATTGATAGATAGATAATATGAGATAGATGAATAGATAGATAGATAATATTAGATAGATAGATGTATAGATAACTTTTAGACAAAGTGGTACCATGGAAAAAACTAAAAGTGGGGCCCAAAAATAGAACTATTTTATGAACAGTCACATTCAGTAAGAGGCTCCTTTATCCCTGCACAATAATAACACTTTGTAGTTACACACAGTATCAAGGTAAATAATGTGTAATATGGGGCTGTAGGAGAATGTTATAGGAGAGACACATATGATAGGTAGATGGATGATAGAAGATAAATATGAAAGATGATATAGGTTTATAGAGAGATGATAGATTTATAGATGCATAAATATAAAGTAGATTATATATAGCTAGATGGATGATAGAAGAGAGATAGATATAAGCTGTATTTTATGTTATATGAGGATAAAGCATGAGATATGTCTGGATGCAACTTACACACGTCTTTTACTTGATATCTGCTCTTTTGGGGATTAGTGGAAAACACATCCATTCATTAGTTGGCCATCTAACTAAAAATAGTAGAGGTACATCTACTGGGTCTGACCACCTGGGTCTGTAAGTCTGGATCAATTCAAGTAAAATGTTATATTTTTCACATTGAGTCTTTACAGTCTTAAAAAGTGCACAGTTTTGATTCACATACTCACTGTATATATTTGAGTATAAACCGCCTCGAGTATAAGCCAAGGTACCTCATATTACACAAAAAAACTGGCAAAACCTATTAACTTGAGTGTAAGCCTAGAGTGAAAATACATTGGTTACAGCCTCCAGCCACTATAAACCAACCCGCCCATGCCCTAGTATATAGCCATGCAGCCCATGCCTTCTAGTATATAGCTAGCCATCCCCCTGTCCCCCAGTATATAGCCAGCCCCCTGACCCGCAGTATACAACCAGCAAGCCTTTGACCCCTAGCACACAGCCAGCCAGCTCAGCCCCCTTGTATATAGTAAGCCATCACATGCCCCCCAGTATACAGCCAGCCATCCCATGCCCCCAGTATACATCCAGCCTATCCCCCCTTGTATACAGCCAGCCAGCCCCTTCCCCCAGTATATTGCCAGCAGCACATGCCTCCAGTATATAGTCAGACCACTGCCCCCAGTATATAGCCAGCAGACCCTGCCCCTAGTACAGTGATGGTGAACCTTTTACAGACCGAGTGCCCAAACTACAACCAAAATCCACTTATTTACTGTGAAGTGCCGGCATGGAATTTTATACAGTAACTTATTGCTACCTGTTCTTCCACATCTTTCAATTGTATCGGCCGCCTATTGCCGCTAATACAGTTGAAAGAAGGAAGGCAAATTCAAACTATCATTGTAGCTTCTCTCCAGGGTCTCTCTGTACAGGATGAATGGTGGGTCCTGCAGGAGGACCTCCAAAGACAATGCAGTTCTCTCAACATCTTCTTACTTTCCTTGCAGTTCCAAACCACCAGTAAAGTTTTGCTTTAAAGTGCGCTGAGAGCAGCATCTCTTAAGTTGCTTGGGACTGCAGGAATATTCGGTGGATTTGGTCCTGTTTGGTGAACTCTATCCTTGGATGATGGCCTGAGTGCCCACAGAAAGGGCTCTGAGTGCCACCTCTGGCACCCGTGCCATAGGTTCGCCACCACTGCCCTAGTATATAGCGAGCAGTCCCTGCCCGAGGAATGCCCAGCCTAAAAGAAAAAAAAAACAAACTCTATAGTCACCTTTCCAATGCCCCCCGCAGGAAGAAGACTTGCGGGGGCGTCGGAAAGCTAATTACAGAGTTTTTTTTTTCTAATAGACTTGGCTTATACTGGAGTATATATGGTACATTGTGTATGAGTGGACTGTACATTTTTATTCTCTCTTTTCTTTTACTACCAGAAAAAGTCGTCCTGAAACCAAATGACGTCTCTGTGTTTACATCTCTCACGGTTAATGGTCGGCTCTTTGCCTGTCGTCGAGATCAGTTTGATTCTTTGGTAGGCATTTATTTATCCAGGACTTAAGAATTTTTTTTAATAATACTGTCAATTGTGTCTTAGTGGTCACTTATAAATTTATCAATAATGTTGCTTTTGTGTGATTTAGACACCACTTCCAGAGCAGGAGGGGCCATCTGCCGGGACTATGTCAACGTTTGAACTTATGAGTTCGAAGGACCTGGCTTATCAGATGACAATCCACGACTGGGACCTCTTCAACTGTGTTCACGAGGTTTGTAGATCAGTTTATTACATGTTTTCTGTACTGTTTATTAGATTTTTACTATAAAGTTTTATTTACTGAAACATGTTAAGCAAAGTAAACAATGGGCATTTGTGGTGGAGATTAGGGGTGAGATTTCACAGAAAAGGGTTTAGAATTTAGAAATACGTATCACACTGTAACTGAGGGAACTCGTAGTTTAGTGGAGTAAAACCTGGTGACAGGTTCTCTTTGAGGCTCGTTCTATGGGAATTTTAGGGGTTGTACACAAATACCCAACACCTTTTAAATCACATCCCCTGGAGAAGTCAGCTGATTACCTCCGGATTCCAGAACCAGCGACTAAAAAGAGCCTTTTCAGATTTTGTGGCAGGGAGACACCTTCTCTACAGCTGATGCCATTATTTTGGCCCTGGCTCTGTAACAGTATTTTGGGTAACATTTCAATTTTGCTAATACTTTATGTGTGACGTTTCAATTTTTTACATCTAGAATCTTCACATAATAATAACTTGTAATAACCTATGGAAGTGAGTCCAAATTAACCATTTCCTCTCCGCAGCTGGAGCTGATCTATCACACCTTCGGAAGGCACAATTTTAAGAAGACAACGGCCAATTTGGACCTCTTCCTGAGACGTTTCAACGAAATCCAATTCTGGGTTGTGACTGAAATTTGCCTGTGCCCCCAGCTCAGCAAGCGCGTGCAACTCCTGAAGAAATTTATTAAAATTGCAGCCCAGTAAGTCCTTTTTATGGCAATTTCCAAAAGGGTATGAAAAAAAAAATGGATGTGTAGGGGGTATTTTTTATATTTTTAATGGATTTAGTTTTTTTTTGTGCATTACAGCACTTATTTTTCCCTCTATTCTAGAGATACTTTTTAATAAAGATATAATGCAAAGTGATTTTTTTTTTTCCAACAGCTTCTAAAATTGTTTCTGTTTAGATGGGGACTGAAGGCTTATCCACAGTAGGCCAGCAGCATGACCTCTGACAGCCCGGTACTGCTCTCCTATGGCTTGTCTATTTAAGCCCGCTGGTTAGCAGGCTGCCTTTTTTCTTCTCAAAATCTTTTTTTTTTCTCCCTTTCAGAAATTGCATTTAAAAAAAAAACGCTAAAGGTGTTTTTTCTTCTACCGTTTACAGCCTCAAAAAGCAGCAGGGCACTAAAAAAGAAACAAAAATCCTTTAAAGACATAAATTTTCAAAATGTGTTTCACGCTCCGCGGCGGGATGCAGGGGGGAAAAATACTTAATTACGACCAATTAAAAATATAACAATCTCCAAAGACAATGGAATTGCGAAAAAAAAAACTGAAATGTGAAAGTGCAGGGCAAACAAAAAGACAGAGCGCTAAGTGCAGCAGCCCAGTAAGTCTGGCGAAAGTCATGATTTTATCCTGCTAATGTGCTTAATTTAGTCTTATATGAAGGCAACTGTTTACTCTTATTTTACTCGACCTTACACAAGGCTAAACACAAGGTTAAGTGTACCTTTTAGCGCTGGGGCTCCCACCGAGAGTTCCAAGGAACAAATTTAAGGAGACAAAAGCCAACTTTGGCATAAATCAACCCCTATTTCAACATCACTTCTCTTAAAGTGACCTTACACAGGATACTTCTCTACAGCAAGGCTGTAATTTACAGAAGCGTGCTTCAAAAAAAGGCAACTTTCAATTGATTCAATTGATTATGTACATTTTTTCATATTTTTTGAAAAATTTTTGACATTAAAATACCCCGAATAACTAAGTCATAATACTTTAAAAGGGTTGTTCAGGAATTAACATCAATGACCAATCCTATGGATAGGCCATTAAAGGTGCTGTAGCTACACTGTTGCAGGCACATCTCTTGTTTAATCCCTGTGCTGCATGGTTTTGCTGAAAAAAACAATTATAACAGTCAGAACCTTGGGAAAGCTGGGTGTCTAAATAAACACATTACACATGGAGCTTCCTGAACTATCCAGATAGGACTAATTAACCGGAGCTGGATGACTCCTACACAGCAGCTGGGAGATGGTGCAGCAATTGATTACTTCTGCCTCTCAGAATAATAAATAAGATAACACAGGGATTACATCATCCTCTGAGCAATGCATAACTAATGTGAAAGGAAAAGCGCTGATCCAGGCAAAGGAGTGGCAGAGCTTCATTTTCATAATTTTATAATTGTTTTTTCAGCAAAACCACTCAGCTCAGGGATTAAACAAGATATGTTTATGTATCAGTGTAGCTAGAGCATTCTCAAGGTATGTTTGCTTCATAATGCATCAAATCAAATGGTAGTTTCCTTTAATGTCTCAATCGTGGGGGTCCAACACCTAAAATAATGTCCTCTTTTGCCCAAAATAAGGTTTTTAGCAATAGACGATTGTAGCCTCAGTTCAGTGTTGGAAATCCTCCTTAATATGTGATTTTGAAGGAATCCAGTGTTATTTTTTATTTTCCTTTCAGCTGCAAGGAGTACAAAAATCTGAACTCTTTCTTCGCCATTGTTATGGGGCTGAGTAATGTAGCGGTGAGCCGAATGTCATTAACATGGGAGGTGAGTACATGTGGCTTCTGGATCTTGATCTCAAAGAAAAAGAGGAAAATAGATTTTTTATGAAAGAGGAATAATATGTGTAAAATCCATTTGTCGAAAAAAAAAAATTACGCTAAAATTGTGTCCATTGCATGAGATGGGAAAAGCAGGCTGATATAATCATTTGCTGAAGGAAAGTTAAAGGAGAAGTGTTCTACAGTATAGACTACAGTAGGTGCTTGTATGTATCGCTGTGGTTGGAAGAGCATTTTTATTATTGTACTGTCTTGGGAGTTTTGAGAATTGGACATCATCATTGTGATTGCTGGGGTCAAAGCTGAATCAATTTGTGGAAGCCACATTAGAAAATCTCTGTTCATATATCCTGTTAGGAAAGTCTCCTCTATTAGAAGTGGAACCTCATCCTTTGGTCAGAGCGGGGACTAGTATCATAAAGGGGGTCATTTATCTTTTCGCTGTGTTGTGTTGTTAGTTTTTGCCCGTCTTTTTCACCTCTGAGCACCTTCTCATTTATTATTTTGTCTTTTAGTTGGTGTTAAATTTGTTTATTTAGTTAGGGGATGTTTTTTGCAACTTTTTAATGAAATGTCTCAAAAAAGTTGCTTCTTTCTGTTTTCTAAGTATTGTTTCGGCCAGAGTTTTTTGCACCAAAAAAATGTTGCCATTTGAAAAGATAAATGCAATTTGTGGCATTTAGCACAACTGGAATAGAAGATAAATGCATCTTACTGACCATAAACTTAGGTGCCCATTTCGAAAAGGTGAGAAAATTGCAATGCGCCAAAAAGGTGCAGAAAAAAAGAAAGAAAAATAAAGATAGATGACCCCTAATGAGTCTCTTGTTCTGGAGGACCTGTCCTGTCCTCCATTAAACAAACAGTCAAGTCATTTGAATGGACTTTGTGTAATACTTCATTTTGCCTGTGGAGGTGCTGCAGGGAAAGTGGATATTTATTGCCAGGATTTCCCTCAGCCTACAGTTTGCTGGGAACATTTTGGTCAATTCACTAGCAAAAAGGGGCGTAAAATCCAAGCGACTTTAGCTATTAGACCATAAATGATGTCAGCATAAATTTATTTCAGGGGCATTCATTTATAGTACTGGTAAAAGGATAGAGTCAGCGCATGCAGTCACCTGCTTATTACCTATGAAGTGGGGTCAGGGACCCGAGGCACAGTACTGTGACTTTCTTCTCCAGGCGATGGCAGAGATCTCTCTTATTAAAGCCATCGCCTGCAACTTATCAAAGATCTTCATCCCTAAACTTACATTTTCTGTGGGTATCCCCCTTTAATAGATCTAGTCACACATCGGCAATAGGTTAAAGTATGTGGAGAATAGGAGAATGAATATGTGCAGTTTTATCTCTTCAGAACTGCGCTCCTTACCAGCGGGAACATCCGGTAGGCTGAACCTAGACACCCCGGCTCTTGATATTCCTCTCATCTGCATGAAAACAGCTTTTTATAATTGATTCCTTGCAGAATAATATGAGCCGAATCCGATTTGCTTGCCTGTCATTTTTTATCTTCCCCCTAGTTCGGAGATGCCATATTTTCCTGGATCTGCTCTCTAATCATTTGCACTAGTTTTCATTCCCCAATTATTGCTCAGACAATTTAGATGGGGAAATGTTTACTGATCGCACTGATTGTTGCTCATAAGTCATAATGCCAATGTGATTAGTATTTCAATGTTTTCACAGTTGGCTTGTGAATATTACAATGCAATTACCATTGACAGATGCATACGCATAAAGAGCGCTATTTTTTTTTTTCTGCACTTGGCAAATCAGAAAATAATAATTGTGTTTTGTTTATGGCACAAGTTAGTTACAGCAACAAGGTTACAAAATAGAAATATTAACCGTACGTTAAGTGCGCCAATTTATCTTCGGGGAGAAAGACTGTTTAAGTCACGCATCAACATTTTATTCTGCAGAGAGAACCACACAGGTCTACAGCTACTTAAAGAAACAGGACATGTAGAAAGACGGGTGGCTTTGTGGAATCAAATTGTACTTTAAAGAGAACCTGTCATCAGAAATTGGCTTAATAAAACCACTAGTAATGTGTTGTCAAGCAGCTGAGCAGCTTCGAGATGATGTTTCTTTCATGGCCTGGTGTGGTGGCATCATCCAGAAAATCCACTTTGAAGTGAGGCGTAAATTGCTTTTATGAAGTCAAGGAGGTGGAGAGTTTAACACTGAAGTCAAGCTTTCCCTGCCTTAAAACACCTCCATCTCTGTAATTATGGTTCTGTGTCCAGGGACATCATTGATCACATCTCTTGAAATCTGAAACATTGGGGCTCATTTACTAAGGGCTCCGCGGGCGCACTTTCGCCGGGTTACCCGAATTTTTCTGTTTTGCGCCGAATTCCGTAGGGATTTTGGCACACGCGAACGGATTTTGGCGCAATCGCGCCGGCTTTCACGTGGCAAAAATCAGGGGCGTGGCCATTGGACAACCCGACGGATTCGGGAAACCCGCAGAATTTTAAAAAACTAAAAGTGTTGCAAGATCAAGCACTTACATGCACCGGGTAGAAGCAGGTGAACTCCTGCGGACCACGGCACAGCAGCGACGCCTACAGGATAAATAAATAAGCCCCATTATGTCAATCACATGGGCGGTGGTGTTCAGAGGCAGAGAGAGCTTGACTTCAGTGTTAAACTCTCCACCTCCCTGACCTTATACAACCATTAAACATCTCACTTCAAAGTTGATTTTCTAGACGATTCCACCAAGCTGGGCAATGAAAGAAACATGATCTAGAAGCTGTTCAGCTGCTTGACAATATACTGGAGGTTCATAAGGCCAATTTCTGATGACAGGTTCCCTTCAAAGTCAGACAGATATGAGAAAAGTCGGCTTTTATGTGTAATGGGGCCTCACAACTCTAACCATGCTCTGATCCCTCTCTCCCACGAGGTCTGAGGTATCAGCTTATTCCTTTGTACCTACCGAAAACACATGTATCCTTGACCATACAAAAAGTTGTGGTGTATGAGGAAAGCAGGGAAATAACTGTGCTCTGAGAAACTTACCCACAGCTATTGAAGGTTTATAGGCATCTTAACCCCTATTAAAATTAGATAAGGTAGAAGAGCGTTTGCATTATTTGCTTTCCAGTGTGCATATCTCCCAACTTTCGTGCTGGAGAGAGGGAAAAAAGGGTGAAGCACCTCGCTCCATTCCACCACTTCATATTGCTACACTGTTTATACCCTCTGTATAATGACCCCCCCAACACTGTATAATCTACTCTTCCTAGGAGGCCCCACTATGTATTATACCCTCTTTCCTATGGCCAACCCTCCCTCTCTGCTAATCCTCGCATTGTGGCCCCCTCTCTGCTTCCCTTCACATTGTGGCCACCCTATTGTTAATAATAATGAAAAAAAATTTAGGAATTCAACGACTCACCTTTCCCTGCTCCACTGCAGCAGTCCCGCTCCTTCCTCTGCCTCAGCTATGTGCAGCTCTGAAGCTGGGAAGCGCGATGATGTTATCATATTGCGCCTGCAGTCTCCCTTAATCTCCATTAAACCCTCTCAGCTATGAAATGTCCTTTCAAGAATTCCATTTTTTATGTGACATCTTGAATGTTCACAGTTTAAAAAAATCTTCTCCAAAGTCATATCGCAAATGAGCAGAGAAGAGTCATATTTGCAAGTGATAAGTCAAGTTTAGAGGCTGCAGAGGGAGTGTCGTCTCAGACGACACAGTCTTAACTTCTATCGGGCTAAGAATCAATCTTTAGGTGTCATATTTAAGATAAGAATCTCATCTTTCTGGCTTGCGGTGGTATAAGCTACAGAGCCGGAGATCACAGAACCACAAGAATGCAATTTGAAAGATGAGATTCTTATCTTTAATATGACACACAGAGCATGATTGTAGGTGTAATAGAACCTAACATAGGGGTGTCTGAGGTGACGCTCCCTTGCTGTTTCTAAACTTGACTTATCTCTGCCAAAACCTGACTCTGACTCTTGAAAGTAAATAGAAAAAATTTCACATGAAAGAGGGGATTCTAAAAAATACATGTCATACACTACCTGAGGGGGCTGGTAGTTTAATAGGGTAAATCTGGTGACATGTTCACTTAAAGCAAACTTCTGCCCAGACAATATATTAGGTATTATTAGTCAAAATACCAACTGGTGCCCATTTTTCTCCATCTATTATACAGAATGTTTGGAAATCTGCTGTTCATCTGCAGTAAAATCCATGTGTCTTTTCTGTTGAAAATTCGCCAAAGAAACCACAATGTGTCAACCGACTTTTATCTTCTATTAACATTGTCCATTCTGTTAACCGTGGATAATTGTGTCTTTTAGAAACTTCCAAGCAAGTTCAAAAAGATCTATGCGGAGTTTGAGAATTTAATGGTAAGTATTGTGTGGCATAGTATTAATGGGGGATACTTGAGTGAGAAATCAGTGACATGAATACTTAAGCCTATATAAACAAGGCTGGAAACATGATCATCTAATACAAGCGGTCCCTGACTTAAAGGAAACCTACCACTTGAAGTGGCAGGTTTCAGAAGAAAACACCGAGCACCAGCTCAGGCTGAGCTGGTGCCGGTGCTTATTTTTGTTGGTACGCGCTCGGCGCTTACCATGCGCGCGACCGTGCACACGGCTACATAGGAAGTGAAGGAGAGCCGCGCGCATGGTAAGCGCCGAGCGCGTACCTCCCTGCGCCGGCTATACAGTTTAAAAAGTGTTTTAAACCGCGATACTGCGGTTTAAAACACTAACAAAAATAAGCTCCGGCACCAGCTCAGCCTGAGCTGGTGCTCGGTGTTTTCTTCTGAAACCTGCCACTTCAAGTGGTAGGTTTCCTTTAAAGACACCCGACTTACAGATAACCCCTAGTTATAGACGGACTTCTGTGCCCCCTGTGACCTCTGGTGAAGCTCTCTGGGTTCTTTACTTTAGTCCCAGACTGCAATGATCAGCTGTAAGGTGTCTGTAATAAAGTTTTATTGATCCTTGGTCCTTTCACAGCACAACATTTTGAAAATCCAATTGTTACAGGGACCCCAAAACATTTTGTTTGGAGTTACAATTAGAAAAAATATTTAGTTCTGACTTACATACACATTTAACTTAAGAACAAACCTAAAGAACCTATATTGTACATAACCTGGGGACTGCTTAGATAAGACACCTAATAAACTGCTTCTCCCTCTGCTTCCCAAGGAAGGTGACCATACTCTTTACTCTTCAGCTACCACCAACACTTAGACCCTACTTGATTCCCCTCTGATATAAAATGTTGGGATAAAGAACATCCAAGAATCGCACATGTCCAATAACTTATATTAGGGGGTATGAGATATTCTCAGGGGTCTGGCAATGGTTTATTTCCATGGTCCCTATTGAGAACACAAGGACACTTGACCAAGAAAGTGTTTGTGGGTCTGGAGGAAGAGTTGGCGGCTATGTAAGGGGTATGCTCACCAATGGACATTGTGAGTACAGGCCTCTTACTAACTGGTGAGCTGATGATGATCAAAGTAAAAAGAACATGTATTCAATGTCACAGCCAATGTTATAAGTCTTTACATATTGTTAGATCTGATGTAAAGGTGACTTTACCATTGTTTCTTTTTCTTGAAGGACCCGTCTCGAAATCATCGGGCCTACAGGCTGACCATAGCGAAGCTGGAGCCACCAATCATTCCCTTCACACCGTTACTCATTAAAGGTCATTTTTCATTCTAGTGTAATGTTGATACGGGTATATCGATGATTTCTTGTCAGTTACAGGGGAGATTCAGGTGTAATACATGTTTTTTTACCATGGCGTGACGCCAAATTATAACAAAATGTTATATTACATGCATTTAAAGCTCATCTTATAGCGCTAACATCACCCCACAAGGACACAGTAGTGAAATGCTGTTTATAAACCTTCTAGACATATTTTTGCTGTTTCTAAGAAATATGTCATTTTCGAAGGAAATTGCATTTTTATCTGTATGCAAATATGCTTCTCCGTGCACTAGAGGTGAGTCCTCATCTAACTATTAGTTATCTATTATATCTATCATCTGTCTCACAAATCCAAGGAATCCAAGAAGCAAAGCTCCAAAAAAGTAACCAAAAGTGAAAAGTGAAACTCATAACGTTTCAGCCCCTCCATGGAGCTGAAATGTAATAAATGGCTTTATGGAGGGGCTGAAAGTTTGTATGTTGCACATGGTTGGTGAATAAACCCTTCATACTTCATTGGAGCGCTGCTTCCTTGGATTCTATATTTCTGGCTTAAAGACACCTTTTATCCAGGGTTATATCTATCCAAACTATCTGTCTATATATATAGGTTCAGTGAAGAGGCAGCACTCCTTGTAGTGGTGAAAGGGGTGAAGCTTTATTCCATAAAAAGCGACGTTTCGGTTTACCGTTACACCTTTATCAAGCTCAGGTTATAGTCAAATCTCTTGAAGTCTGGTCATCCTTGGACCCATATAAAAAGGCTTGAGGGTACTTTCAGATGGCCAGGTGCTCGATCAGATCCGAGGCGAGCACAGGGTCGGGAGGGGGAGTGCTCTTCACCCCTCCTCCCTCCATAGGCAGATGAGCAGTTATTCGCTCAGTGACAAATCATGCGGTCAGATCACAGCCCCCATCATGGCCCGTCTGAATGAGCCCTAAGTTTGTATTTTGCTGAGCCTATCTACCTATTTATCCATCCAGTGTCAGACTGGGGCTCTTTGGACCCTCTAGTTCTCTGGTGGATCAGTCTGACTATCTATCTATTTAAAATGGAAAACAAGCAGCACTGCACAAAAAGAAAGGGCCAGTGTCATCCAAAATCCAGAAAGTCCACCAGTAGTACAAAGTAGAAATAACACGGTACTCCAATATAATGTGAAATTTTTACATAAAATTATTTATGTATTCACTCATGCAGTGACATTTCGGCTCTATACACAAGCTTGGGAAAAGCTCAGTGTGTATAGAGCCGAAACATCGCTGCATGTGTGAATACTAGAGATGAGCGAGTATACTCGTCCGAGCTTGATGCTCGTTCGAGTATTAGAGTACTCAAAACGGCTCGTTGCTCGGACGAGTATCTCGCCGGCTCAAGATCGAGCATTTACTTAACGAAACAGTGAAGAACAGTGAAGAATACAATTAAAACAGTGAACACAGGATCATTTAAGTGAAGAACACATTAAAAGAACACAGTGAAGAACACATTGCAGATGTTCCGTACATCTGCTAACTTATCCGAAGACACGAGCGCCGAACGGTGTTCTTCACAATAGTATGTGAAGAACATTGGGGCAAATTTACTTACCCGGTCCATTCGCGATCCAGCAGCGCGTTCTCTGTGGTGGATTCGGGCGATTCACTAAGGCAGTTCCTTCGACGTCCACCAGGTGTCGCTGCTGCGCTGAAGTCTGCCGAGGCCCGCCGGAGTTCACGATCCTATTTTTGGTGAAGGTAAGCGCGTGTCCAGCGACACTTTTTTTTTAAATGTGGAGGTTTCTCCGAATCCTTCGGTTTTTCGTTCGGCCACGCCCCCGAGTTCCGTCGCGTGCATGCCGGCAGCGATGCGCCACAATGCGATCGCGTGCGCCAAAAACCCGGGGCAATTCAGGAAAAATCGGCGCAAACCGGAAATATTCGGGTAACACGTCGGGAAAATGCGAATCGGACCCTCAGTAAATGACCCCTGTTATGTGTGAAGAACACATTGCAGATCTATGGAAATATCTGCAATGTGTTCTTCACACATATTGTTCTTCACATACTATTGTGTAGAACACCGTTCACAGAAAGTGCATTGTCCGCCGATCATGCACATCTGCCGCTATTCACTACGATCATGCACCTGATATCCTGCATGTTTCGCTTCCCCGCTCAGGTCCCCCGGAGTTCACCTTCTTCTTCTGGTGGATGTAAGTGCATTGTCTTGCAACACAATTGTAAATCTTAAATCCCACGCTCAGTCGGATCGTCCGACGGCCCGCCCCCCGATTCTCGTCGCATGAGAGCCAGCGCAGCTGCGCCACAAACTGATTGCGTGGGGCACAATCCCAGCGCAAACCCCTGTTAAATACCTGTGAAAGCTGCGCAAATCCCAAAACCGCCGAACAGTCCGACAAAAGTGCGATCCGCTACCCTCCGTAAATAAGCCCCAGTGTCTACTATCTCTATTTTATTTGTGCTATGAGAAAATTAAGTGCAAGTGTCATATTACTTTTGCGTAAATCTTGTGCACATCTTTTAACTATCTCCCTTTTCTGTTTTCACAGACATGACTTTCACTCATGAGGGGAATAAAACTTTTATCGACCATCTGATAAACTTTGAGAAAATGGTAGGTTATATTATGTGACGCCTGTGTGTAGATAATGTGACTTGTCTATCCAGTGCCCGCTGGAAGGTGGATTGTATAATTCCTGATATAATATAATGAAGCCGATGCCACCCGGGAGATTAACAATAAACAGCTTACACTAAGTACTGCCATATCAAGTATTTATTCCCAGATATCTGTCCTATCCCATCTGTGAGCCGCTCTCATTTGTAATGCTAAATCACAGTTTAAGGAAAGTCATTATGGAAATTATTTCTAATTGAAATATTTAACTTTAAACATGTCTTTAACCTCTCAGGCTCATTAAGTATAACACTGGTGTCTCGCATTGCTTTGTGTGGCAAGTCGTTCTGCAATAACTTGTGTTTTTAGACAATTGTTAAAAAATGTAGGTTTTTTTTGTTTTGTTTTTTTGTTTTATCCCCTGTCGATCCATTGATATTTCTAATTACCTTATTGCCAGGACTTATCCATCCAGAGATTTCTGTTATCTAAATAGGTTCAAAGTTCTAACCAGATTAATTTCTGAATATATCTTGATAGGATTAGAGTTTGTTTTACTAATGAGGAGGAACAAATCCACTGTATAGATTGCAACCACTAGGGGGAGCTCACTGTGTAGTACTTATACCTAAATAAAAGGGAATATCACATATCTGATACTCCAAAAAGTAACTGGTGAGGGAGGCCTAACCTTTATTTTATGTCTGTAACATGCTCATCAACTTGAAAGCTACCATCTTGGATAAAGGACAAGTTTATCTGATGGGAAGGTGGTTATCTAGCATATCTAAGATCGGTCCTGTCTTCTATGTGCTTTGTAGTGAATACAGGTAGCGACAGGGCTGCACACAAATCCTCAGGTCTTACCAATACAGCTCTGCTGGTGGTGCCCCCTATGGTGCGTTTTTTCCCTGAATCCATGGTACCTAAAGATGCCCCTGTTACAGTGTAAATCCTCAAAGTATAAATTGAAAATGTCTTGGCGGCCATAATGGGGGTCATTTACTAAGGGCCCGAATGGCGTTTTTCTGGCGGTTTACTCGAATTTTTTCCGTTTTGTGACGATTTTCCCTGAATTGCCCCAGGGTTTTGGCGCACGCAATCGGATTGTGGCGCCGGCGTGCAGGCAACGGAAATCGGGGGCGTGGGCGTACGAAAACTCGATGGATTCGGAAAAAACGCTGCATTAATAACTGAAAAAAAAAATTTTGAAAAATCTCAATTAAAATATAAATGTTTATACAAACAAACAATTTACACCACAGAATTATGCTGCCAAGTTATAACCATCAACTACCACTTCCGCAAAATCGGTAAAAAGTGTTCTGTAATATACACCCTTTTTGGTCTGGTCATTAAACGGTTTTAAAAAATCTGGCCTTGAATTGTCTTCTCAGTGGTGGATTATTGGTTTATCTTTATAATCTATCAGTCTTTGTTGTAATAGAAATCCACTATCCTTGCTTTGACCCCCTGCTGACACCATGATAGACCTAGGGGAAGATTTAAAATGCATTCTCCACCTGTTTTTTGTATGTAACATTCCTTTCACTGCTAGTTTGTAGGCTTTTCAGTGTGACAGGGTTTGCCAGGGTGGGCATGAACTTCCTGGTCCTCCATATTTATTGGAAAACCGGTAGAGACTATAGCTAAAATCCACGGCTCTCAGTAGATCCAGGACACCATACGTTCGGGAATGGGTGGGTGGGGATTTTAAAGGAAACCTCCCATCGGAGCTTGTAATTACAAATGGAGGTTAGTAAAGACATGACTAATCAAACTGAACTGGATCACTCATACACAGCAGCTGGGGCAGCAATTGATTATTCTGCCATCAGGCACAGCCCAGGGATTACATCATCTTCTACGGCAGAGAATAACTCATGCGCTAGGAGAAGCGCTGAAGTAGCCATAGACACAACAGAGCTTCATTATCATAATGTTATCATCTGTTTTACCAGAAAAACCACTCAGCACAGGGATTAACCAAGATATGATCCTGCTGGTGTTTATATTTGCAGTAGGTAGAGTTTAACCCCTTCCCGACGCGCGCCGGGTCCCGGTGCATGGAGAGGGCTCGCGGGCCGAGCCCTCTCCATAGCCGGTAAGTCTTTGCTGCATATTGCTAGCACTAGCATAGTGCTAGCACCGATCGCGGGTGCTTTCACCGCGATCGCCGCCGGCAATGCTGCCGGAGGCTTCAAAAAGATGGTGCATGTGTTATTTGGTTAGTTATTTTATTGTGCCATCATTTTGTACAACTGTAAGCATGTTAAATGCCACGTGCTATGTTAAGGTCACTATTTTGAAAAACCAAATAAAATATAAGATTTAAATAAAACACCAGTCTTAATAAATCCCCCTTCCCCCCTGGATTTATACATTGCTCTAATATGAGTAGGCGGAGCTTCTAGGGAAGGGTAGGAGCAACAGTCAGAACCAATGACGAGGCAGGAGGTGTGTCTACCAGAGACCTCCTGTAACTACATTGGAGTCATAAGATGGTCATAATGGTTATTATATATAGGGTTATAGGTCCTATGAAATGCATAAACCCGTGTTAGTAGGCAAGGAAAAGAAAATAATATATTAACAATTTCTATGCTGTATCCTTAAAATAGTTGAATGAGTAGGTCCTATGATGAGGCTTTTAGAAATGGTATACATTTCTTAACGGAGATACGTTTGCTATTCCAGCAAGTATTAAGCACTTTTCTATCTTGAGGCCATTTACAAGACTGAAGAATTCAGAGACACTTTACAACCAGGAGGCCAATGTATCTGATACATCCTTAGCGAGTTACTGAATATTTATAACAATTATGAGGTCATGTCATAGGCCTTAAGCATTGATGATCCTGTGCTGGGCCGCACAAGACTCCATGTAACCCGGGGGGGCAGGTTATAAATAGCCGCCTGATACCGACAGCTGCTGGAAATTGTAACAAGTAGTTATATAATATCTTATTATAATTAGCTGCGCGGAGAAAATAGAACAGAATGAAATTGAAAACTAGTAAGCGAGTAACACTTATGTCTAATTGTATGTTTCTAGGTCTTTCCTTACTAACATAGAACATTACTTTACCAATACTGACATTATCATTTAGGTCAAAGAAATATACAGGAAAATAGGACCAAAACCGGAGTCAAAATTGGAATCCTACCACAAAAGAATACTGTAATACATATTGACCAAAATGTTATATTTAACCCCTTAATGACTGCACGAATTGTGGTTTTACAGAGGTCATTAAAGGCACCTCTTCTGACGCAACACCTTTCCATGGTGCCGCGTCAGAAGACGTTTGCAGGACATGGGGTCCTGCGGGTGCCTGTAGTCACAACCTGAATCGGAAACACTCGAACAAGGACCACAGTGTCTAAGGGGCTGCAAGGGGTGCGCTAGTTCATGTAAATGTTGAATTTTTTAACAAAAGTTTGCAAGAAAAAAAAATAAAGAGCCTTCTGTTGAAATAAATGGTAAACAGATGAAAGGTGTTTTTTTCCGCTGATATATTCAGCTTCTAAAGAACATTGTGAGAACTAGCCTCCTATTGTCATCCAGTAGGCAAATATGGGAAATGGGAAGTGTTTCTTCTTGTGTTCTAGAAATCCATCACTTTAAAAGTTGAGTTGAGTCTTAAATATAGTTGTACCAAGTTTGCAAGTTAGAGGGTTGTAAACGGTTGTGGTCCTACTATTGGGACCCCCACTTTTCATGAGAACAGGACCCCTGACAATCCACAGAATGGTCACAAATGGGTTGGACGGCAGGACGGGCACGTCCGGCAATTTCTGACACTCCCATACTAGTGAATGGAGTGGAAGGACACATGCTCAGCCTGCTGCTCCACCCACCTGTGCGAACAGGACCCCCACTCTCTGGCTTGTCAGGGGTCCTGTTCTTGTTATTGGGATCCTACTAGTGGATAACTTGCAAACTCCTTTAATGGGGGTCATGACAGGCAATGACTATATTGCTTATCCCTCCTCCTTCGTGACGCTTTAGCAATTTACACCACGTCTTGTCTTCCTTGAGATGTCACGTACAGACTGGTGATGTCTGTGTTTTATATGTTTATATACATTTACTTATGTTGAACTCTTTTTTTCTTCTTTTTGCAGCGTATGATTTCAAATACAGTAAGAACAATGAGATACTGCCGGAGCCTGCCCTTCAGTGAGTAATTTTATGTGATTGTAGCGCAAGACACAATATTATTTGACACAATTTCCATATTTATCGTAATGACTACAGAACGTGTGCGGGAAGCTCATTCTCTCTTAGAATCATAATTAGCCTTTATCTGTGAATGTCTAATGACTGGCCAGACAGACACAGCGCTGAATGTAAGTTATAGCACAGACAGGCCAGTTACATAAACACTAGCTATACGCTAAGGGAGGCCAGAAAATAATATGAGATATTATAAATGATCCTAATTTTTACGCTTGATTATTAGATTATTATTAGACAATTCGGTTCCCTTACATATCAGCCTTAAAGAGGACCTGTCACCTTAAGTAATCAGCTCCTAGTGCTAAAACAGTCGCAACCTCTGATAACGTTAGAAACCTCTGATAACGCTAGCTGACACTGCCGCGATGTACAAGAAACGAGGGGGTGGGATTAGGGGCGGTGACTGCCGAGCGTCATGCAGTGGGCGGGGCGGTCTGGGGAATCGGCAGCGCCTCAGACCGGCCTCTCATGAATACGCCGGACCGCTTTAAGAACGGTCCGGTGTTTCTAGTGAACATCGCGGCAGTGTCTGCTATCGGAGGTGTAACACTGATGCATCTGTTGTAGCACTAGGAGCTGATTACTTTAGTAAGCAGCTCCTAGTGCCGTTTTTACAGGTGACAGGTCCTCTTCAAAACAAAAAATTCTTAAATTTTAAGCCAATGTTACTGAACGATCTGTCAAAGGGACCTGTTAGGTCTCCTCAGATTAGTACAAAAATATTGTATATTGCTTGTATTATAATGTTACACATGGCACTTTGGACCACTATGGTCTATTATCTCAGTAGATAAAAAAACAAGAATTTACACAACAACTGCTGAAAGAAGAATAGTTGTGAATTACTGTACAGGCAGTCCCCGGGTTACGTACAAGATTGCATAGGTCTGTAACTCCAGACAAATTTTTTTTTTTGCCCCAGTGGCAATAGGAGTTTTAAAATTTTTTGCTGTAATTGGACCAAGGATTATCAATAAAGCTTCATTACAGACACCTTACAGCTGATCATTGCAGTCTGGGACTATAGTAACATCCAGAGAACTTCACCAGAAGTGACAGGGGGCAGACGGGTCCGTCTTTAACTAGGGGCGTCTGTAAGTCGGGTGACACCCAAATAAAATCCACTCCTCCGTACAAAAGATGTTACCTCCAGGAGCTTATATGTACATAAGCACATACTAACCAAGGGGAGATAATCTTTTTATTTCTCGGGGACCTGGGCCAGATTAAGATTGGTGGGGGCCCCTGGGTGCAACATCTGTTGGAGACCCCACAGAATGTAGCCCAGACAGGGTACTCAATTAGCATCCATGTAATAGAAAGGCCCCCCCCCCCCCTTAGTCAGTAATCCACTTAATAGACAGGTTCCCCTTGTAGGCCTCCTGCACAAAAACGTAAGGGGGACCATGATCTGACTGCACAATTTGTGGCCAGATCATGGTCCCCATAGATGTCTACAGTGCCCCAGTAATTAATATACAACCCCCTCAGTAATTAATATACAGCCCCCTCAGTAAATATATACGGTAAAAACACAGTCCCCTCCTTCAAGAAAGATTCACACACCCCCAGCAAGTAATAGTTATACAGACCCCGGTAAAAATATAGATATATAGCCCCCCAGTAATTAATAAACTGTATGCTAGATAGTTGGGGGCTGTATATTGTACACTGGGAGCTGTATACTGTATACAACCCGCAGTGCACAATATACATATACATAATGTATAGCCCACAGTGTAAAATATACAGTCCCCGTAATGCATAACAACCCCCAGTAAAATAATAAATCTGTACCCGCCTTCTCCCGTTCCTTCCCCCTCTTTCAGGATGTCGACTTCTTGGTGCAGACGGTGTAGGGTGGGAGGTCACCACACCATCGGCGCCAGGATGCCGACACCCTGTGCACACAAGTGTAGTGGTGCTTCTCTGAACTGGGCCGTTAGCCGAAATTTTCAAATAGTGGGCAATTCGGCCACACTTGGTCCATGCCCCCCCTATTAGGGTCCATTCACACGCGGTATGCCCGCCGTGCGGGCATACTGCCGTGTGCTGGAGAGGAGGAGGAGGTGACCCCTCCTCCCTCCATAGAGAATAGCGGGGCACGGCTGCACACACACCAAAAGATAGAGCATGCTCTATCTTTGTGCGGGCTGAATCGGTGCCACACATGTGTGGCACCGTATCTGCGCCGCTATTGCCGTCTATGGGGACGTACATGGGGCCGCAAATTTGCAGCCGCATGTACGTCCCCGCAGACGGCCATGTGAATGAGCCCATATGCCGCCCCTTAATTCCCTCCAAGGACAATACGTGTTCAACAAATAGATTCATCAAAATTAACACTATGGGACATGGCAGCAGTCAAATGGGGTAATACGCTTAATTTGTTTTGCAATGGCTAAAGAGGTAATAGATAAATAAAGTGAGTTTGTGTCTAGGGCTAGTAGCAATGATGGAGAACGCCAGACCCCAAGTATCCTAAGATGAGTGACACCCTAAAAAGTATATCACAATAAACCGATAACACAAGTTATATGTTCCACTACAGGTCCAGAAGCTTCACTTGTTAGTAAAAATCACCAGGACGTACGGAATTACGTGCGTCAGTTCAACGTGATTGACAATCAGAGGACGCTATCTCAAATGTCACATCGGCTGGAACCACGGCGCACCTGAACAGGAGGAGAAGAGCGATCCCTGATCTCCATGATGACTGTGACAACTATAAGGACTTCCTATTCTTTCTTGTGATTTTATTTATTTAGTTTTTTTTACATATATTTTATGTGTCGCTAGTTAACCACAAGACATATGTAAATAATGTAAATTCTTCACGTAGTGATGACATACAGGCACCAGAAGGTTGTGTTGGGTGTTATGCAGTTATTGCTCTTAGGATTCTGTTGTACAATTATGGCAGCTATAGGGTTGTAAATCTTTACCTCAGTTATCAAGCTAGAGGATATGCAGAGGCATTTATTTAGTCTGAGTCAGTAGTTAAAGGGCTTTCCTACCGACCCCCCCCCCCCCCCCCCCCCGGAAAAAGAAGATTGATGACTGATCTTTACAATAGGTCCTCACTATTTAGATTGATGGAGGTTGTCACTTGGAACACCCACCAATCAGCTACTGTAAGCAGTTAATATACAGAAGACAAAACAGGAAGCAGACAGCTCCGTTCTTAGTGTAGTGGTCACATCTGGGTACTGCAGACCGTCTAATCTGAACTCCAATTACTCGGCCTCTAAAAAGAGAATGGAGCTGTCTTTCTCTTCCATTTTCTTCTCATTGCCCTTTAAGAGCAGCAGATCGGTGGGTTGCCAGGTCTTGAGGACCTAAGGTTGTAAATAGCCTGGATAATCCCTTTAACAATAAAGAAAAACACAAAACCTTGTTTGTGTGTTCCTGTTTATAGTAAGGAAATGAGGTGAAGTTGTGAAATAGTCACATGCAGAACAAGTCACACATCAAGGACTGATCCAGGGCCATCAAACCATATATAGAAATTTAGAGTGGGAGGATGGGCTCTTCTGTCCACTTTTAGATCTGCAGTTTGGGGACCTTTAAAGGGTCCTTATATAAGTAGATTAGTTCAGGTAGTCATGAGCCCCTTAAAAATCTTGGGCCCCTGTGGTCGCCCAAACAGTCTATGTTTTAATCCACTGCTGAAGGCAACCATAACCACACAGATACAAAGGGGTAAATACAATAAATAGAAAATGTACACTACAGCAAACACATATGGGGTAGCTACAAACCAAGCGTTGCCGCCCCTGTATACGTTTATTACTGTGTACTGTGTATTACTTTGTGTACATTTTCTATTTATTGTATTTACTCCTATAGCCATTGTCAGATACGTATCTGTGTGTTGTGGTTGAGGTTGCCCTACACTGAAGAACCTATTAAATACTGCATGAATTCTTACCCAGATACTTTCCTGATCTTGAATCTAATTGGAACCCGGCCTCGATGATAACCCTTTAGTAGTGATCTAAGAGAGTTCAGGGGCAGTCATAGTAAGGTCAAAATAAAGAAATAATAATCCCTTTATTTATATAGCGCACACAGATAACGCCAAATCAGTCCCTGTCCCCAATGGGGCTCACAATCTAATCAACCTACCAGTATGTTTTGGAGTGTAGGAGGAAACCGGAGGACCCGGGGGAAACCCACGCAAACACGGAGAGAACATACAAACTCTTTGCAGATATTGACCTTGAAACTTGAACCCAGGTCCCCAGCGCTGCAAGGCTGTAATGCTAACCACTGAGCCACAGTGCTGCCCATACACAGTAATAAGTGCTCACTCATGGACATAATGTCTGTATACAGTCTAGATTATCAATACTATCAATTATCAATACGTTTGACTCTGCTCTATAATATTTACAAATCATGGGATACTTTACTATCCAAATAAGACATCACATAGTAATAACATGGTCAGACAAGGGTCCTGCTCACAAGAGCTTACAATCCATGATCTGGTCTATATTGAATGCTATATTTGCTGTACGTGCAGGAAAAAGTTCAGTTGTCAAAGTTTAATGGAGTTTGGTGTCAGCCTGGTACAGGTGTGAGCTCCGCAGTAACGCAGGGAAATGTAGTATTTCAGGTTTATTAGCATAGCACAATGGGTCACAGCTTGAATGATCTACTACTACTAAGTGCATGAGAAATCCGCTCATTTCCTGCGTTCTTACACAATACTTCTACTCCTCCGCTAGGAAGCTGGATAAATAAATGGGGCCCATAAAGTTTCTCAGCGCCAGAGGACATGCAGTGCACACAGCGATGTAACACGAGATAACAAACAAGGAAACACTGTGATACACTTTACATTGCTGTCATTGACTGAGGACTGTGTGTGTAATGCAACCGCAGCTAACCACACACCTCACCGAATTATGGAGGATGTGATTGTTGTGGCCATATATACAGACCTTTATTTTTTGGCTGTACTATTACCTCTAGAAACTAGAATCAGATTCCTCCAGCCTGGAAATGTTAAGCAACCATGTAAATATATACTATATACTGGAACTCATACAGCGAATACTGACGCAATACAGTGGAGATAAGTACCAAGATGTATAGAATAGCTGCACCCACAGCACTGTGTGAACAATGACCTCACCTTCCTTATCTACAATTCACTGCACATGAACATTGCAAAAATTGTCAGAGAAAAACTTACAATAAAGATCTATAGCACAGGGAACAGATTTTGAGGCCATATCTTGGTCCCTCACGCTTCCAGCTCTGAGCAGCTTCAACACAGATGGACAGTGACATGTTGCAGACCCCTACCTAAAATGGAAGGGGTTGTATATTTTACTAAACCAGTCTCTCTTTGATGTGTCAGTATATTTATATGAAGGGAAGGACAGTTCCTTTGTTATTTTTGGTGTATACACGGTATAAGCTCCTGGCAGATACACCTAACGCTTGTAGAAAGGATCCTCCTCATGGCTGGTATATATGTAGACCTGCATATTTTATTACTGTAATAGGAAGCACAATCTGCTGCATTATCCTGTAAAGTGAGTCACTGCTGAAAAACTGCATAGACCCCCTGTATGACCATACTCTATAATGGTCTAAGTTGGAACCTTCTATTATATGTACACATCAGACGGATATGTGTAATGTCAACAGAGTCTTATTTTCCCAATGAATCAGGAGGCAGGAGGCATCCACGTGACAACATTTTGTTATTTAGGGATTACCTTCCACCCAAAATGCTAAATTTGACTGTATTGGACATGAATAGTCAATATATCTGGTGCCTCCATTCTGCCCTAGAAGCTTCCATTTCCTCAATCACCTCATCCATTACAGTAGATCTCTCCTAAAATAGCTGCCTATAAGTTAGAGGACCATGTAAGGGTTATGTCTCAGGCCAGCTGCCCACAAATCCAGTTTCTTATTGTGTTATTTTAATCAGTGAAAATCATCCAATTTTGATCAGAGTTTGGTCCAATTTCAGTCCTAGTCCTATCTAACCATCTGTTTTTGTAGTCCTAGTGTTATCTGAGTTGTGTTAACATCAAATACTACTTCATTGAATTACGTGTATGGAAAACTGACCGCGCTTGGTGGTATCCGAGTGGCGTGTTATGTTTTCACACATTTACACATCCATTGACTTCAATGGGTGAAAGTCGCATTGTCTGGTATCAAAGTAGTGCATTGTGGGTTTTTTCTCAGATACAATCGGATCAATGGACTGTAAAAACATCTGAATTGTGCAGAACACAAAAGAAAAGATGTGTCAGAAGAGTCTGAGAGCAGAACTTTTCTAGCTGCTCGTGGCAACCAATCAGAGCTCAGCTTTCATTTTCTCACTGCTGTTTATAAAACTAAAGCTGAGCTCTGATTGGTTTCCATGGACAACTTCAACAGTTTTACCTCAGAAATTTCTGATAAATCTCCCTCTACTTCTGTCCGATGTAGATTAGAGAAAATTGTTCATGGGCCAAAGACTATACACTTTAACGTGGTCTACTGGCCTAAGGTGGCATTCATTCACGCATTGTAAAGCAATCCACTATGTAAACAATGCATTATCTTTGCGGTTTACGTAAATACATTGTAAACGCAGCATGTGATCGCGTCCTTACAGGCAGCTTTCTTGCAGAAGACATCTTTGTAGAGACCAGATTGGAAAGTGAATTCTAATGAAATTGGAGCACATGGAAAAGAATTAAGGACATTAATGATTTTGTGGTGTGGGGGAGGGGGTCACTTCTAAACAACCAAATGTTCTCACTTGGATAAGTGCTAGTAAATTGGAAAAATATGATTAATCCATAAGGTATCAGATAAATACATGTCATTCAGTTATAGGGGTTATAACTAATGCCACCATATAGTGACATAGTTTCTCATGTAGCCCGCAGGTCCCTAAAGGTTGGAAGTAAGAGACCGGAAAGTGCTTATATGCTGTATGAGTCCCACATATAACGTGTTCATTATGTATATGAGACCATCAGCTTGTAGCAACGATCCTCAAAATCTATATTACTAACTACAGGGTAACAAATCCTTATTTCTGAGACAATGCAAAGCACAATATGCTCAAATCTCTTATTCTGCGTTAGATGCTAAGTATTCTGGGCATTAAAACTCGACTCCCAGCATCTTCTGTATTGTACAGAGTCTTGTGTCCTACCCTTCACCCTTGTGCAGACATTGGCAGAGCTTTCTATGTAGCTTATAGAACAGCTGCACCTATACAGACTCCCAGCGCTGGTCTATGTCACCCTATACACTCAGTATACTCCATTCAATGCATTTTTTTGTTAATGTATATATTCACTTCTGTAAGAAATTTTGTGCCAAATAGGTTCTGTTGTATTTATTGAAGCGGCATGTGAGCGGATTATTCCCGTGTACATAGAATGACGGTAGATTTGTGAGTGTAGACTTCATCTGCAGATAATACAATTACAACACTTACATTATAAACTTATATTCTTGTGCTCAAGTAAAAGAGAAAAAAAAGTATTATTTTTTTTTGTACATATAAAGCAAGATTAAATTGTGTTTTAAACCTTATTTGGTCCCATGTCTTTATTTGTGTAAGAGGATGTTCTCCTAGGACGACAGGGAAGACACTCGTATCTATCAAAGCAAATTGAGTCCATAACAGATGAGGGGGTCTGTCCTTTACTTGGGAGCTTCTATAGAGATCTGCTCCTAAAATCTTTTTGATCTAATGAGTAGCCACCAGGGACGTGGGAAGTCACCTCCATTTCCTGTGTTCCCTTGGTCTAAGGAGACCACTCAATGGATATAGCGGATTCTCTGACCTCCCAATTCATGAAAAACCACTTTCAAGGAAATTCACCACCAATATAAAGCATGATAAAACAGGGGCACTAACGCATCGATCCAGGCACAGTGACTGTGGTAATCTACTTATATTTGTTATCCGTGGCCTCTTTCCTTATAAAATCAACTTACAAAATTAAAATTGAAACTATGCCAATGAGCCTAAATAGCTACGGGGGTTCTTCCAAGAGCCCCTCCATGCTGCCGATTCACATGCTGTTACACTGCGCAGGAGCATGTCCCAGTCCCACTGTGTGCTGAACTTCCTGTGCTTCAGAGAGATTATATCAAGCAGAGGGAGGGGGAAGTGCTGAGGAAGCAGGGGGAGGGGGAGATGCTGCAGCATGGAAGGGCACTGGTATCGCCCCCAGAGTCTTTCAGGCTCATTAACCTAATTAACAAATATAAGAAGATTCCCACTGTCACAGTGCCTTGATCTATGAGTAAGTATCCTTGGTTTCTCCTGATGGATTTTGATGGTAGATTTCCTTTAAGCTTTCTAACTCAATCCATTTACTAACCCAAATGTGTTAAAAACGCCCCATAGTTGTGTAACTTTCTGAGCTTTTTCGTTCCAATGTCAGTCCCAGGACCCAGTTTTCATATTTGCAGTAATTTACACTTATACAGAAGGCTTTTTGGGCTACCATAGGTGTCATGGCCCTGGTGTTATGAACATTGTGGATATTTTAGGGTCTGGCCAGTGTCTCCTATGTGTTTTCTCTTAATTTTTCATCCAATAAAGTACTTTAAATTATGTCTTACAAAAAAGTAGATTTTCAAGTTGACCATTCAGATCTCTCCATCTTAAGCTACATTCACACTACAGTATGGGGGACGTATATGCGGCCGATATACGTCCCCCATACACTTCTATGGGCTCGCGGCACACGTGCGGCACCGTACCGCTCCGTAGCCCGGGAAAAGATAGGACATGTCCTATCTTTTCCCGTAATACGGCGCCGCGGTCACACATCGCTATGGAGAGGGGCGGGGGTGAGCTGTGCTCACCTCCTCCTCCTCTCCCCGCTACGGCGGGCTCACGGCATTGTGAATATATCCTTAAGCTGATTTTGCAATTTTGCTTTCTTTGGGCACTTATTTCAAAGTATATCATTGGATGAGTATAAAATGGGAAAAAAAACTATTAATATAAAAATAAATTCTTTATTTATATAGCTCCAATATATTCCACAGCACTACACAGAGCTTCCCAAATCAGTCCCTGTCCCCAATGGGGCTCACAATCTAATCGACCTGCCAGTAAGTTTTGGAGTGTGGGAGGAAACCGTAGGACCCGGAGGAAACCCACGCAAACACGGAGAGAACATACAAACTCTTGCCCGATGTCGACCTAGATGGGACTTGAACCCAGGACCCCAGCGCTACAAGGCTGTAATGCTAATTAATTTTGAACATCCAATGTTCTGGTAGCCCATTAATACAGAACAGTTACCATGTTCAATAATAGGAGCTGATGGACACCAATGCTGCACATTTACTTATAATAGGATCTTGTTCTGACACAAGGTTTGTCATATTAGTGTAAAATGTCTATTGTTGTTTTTTATTCTGAAAATGTGACCAAATCTGCAACAGAGGTTTATGTAGATGTGAACTAAGTCATAAAAGAAAATAAGTCTCCAGCATTATGATAAGTTATATGAATGAGATTTATCTAAAACTTAGTATATAGATGAGTCCTGTAGGATCAGTGCATACACAGAGCAGAGGCCAGGGGGCGCTAGAGCAGAGCCCAGGGACAATGTACTGAGTGACACAAGACCGGAAGGAGCTGTTGCCTGCTCTGCCTGATCATTGCTGCTGCTGAGAAGTTTCTGGTTGTCCTCCTCTGGACACTGGAGATTTCTGGGGAAGGTTTTGCAGTCTTCAGACCTTGCTGCAGCTTCAGAAAAGGTAAGAGACTGGAGGGGTCTCTGTATAGGGGGATACAGGGGGGAACTAAAGGAAAGTTTAGTAGTGAAAGGACTGTGACTCAGCAACATGTGAGACTCCTGCAGAAGAAGGGACCTCCAGCTGTGGACTGTCACCAGGAGACTTGTAGTAGAGACTTGTCTTCTTTATGACTCGGTGACTATGCAAAAAGTGTCTCATACTACTCCATGCATGTGTCGCAGAAGCGTCAGAACCACCTGAAAAGTGTCTCAGACTACTTGGTGCATGTTGTCGGAACATGAAAAGTGTCTCATTCAGCGCAGTGATACATTGTGATACTCCTGCACATGGCTATCACTTCATTCCGGCTCCATGAGATCTAAGCAGGGAGTGTCCTGGGGAAATACAGAAGGAATATGTCCGGTTACAAGTTGTATCAATGGGAAGGTCAATGGAGGAAAACTCAGGCCATGTGTGACCCTTCACCTGAGATGTAGACAGCAATAACATAAATCTAATGGGGGTCATTTATCTTAAAGAACATCTACCACCAGGATGAAGGATTGTAAACCAAGCACACTGACATACTGGTGTGTGCCCCCTCTGGTGGGATATACTCTTCTTTTAGATTATTATGTCCTTGTTTTAACACAAAAAAGGCTTTTAAAATGATGCAAATGAGCCTGAGGGGCTCCCAGATCCATAGGTGTTAATGGAGCATGGAGCCCCTCAGAGTCATTTGCATCATTCTTAAAGCCTTTTTTTCTTAAAAACAGGGACATAGGAAGCTTAAAGAAGAGTGGATCCTGCAAGCTAGAAAAGACACACACAAATGTCCAGACTTTTTTCATTTATCTTAGAGGGTGATGTATCAGGCGTGTGTGTTTTTTTTTCTTTGTGCCTTTTTAAAATTCCCTCCTTTTGCCTATACCTGCTCAGGAATGAAGTTTGTGACAAAATTATGCCATTTCACTGGGAATTACACCAAAATTGTGTGTTTTTTTTTTTTTATACATCCACATCTGGATTTTTAGGATTTATCAGATGAAACGCTAAAAAATTCTAGTGCATCTAACTTTGCTAGGCAAGTGCAATAGTGGCAAATTTTGTCCCAAATATGCAAAAGTACAAAAAAAAAAGAGAGGAGAAAATAAGAGAGAATCCTAAGATAAATGGCCCCCACTGTCTTAACATGAGGTTGTGCTTTGTAGCAGGGCAGTTACTTTGTACAGAAGACACATTGGGGCACATTTACTTACCCAGTCCTGTCGCTATCCCCGTTGTGCGTTGTCCAATGACCATGGACTCCGGCACAATTCACTAAGATTGTGCACCCGATATCCTGCATCTGTCACTTCCCTGCTGAGGTCCGCCGGAGTTCACCTTCTTCTTCCTGGTGCATGTTAGTGCATTGTCTTGCGACACAATTTAAATGTTAAATCCTGCGCTCAGTCCGAATCAGTTGGATCATCCGACGCCCCCCCCCCCATTTCTGTTGCATGAAACCCAGCGCTGATGCGCCAAAATCTGATCCCGTACGACATAATCCCCTTCTAAATCCCAGTCCTGGTGGCGCCGGGAACCCGACAGAAATGTGGCTGCGGGACCCTTAGTTAATAAGCCCCATTGTCTCAGTCACTTTCATTAACCATGTGTGGACCAGTGATCCCAAAATATGGCACCTGTTGCAGAAGGTGAAGAAATTTGAGAAAATGGCTTATTTTCTGGTATCTTTTGTATCTATTTCTGGTAATAACATAAAATTTAGCCAAATGAATTAGTACAATTTATACAGTTAACTCTGTTATTCTGTGTATTTATGACATATTGTTAAATATTCACAAAAAGAAGAAATGTGCCTCTTGGCTGGATGGAAGATGGAGGTAGTCAGAAATGATTAATAATTCATGTCAAATTTAAAATGAAAGTGATGTTTACTTACATTGAAACATCCTTCTGCTCCATCGCCACTGGTCCCACAGCAATGACCTCATGCCCATCATGTGACCAACACAGTCATTTCCTGCAGTCATGTGTTCATGTATCTTGTGACCACTAAGGTCAGCAATTGGCTGCAACAGTCACATGGACTATGAGCATGATGTCATCTCTGCAGAACCAATGGAAAGTGATGGATCTGGAGCAACAGCAATGGAACAGAGAATCATTCACATATGAGTGTAGGCTAATTTGTTCATTTACAGTTTGCTATCCTCTAATGATCTTTTAAAGGACATCTACCACCAGGATGAAGGATTGTAAAACAAACACACTGACATACTGGTGTGTGTCCCCTCTGGCAGGATCTGCTCTTCTTTAAGCTTCCTATGTGTTTGTTTTAAGAAAAAAAAGGCTTTAAAATAATGCAAATAAGCCTGAGGGGCTCCAGGCTTCATTAACACCTATGGAACTCGAAGCCACTGAGGCTCATTTGCATAATTTTAAAAGCCTGTTTTTGCCAAAACCAAGGCATAAGAAGCTAAAAGAAGAGCGGAACCTGCCAGAGGGGACACACACCAGTATGTCAGTGTGCTTGGTTTACAATCCTTCATCCTGGTGGTAGATTTCCTTTAAACATTTGGTACATCTCCTTTCAGAGTTTTACTAGATTTTGTAGGTAACATTTCTGAATCCATGGTTTTCTCATGAGAAGAGAACTAACAAGGTCATATACACAGAACAGGAGGAATGAGGATATATTATTAAACAATTCAGAAATATTCAAACATTGTAATAATTATTAAGAGAAAACCTTGTAGTGATTTATACATATTTAGGGCATTAGGTTTTATGTAATTCATAAAATAATCTGAATAAATGAGAATATTTCTTGCCCCCATAGACGTGAATACTCATCACATAACATCTACACGAGTCTTTCTAAGAAGTCTCCGTTTTCTCCCTGCCGTGGATGTGAGCAGTTGTAGAGGCTGAGATATTGTCACTTTGGTGTAGAAATTTCCCAGCACAAGTCAAACATTTACTTTGGTATTTTCAAGGGGGGAGGGAAGTTTCCGAGTGAAACTGGACAAGCGGCTTAGTAGGAAGTTTCCTCTTATTGAGGTTCCTGTGTGTTCCCTTCCCACGTGGATGGGTGGGGGTGAAGTATCGGGGAAGGACTGGGTGTTGTGTCTTATCACCTGCTCCGAGCTCTGCACTTGTCTCTGGTTGTCCCTGAGTAATTGATGGACGAGTGCAAGGTCATGGCACATGGTTTGGGGATTAGCAGACCCTGATCGTGTCTCATTCTGGAGTCCAGACTGGGTCATATTTGATTTATTGGACACCTCTAAAGATAACTGCTAAACAGTCGCTCCACTTTATGCTAAGGTTAAGAATAGACATTTTTTTGGTGTGACATTTGTATATTACTACAACTTCTATGGAGTGGAATTCGGGAAAGGAACAGTAAGAGGGAAATGAGTTCAGAATAATGAATCTATAACGATAATGAATACCTGGACGAACCCCCAGGCTCAGGATTAAATTCTTCTCCTAATAGTACAGGGAAGTCCTGGAATGACGTAACTCTCCGGCTGGAGAACTGGACTTCTTTATGCTGTGTCATTAAACTGCAGCTCTCTTGTATCGTGATGCCCAAAGAGGAAAGTACTAGGAATTATAGACCCTATCAATCGCCACCATGCTTGACCAGTCACACTTGTTTACCCACATTATTTTGCTCCTAATTAATATTTAGCAATAATCCAAGTTAGCTCTCTTCCAGAAGTATGGAAGGGTCTTCATACAATATAAGTAACCATAGGTGTCTGTAGGAAGAGATACTCTGCATCCTGGTTTTAGCAGGGGGCATTGCCTTTAAGACTCCAAATAGTCGCTGATATTCTGCATCCAAGGCATCCCACCCTGACAAGCAGTTGGTTTGTCTTGTGTTGCTAGTGTCCTTTAGGGTCACATAGTGGGGCACATTTACTTAGCCGTCTGTTGGAGTTCAACGAAAGTGAATTGTCCAACGATAATGCCCTGTGCTGCGATTCACTACGCACGTGTGCACGATATCCTGCATGTGTCACTTCCCCGCTCAGGTCCCCGGAGTTCACCTTCTTCTTCCTGGTGCATGTTAGTGCATTGTCCGTGTATAATGGGCTTTGTGGGGATTCACTAAGATCGTGCTCCCGATATCCTGTATGTTTCGCTTCTCCGATCAGGTCCGACAGAGTTCACCTTCTTCTTCCTGGTGCATGTAAGTGCTTAGGCTTGTGACACAATTTGAAAGTTAAATCCCGCGCTCACTCCGAATCAGTTGGATCATCCGACGGCACGCCCCCTAAATTGTGTCTCATGGAAGCAGCACAGCTGCTACAGAAAACGATAGTGTGCACCAAAATCCCGGCAGAGACACTTCTTAAATACCTGTGCAAGCCATGTAATCCCCGAAAAAGTTGAGGAGTCCGACGAAAATGCGCAGGGCGACCCTTAGTAAATGAGCCCCATTGTCTATCACAGGTCTGAAAAACATGGCTGCTTTCTTCCAAAACAGCTCCTTTTCAAACTATGTCTAGTTAAGTTTTCAACAATTATGTGACCACGCACAAGAAAAGTAACATGACCAATATTTTATTTTCTGCACTAAGCAAAAATTTTGACGTGGAAAAAGCACTGCAGGCCACATTTACTAAAGCCCCTGCGCCAGTTTTCTGTTGTACTTTGCACATTCTTTTTAGTGCAAACTGCTTGCAAAGGGTCGTTACTTACATTCCTTACATTTCCATATGGAGAACCAGCGGTGCACATGAACCTCAGTAGATACAACAGAATAGAGCCGAGCTGAAATTCAGGGCAGTGTGTAGTGTTTATTACACATTGATAGCGCCATTATCTGCACAGTGTAACCGCGCTACTGCTTCCTGATTTAATAAGTGATTTATTGACTCTGTGTTTATCATAATGATCCTCGATATCTGTGTGACATGGTCAGTGGTATAATCCTGTGAACATTGACCCCATGTAATCACATGTAAATAGCAGATCGCCATTAGTCTTCCTGGAAGACTTTTATATTTCTAGATATAGGATGTGACCTGTGTATACAGCAGTATATATTGTCTTACATGGAGATCGCTGTTTAGTGCTGTTGATGTGGCATTTTACATTACTGATCCTTATTATCAGTAGTTTGTCACTTGTCCCTAGAACTGATATAAATATAAATAAACAGTAAAAATCATAAACACATCAGGTATCGACGTGTCCAAAAATGCCCGATCTATCAAAATATGATAACGGTTTTTCAATGCGTTTAACCCCGTAACGGAAAATAGCGCCCAAAGTCGTAAATGGCACATTTTTGCCATTTTGAAAAATATAAAAAAATCTATAAAAAGTGATCAAAAGGTCGTACAGTCCTAAAAATGATATCATTGAAAATATTATTAAATTTCGCAAAAAATGACACCACCCACAGCTCCGTACACCAAAGTATAAAAAAGTTGGCAAAATCAAAAAAATAGTTTTTGTACAGGAGGTTTTAATTTTTGTAAATGTATGAAAACATTATAAAACCTATACAAATTTGGTATCCCCTTAATCGTACCGACCCAAAGAATAAAGTAGATGCGTCATTTGGGGCGCTCAGTGAAAGACGTAATATCCAAGCCCACAAGAATTTGACGCAAATGCGTTTTTTCACCATTTTCATTGCATTTGGAATTTTTTTTTTCCGCTTCCGAGTACATGGCATGGGATATTTAATACCATCACTATGAAGTACAATTTGTTACGCAGAAAACAAGCCGTCACACAGCTCTTTACGTGTAAAAATAAAAAAGTTATAGATTTTTGAAGGTGGGGAGTGAAAAATGGACATGAAAAAACAGGAAAGGGCCCGGTCCTTAACCGGTTAAAAACAACAACTACTTTATCTAACTGGTTTTATATGTTCATTAGGAAGACATACAGAGCTGTTTTTGGCTAAATAAGGCTGTTTGGCCATTCTCCATCTTCTGCATATTAAAGGTTCTGTATTAGATGCAGAGATGAACTGTAACAATGTGACGTTTACAAGTTACAGTATTTCATATTCGGCCTTGGAGAAGCGCGAGTGTCTGTCCCGTATGTTCCCGTAGTTGACAAATTGCAGTGGGATCGCATTAAGTGTTATCAGGGCCGTGTGTGTACTCTAAGGAAGAGCATGGATGTGCGCAGCGGAGAGGCTGAGAGGCTGCTGGCATGTTCTTATAAATATAACTAAAAAAGGCAGCCTGGGATACGAGGGATCGGAGAAGCCCCCCTCCCCCTGCAGACAGCACTCTGGATGGTGGATTCCCAGAATGTGAAGGAAAAACTGCTGGATAACACAGAACATAGCGTCACGCTGCTGCCTGCTGACGTAGACGTGTTTTGACTGGACAGTCTCTTTGGTTTTAGTTTTTAAGTTGTTGGCCCATTAGGATCAGTAGAACAAGGTTTTCCTCATGTCGATGTAAGTGTGGATGTTTCTGGTTTTATGTTCAAGTGTATAAGGGATGGTGGAGAACCAGCTACACTCACACATCTAGATGTTATAAAGTCTGTATAACAATGAAAGAGAACTTGCCATCAGGAAAACACATTTTCACCTAATGACAGGTTCCCATAGCCTTTTTAATACTAATTCCCAATCTGCTCTTGTAATTAACATTACTGCTTCCACTCACTTTTAAAAGCATACAAAAGTATATCCCTGCCAGCACACTGTATCGAATCACAGGGTTGAAATCATCATTATTATCTCCTCTCTGCTCGGCTAGATCTTCCTCTTTCTTCCCTACCATCCCCTCCCTCATTTAGCTGTTAGGTGACCGTGCACTTCAAGCAGCTCACATATGCAGGAGGCAGGCTATAGAGGAAGAGGGAGAGCAAACAGTTCAGAGAGGAGATAATGATGATGACACCAGGGACTCCAAAGCCTCCATAAACCCAATTTAGTTTGCTGGCAGATATCAACTCTCAAAAGTGAGTGGAACCCTTCATGATAATTATATAGGCAGATAATGGGAACCTGTCATTAAGTAAAAAAAATTGTGTCCTGATGACACGTTTCCATTGAAGTGGCTTAGTGAAGCACCATGGTCCATTGGATATACTGATCACGGTTGGCTCAACTCCGTTTGAGTAACTTCAGTGGTCTCCTTAATCATCTTGACATAGTCTCATCTCTTCATCTATTGGATTTTTTTGGCATGGTCATTGTTTATTGTCTATATATCAATATATTGAGCCATAGTGGCTACCCGGGTCATTTGTAGCTAAGATCAGCCTTTATTGGGACGAGTAATGTTAAATACCAAAGAGTAGCCTTAGACTATGACAGATGGATCGATGTTGGATTGTATGGAGTTTGATGTGCCTGTGAGCTAAATCCTGTTGATTTTTTTAGATAATCACTTAAAGGGGCTATACACAGTGTTGTTTTTATCACCTATCCACAGAATAGGGTATAACAGTCAGATCGGTGAAAGTCTTAGCTGTTGGATCCCCACAGATTATGAGAATGTAACCCACAGTTCACGAGAACAGAGATCCCATTTTCAGTTATTGATTGAAGCAGCAGATCAAGTCTGTGTCCTGCTGCCCGCTCCATTCATTACTATGAGTGTGTCGGAAATTGCTGAGCACAGCACTCACCTATGTCCTCCACTTATCATTGGAGGCAGGATTACAGGGCTGGTCATGCCTCTAGTATAGGAACCATTCACAGTAGTTGATAAAACAACTTCTTATACTTCCCCTCCATGCACAATGACTTTACCATGAAGCCAATCTCCAGACTATTGAGCCAATGGTCCATGTCCCTGCTGGAAAACATATCTCTGAATACTGTTATCTCAGGTAGATTGGCCACATTTGTAATCATCTATATTTGAATCTCATACAAAAAGATCTACATTCAGATAATAATAAAGGATTATAGAAGCAAACACGTTTTACTACCTGATTTTAATTGGAAAAAACCCTCGGTATGTGTAAAAAAAATCGTTTTAAGATATGAACCATCTCACATCCCCACCCATCATTGAATTACATTATGCAAATCTGATTATATTCATCCTCAAATCCCGGCCTACTTAATTATATGAATCATGTAATCTTATTGCATTCATTAATACTACAAAATTCTTCTTGTTTGGGATCTGGCTTGTAATGATTAACTCTATCCTGTATCAACTGGTAACTAGTAATCTGCTACTATCATATGTCCTAGAGGGAGTAAGACCTTCTACAGGGGCCTGCAGGATATTGGATTAGGTTCTGATTCATAGAGAGGATGTTCAGAAGCCATTAAGTTTCGATAGTTGTCAGCAACAACCATGAGGCAAGTTGAGCCTCTTGCCTCAGGCAGCACCACCAGCAGAAAGATGGGGACGGCATCTGAGGTGCAGTTATTTGCTACAAAGCTGGACCTCCTATTCAAAAATACTGTGGCTCATTTACTACGGGTCCGAATCGCGCACTTTCGCTGGGTTTCCCGACGATTTCCGTGAATTGCCCCCGGATTTGCGCACCTGATCGGATTTTGGGGCACACGATTGGAATGGTGCCGGCTTTCATGCAATAGACATCGGGGGGCATGGCCGTCGGACAACCAGACAGATTCGGAAAAAACGCGGAATGTAAAAAAATAATTTGTGTCGCTAGATCAAGCACTTATATGCACCAGGAAGAAGCAGGTGAACTCCGGCGGACCTCGGCGCAGCAGCGACACCTGGTGGACATCGGGCGCACAGACCTCAGTGTATCACGGCAGACCGGAATCCTTGTTGGAGAACGCTGCACTGGATTGCGACTGGACCGGGTAAGTAAATCTGCCCCAGTGTGTCTTCATATCTTATGTCCGCATTGAGAAACCACAGAGAACCCACTTACTAAAAAACATAACCTTATAGCAGGACTATTATGTCACGAAATGTTTTTCACGAAATCTGTTATTGGGCCTCCTACATGTGAACTCTAATGTAGATGTCAACATAGTCTAACATGGATGCTGTAATTATAAAAATTATGTATTATTATTAATTCTAAAATAATTATAAAAACATTCTATATGTTGGAGGCTGCTCAGTTATTATCGTTGATCTAGAACAAGGTATTACACACCGACGTAGCGTAGAGTCACCCAGCGTCATGATCCAACTTCATAATATCACAAGAAACTTCTTTCGTTTCAAGTCAGGTCATGTAAGGTCACGTGGAATAATTCTGGAACCAGAACTAAAATTACACAAAGCTTTGTAGACCTAACAAGACCTCCATATACAGTAACCCTGACCGTCGCTCTATAGAACTATGTGAATAGAAATATGTCAGAACGGGCCAAGAAGTACATTCTCACTGGTTATTTCTACAAATGTTTATAAAACCTTTGTCTTGAGGAGACGTCACGTGATGTTATTTGAGGCTATAACATCAATAGGGTTACATTTTTTTGTACAATTTTGAGTTTTTCCAGTTGATTTTCCCTGGGAACTGAGTTGTAAATAATATGTGGCTTAGGTGTGTGACGGAACAACCGGCTAATAATGCATCACCGGCCAGAAACTGTATCATTATAAACACATATCCTTCCAGAACAAATAGAAACTGGGTTATTAGGAGATATGCTGTGCTAACACTGACAGGAGTATGGTAGGAAGGGATCATCTGATCAATACGCTATGGAGGAACTGTAATATATATGTGACTGTGGTTTCCGAACATATTGTACACTTACCCGAAAGGAACAAATGACGAGGGGTAGTTTGGGGTGATTGTTTAACCCATGGCAGTTCCCATACCTCACATTTATTTCAATCAAGAATGACTAATTTTGGTTGGGTTCCCACAGTTACACTTTTATAGATCAGCTATCTCTTGTTCACCAGGTGAGGTAGTGACAGATTGTCTGGTAGCTCTGTCCATAGACATGAATGGTGAAAGCTACATGTGTATACAACCATTTCTCTTTTAGCTCCTACATAATCGCTCCTGCAAAATCGATATATAACCTCTGCCGCAGATTTGCTGTTCTGTGTGTAGTGACATAACTGAACCACTGCAGCTCAGTTCTTAAATAAATAATAGGTGATCTGTAGTAACCAGGTCTCGCCACTACAAAAATAATGGAGCTGTCTGCTTCTTATTCCAATCTCTGCTCACCAGTTGAACCCACCAAATCTGATATTGAGAATTTATTCTATGGCTATGTTATTATAATATTATTAAATATTAAATAAATATTAAATAAATAGACACAATGCAGATAGCCCTGGGGAAGGAAGAACCATAAAACACACAGGGAGCTTTAGTGTCACTGGGCAGCATGGGTAAGGATTTCCTTATGGTCCATTTTTGTATATAGTCTTCAGTCTTCAGTTTAGTTCCACCCTCTGAATGGGATCAGGTTTAAGGATCTGTTCCTTGAAAAGCTGAGTGTGTCATTCAGAGTTCAGTTTGAGTTCAGCTGTGAATTGAGTGTTGGACGGCTGAGTCAGTCAGCTGCTGGGGGCGACATCTAGTCACTCCTTTGAAATCAGGAATGGGCAGAAATTGCTGGTTAATTTTGTATTCTGACATTTGTTGTCCGTTACTCTTGCCTTTTGCTATGAAATTTTTATTCTGTTTATCTTTTTACATTATTTGAATATTCTCCTTCTGTTCTATTCTGTGCCTTGCCTCCATCTTGGATTTGGCCCGGTTCTGCCTGTCTTTGCTTACCTGTCCCTTACCACTAGGGTTTTGTGAGCCTTGTTTGGTAGGTGACGGGTTGTGGCTGAGTTTAGGGCCTGCACCCTTGTTTGTATCGTGACAATTGTGCTGTTACTGCCAGAGCTCCCTAAGACTAGCTGTGGTACTAGCACTGGCAACTATAATTTTAGAGGGGAAACGTTTTCCCTACATCTGTCTTAGATACATGCAGTCGGCTGTTTGTATAATAGAACTTTCATCTTTTTAATGTATTTTTTGCAAGAGAATATTTTAAGTGGACCTACGATAAACAATTGTATTTCAATTTATATTTCAATAAGTGTCTTTGTTGACTCAGTTTTTAGAGGGCAGCACGGTGGCTTAGTGGTTAGCATTACAGCCTTGCAGCGCTGAGGTCCTGGGTTCAAATGACAGTTTGTATGTTCTCTCTGTGTTAGTGTGGGTTTCCTCCGGTTTCCTCCCACACTCTAAAACATACTAGTAGGTTGATCAGATTGTGAGCTCCATTGGGGACAGGGACCGATTTGGAAAGTTCTGTGCAGCGCTGCGTTATCTGTGTGCGCTTAACAAAATAAAGAATTATTATTATTGTTTGTCTTATTTTGACCCAGCTGTAACTATGGCAGAAAACCCTTAGGCATTTTACCCACAAGTTGGTTGGTGGAGAACGCTCAGCATGGCAGTTTAGTTGTGGATGCTGAACGTTCGGTTTGGACGTTCCAACAAGCGCACAATGCGAGTTTCATGTGAGTTGTCCACCGTAGGCTACATTTTTGAAATTTGTGTTCTAATACGTCGGGTTTTGATGTCTTAGATTATGACAAGTCTGTAAGTCATGAATAATGGAGACAAACATTATGTCGGATAGCTATAAAAAGAAAGGCAACACGAGCCGGTCATCTGGTATATACGTAAGGGCCATTCTTGGAAACATGCCTCATGCCCAAGAGGAGAGCGACAGCAGGGAATAGTCACTTTCTAATTCTTGCAGAAATGATAGTTCAGCAGGCAAGTGCCTTAGTGTGTCTGGTTGAAGACTCCTGTACCCACCCCCATAGCCCCTGACATGAGCTGTTTGTCACAGTTCGTGGTGTCAATGAGCTAGAATGTTCATGTGTCTGACTATATTGTGGAATGAGCACAACACCGGGCTATGGCGTTCCTGACATTCCAGAAGAGCGATGCAATCTGACAGCGGAAAGTGCGCTCCCCAGACCTCTCCTGCCTGGCACAGCAGCTCCTTGTACCATTGTGCCCTCCCCGAGCGCAGACATTACATTAATTACTCTGGGATGTGTCCCCTGGGATAGGACTCTCCAGATCCTTCCCTGAAGCCTCCAGAAGGAGATTTAACTGTAAGTTTATTGTTTTTTTTTGTGCTTATTTTAGGTTTCGTTTTATTTTTAGCCAAGTTGGAAAGAGTTTGTGTGCTGGGGAAGGAGAATTTATTTTACAGCTGCCAGGTCTGTTTTGTAGTAACATAGCCATTAGGAGCTCGGTAGTAAACACGTAGGGGCACATTTATGTACATCAGCCAAAAGTGATGGTGTAAGGTACATGGTGGACAGCGCTGTGTAATTTATTAACTTGACGTAATATATTTTTGTTTCAGAAAAGTAAAAATCTATTGCACAATAAGGTTTAATGACCTTATTTGTAAAGGGGCTTTATCTTAGTTGAAGGTCACTGTTAAAGGAAACCTACCATCACATCATGATAAACCATGGATACTTATTCATAGATCTCGGCACCATGACTGTGATAATCTTCTTATATTTGCTATCCGTGGCCTCCTTCCTTCTAAAATCAACTTTTAAATTTATGATAATAAAACAATTGCCCTGGGATTATCATAATGGATTCTGATGGTAGATTTCCTTTAAGTGTAAAATACTTACCGTATATTCCGGCGTATAGGACGACCTGGTGTATAAGACGACCCCCTACTTTCCTGTTAAAATATAGAGTTTAAGATATATTCGCCATATAAGACTACCCCTTTTCCAACGCATACAAAACACCGGTAAAAATTAAAATTATGCCCCCCTCCCAGAAGCCATAATTAATGTCCTGCCCACCCTCAGTAGCTATAATTAATGTCCTGCCCCTCCAGTAGCCATAATTACTGTCCTGCCCCCCAGTAGCTATAATTACTGTCCTGCCCCCCCCCAGTAGCTATAATTACTGTCCTGCCCCCCAGTAGCTATAATTACTGTCCTGCCCCCCCAGTAGCTATAATTACTGTCCTGCCCCCCAGTAGCTATAATTACTGTCCTGCCCCCCAGTAGCTATAATTACTGTCCTGCCCCCCAGTAGCTATAATTACTGTCCTGCCCCCCAGTAGCTATAATTAATGTCCTGCCCCCCAGTAGCTATAATTACTGTCCTGCCCCCCCCAGTAGCTATAATTACTGTCCTGCCCCCCAGTAGCTATAATTACTGTCCTGCCCCCCAGTAGCTATAATTACTGTCCTGCCCCCCCAGTAGCTATAATTACTGTCCTGCCCCCCAGTAGCTATAATTACTGTCCTGCCCCCCCTCCAGTAGCTATAATTACTGTCCTGCCCCCCAGTAGCTATAATTACTGTCCTGCCCCCCAGTAGCTATAATTACTGTCCTGCCCCCCAGTAGCTATAATTAATGTCCTGCCCCCCCCAGTAGTTATAATTAATGTCCTGCCCCCCCCAGTAGTTATAATTACTGTCCTGCCCCCCCTCCAGTAGCTATAATTACTGTCCTGCCCCCCAGTAGCTATAATTACTGTCCTGCCCCCCAGTAGCTATAATTACTGTCCTGCACCCCCAGTAGCCATAAATAATGTCCCCCACCACCAAACAGGGCCCTATATATTTAAGCTAAATAAAAAACATAATTCTTACCTTATCCCGCTCCTCTTCATCCTGCCTCTCATCAGGGGATCTGGCGCAGGCGACGGCTGATGACGCGTCTGCAGGTCAGGTGTCGGGTCATAGACCTCAGCAGACCCGGCGCAGGCAGACGCGTCACATAGCCTGCGTCGGCGAAAGTGATGGGTGTCGACGGCGGGTAAGTAGTGTGAGGGGGGTGGGATGGGGGCAGATCGGGGGCCCGTTCTAATTTTGAATTATGACAGCTCCGGGCCCTCCCTGATCCGTGCGCTGTAACAGGCAGGCCCGCGGCTGTCACAATTCAAAACATCTGCCCGCTGTGCTGCGCCGAGTTATCAGCGCAGCGCAGAGGTCAGGTGCGGGCCTCTGACTGACCGGCAGCGGAGCTTCGGTGGATCGCGGGAAAGGTGAGAAACATTACCGGCGTATAAGACGACCCCAGACCAGACAGAAGATTTTTCAGTCTTCAAAAGTCGTCTTATACGCCGGAATATACGGTAGTTGTCCCGTTAGAGCCAGGCCCTCGTTAAGATGAACCTCATTACATTCAGAGAAGGAGGCCATCTGCATGCTCGCCCCCTTTACAGTCACATGGTTTGCATACAGACCAGTCACCTGCACAGTTATAAGTTACATATCTAAGCCGACTGTGCATTATATCTGTTCCTCTATGGCAGTGATGGCAAACCTTTTAGACACAGTGCCCAAACTACATCCAAAACCCACATATTTTTCGCAAAGTGCCGATGTGACAATTTAAACAGTAACTTATTACTCCCTGCTCTGTCACATGTTTAAATTGTACAGGCGCCTGAGGACACCAATACAGTAGAAAGAAGGAGAAAAAGCTTTGGTTATCATTGTGGCTTCCTTCTAGGGTCCTGGGTTGTCTGGGACTGCAACAGGCCTTGAGTCCTGTCTGGCGAACTCTGCGGTGGGTTGATGGCGCGGGTGCCCATAGAAAGGGCTCTGAGTGCCACCTCTGGCACCCGTGCCATAGGTTCGCCACCACTGCTCTATGGTATGGTTCTCCCCTAGTCCAAGTCTCAGTGCCTTCTGCGTCTACTTGGATCAATCTACTAAGGGAATTCCCAGTTTGCAATTCATTACTCCACTTTTTGTCTAAAAACACATCTAAGGCCGGTCCCCAGCATCTTGAGCATTCCTGATTTGACTTATGTCTAGTTGAATTGGGGTCTATTTCTACAATTCCTCTTCTTTCGGGAAAAAAGAAAGCTGACGTTATGTATGCTACATAGTACATAAAGATATTACAGTGTTCAGAGCTACATTAGTAGCTAGAACAGTGATGGAAAGCTAAACTGCAGTTACACAACTCAGCCACTACACAAAGAATGGCGCTTCAGTTCCAGACTGCAGTGCTGTATGCATTATGTATGTATTGATGACTTATCAAAATTTGCAGGAACTTCAGTAATTGACAATAATTGGTCCCCCTGTCATGGTGATAATGCTCATTTATTGACTGAAAACTAAAATCTGTGTTTGTATCGATTACTCATGTTCTGTTTGCATTACAAATAATAGTGGCTGCAGGATTTTCAGAGTAATTTGGAATAAATTGTCTGTAGCCCCTTCTTTTTGGACTGGCTGCTGTAGCCCACCACTAGCTGTGTAGTATGTTGTGTTGTGTAGTATGTTGTGTTGTGTAGTATGTTGTGTAGTATGTTGTGTTGTGTAGTATGAGTTTATGTTTATAATGTTCATTGTATCTAGTTTTATATTGTAACTGCAGGTCCACATGGTAATTGTTTCTATTATTTACATTATTAATTGTTTCTATTATTTGCTCCATTCCATTCATTGTCAATATTTCTGTTTTATATTATATTATTGCTCTGTAGGTCCGTATACAGACTTGGTAACAAATCCTTGCCTTTGCCTTTCAGGTCGTATCTCCGAGCTGCTCTTCGTCATTATGAGATGTCGTCCTTAACTGCTTCGTTTGTACAAATTAAGTTTAATGACTTGCAGTTTTATGAAAGTTGTGGAGGTGGAAGCTTCGGAAGCGTTTACAGAGCTAAATGGATATCACAGGACAAAGAGGTGGCAGTGAAGAAACTGCTGAAGATAGAGAAAGAGGTAAGAATCCATTTACCTAACAGAGGGAGTATTCATAACATATGGACATCTGGACACAACAACCGGAACCCAGACCTAGTTCACTATTTTGTATAAAATTATATGGTCTTAAAACTTTTGACTTTACACCAATATCTTGTGGACTTCAAATTCCCATGTGTGTCAAATTTATGATTTATGATAAGGTTAGGTCCAGTCTGGAGTGCTGTGCACATAGGGTTAAAGTATCATACATGCTTAGGGAGCCCATAGAGTGTCACTTCCTGCGCTACTGCACAGTGTAACAGCCTGGGAAGCCGCAGCATGCTGGGTCTTTGATTACACCCCCAGAAGCCTTTCACATTATTAACATAATTCAATTCAAACTTGATTTTAGAAGGCAGAGACCATAAATAAAATTGTAAGAAGATTACCACAGTCTGGATCTATGAGTAAGTGTCCCTGGTTTATTATGATTCATTTTGATGGTAGATCTAAATCTAGATCTTTCTTTAGATTTTAAAGAAAGGGGTATTCTCATCTGGACATTTAATTTAATTCATCTGCCAAGATTTTCTCAAGTGGTTATAAAAAATGTACCACTGTGAAGATAATTTCCCATAAATTTAGCCATGATGTATCTTAGAAAAGAGGTGTCCTTGGATATGACCAGCGCCACTGGAGGGATGGCACAAAGATAGTTTTTTCATATTAACTGTATGGGAATTAATACATGCCCCATAGCCGTCTGGTGGTAATGTACATTAGTGTACATTACATTAATGTCCTCATTAGTGTATGCATGGCCTCCTCTGCCGGAGTGTGGGTGGTTGTATCCAAGGACAACTGTCTCATTTCTAAGGGACAATATGCCTACATGTATGGGAAATTATCTTCACATAAGTATTTTTTCTGAATAACATGCAAATGAGGAAATCTTTGCATATGTCCGATGAAATAAATTAAATGTGAATGTCCAGATAAGAATACCCATTTACAGATACATTGCAGATGGGGGGAGTCTAGTACAGATTTTGCATTGGGCCCAGCAGTGTCAACGTAGGCCTCTGGCTGTATGTTACAGATGCTACCATATATATCCCCTTGATTTCCAGCAAAGGTTTGATTGAAGCCTATTATTACCCAAGGGTGGATTTGGCACTTCCTAATTAACACCTTTGTTTCCAGTTCCAATCTGTAGCTCCCTGCTCTGCCATATCTGTAAGTGGTATCAGCGCTCTTAGGACACACATGTAGTTTGAAGAACACGTGTGAGTTGTTTGTTAGCTTCCCACATCTCTCTGGATACCCAAACGGGATGTATATTTTAACAACGTTCCCGAAAAACTTGTTTCCCGCCACTGTATTTGGCCCTCCTGATGTCCAGGGCCCCAGCCGTTGTATGTAGTGTGTTATAGGCACATCCGCTCCTGATGTTACTGGTTAGGGATCGTGGAGAAGACAGAAGCAGTAACAAGAGGGATCACTATGACAGTAGTTATAGTGATATGACCTCAGCCTATTCCAAGATGTTTAGGAGGTGGGGGGAGCAAAGGAAGCTTGGCCGGTGTATGGAGCTGGTTGGGGACAGTGGAAAGTTTTTATCGCTCCAAGAAATATTTTTATCCATGAAAATAGGTTATGAATCACTGACCTCACCACATGCCAAAGGTTCTACTACATCAGGACCCTGACTCTGTCTGTCAGCTAGGTCCATGCCTGACCTTAAAGGGGTGTTCTAATTTAAGATATTTACATATCATTTTTCTTAGAAAGACTACACATCTCTTTCATGATTTGCATTTTGTTTCACATATAAGGTCTTGCATGTAACATACGTTTGGGAAGCCGCCCGAGGGCCTGAACCAACAAGTTTGAAACTGCCCTAATGAAATAATTAAGAAAGGGAACTACAGACCCCAAATCTTCATACATTTATGTCAGCTCCCAACACACACTTGTATAACAGGTTTTCCAGGACATTTGAAGGTCCTTCGAAGATCCTTAAACTGCAGAGCTGAAAGGGAACAGTGGAACCCACTTTCTATTCCTAAGAGTCTTGGTTCTGGTGCCATGTGTAGGAAGGAAATATCAAGCCATGAAAAATAATTAGACTTGTCGTTGGCCGTGAATTGTCACACAGCCCAGAGCCCATGATAGTCTTTAACTCTCACTGTATCTACTGTTCTTCTGTAGACCTAGACACTGAGCAGATGTTTCAGTGGATTGTATACATAAGAAATATTTCGATGATGTCCTGAGGCAGTAACTAGACTGTTTATTGCTTGACATTTTTGTAGATGACGGTTAGGGATATAGAATTTTATTGTTTTTTATCCGTTTATTGTCTACAACATCTTAAGCCTGAGATGCCGGGCTTATATACTTTAACACATGCCGGCATGAACGTGCTCGGTGACAATCCAATGATGAGCGCCGGTAGGCTTCTGCACATACACCTGTGCTAATGATAGCTGTACCTGAGACTAAGCCATGAAGTCATCTCTCGCCCGGCTCATCAGCGTAGTCCCGTTACGCTGGAGCTCTCCAGCCCCCGTATGAGATCAAACTGCTATATCCTGACTCGGGGCTTAAGAACACAGGTTTTAACTCTGTGCCAGGTCGCTGAGACATTTATTATATATTGAATATCTAGAACAACCTTAGGGATTCCCAAAGGTTAAGTATTAGTTACTAGAAGACAAGTCTTGACAAATGGAAAGGGATAAGAAAATCCGTCTGTGCAGCACATTGTTCTTCATGATGAAAGGGCTTTGAATAGAAATCTCTAGAATAAACTTTCAGTATCTTGAGGGAACAGCCGGGAGCAGCTGCCCGTCTGCCATGGTCTTGGCTTAATGTTGCATGATTCTTGGCACAATGGCTTGGCTCATGACTTGGCTCGAAGGATGCACTTTACTATACAAGTTTATCTCCTCTTCATTTCTTCTGTCACCTTTGAGAAGTGACTTCACCTTGTCAAAACACTCTCCTGGGCTACATCCACCATTGAGTTACAACTGATACATTTGTGTTCCATTGGACGCCCAACTCTCAGGTAGCCATGGTATGATCAGTAAACAAGTATACCATAGTTTTCATATATTACAGTACACGGTTATACTTGGCCATTTTATGTTCTGAAATTTTGTGCAGATTGTTCATGGGATTGCACCAGATTTGTTTGTGGATAGGGGATAACAATCTGATAATTGGAGGTGCTCCACCTGTTATGCTCCACCCTTTAATGAGAACGGGACCATGGTGGCCATGGCCATGGTGGAATGAGGAATGGTGACTGGTGTGGTTCGATACAAACTCTTTAAATTGAGATTTATGTAATACATGGTGTCATCATTGATTCCTTTTTGTATGTAAAAGGAAACTTCCCATCAGGAATCTACCTATTCTGCCAGCCTCATCCCTAATCTGTACTTGCCTAGTTCATGTATCTAGGCAAATTATTGACTACCTTAATTTTATATTAGGCAAATTAATTGAAGGGGCTACTGGGGCGTGTTATAGCCTCTCTGAGCTGTTGGAACAATTCCTTGTCCCAGTAGGCTCTGTAGTTCCACCTGGCAGCAGCGACGGTACATGTGTTCCCTTTGCATAGACTGATACCTACACTATGGAGCATGATGAGGACGAGCCTGGAGGCTAGTCCCACTCAGTATAGAAAATTTTTCCTTTGTTACTTTGGATCTCTCCCAAACAGCAGCATGGATGGGTTCAAGGACTTTACACTGATGAATCACGTGATCAGTCACATGCTTCTGATATCACTGTAGGTCCTTGTAGGTGACTGTAGGTTACTCGTACCAGGGCAGCAGGTAAAGGGAGACTGGGTGCAGAGGCCCTGCTCTCAGAGATCAGGTGAAACGCTTTTTCAGCATTTTATCAGATCTCCAGGACAGCGGTCAAATCGGTCCGACAGTGCTGGCCTTCAGACTATAAGACACAGGCACTTTTAGGACATTTTTTCTCACTAAAAAAAAATTATATTCCGAGAAATATGGTATTTTAAATTTAAAGTTTATATTTTCTGGGATAAAATATAGCTGACCTTCCCTTACATTAGCTCATCTATATCTGATTTCTAGGAGTATCTAATGGACATATCTAATGGACATGTCAGAAGGATTATCATTGTATGATTATATTTGTTGTCCATGGTCTTCTCCATTCTAAAACCAACTTTTAAAATTATGCTGATGAGCCTGAGGGGCTCTCAGCATGTTTTCAAAGCCACTTTATGCTGCAGATTCACAGGCTGTTAAATTCTAAGGGTGCACTTCCCACTGTGTGTGCTCACCGCTGCCAAGATTACAGTAGGTGCAAGGGGGAGAATTAGACGTGCTTCTGCACAGTGCAACAACAGCTTGTAAAGCTTGTAAAGCCATGTAATACGCCATACTACGTAATAGATAGTCAAGTAGGGAAGACCATTATGTATATTATAGGTGACAGTGTCCTGTATGGTCTAACCCTAAAAGAGCCTTTTAACATGACTCTGTCCTTAGTCATCCCAAAGACATCCATCTATAGATGGAGCTGATATTACAAGACAATGGGGCTCATTTACTAAGGGTCCGCGAACCGCACAATGTGCGCCACATTTAGAATGGTTTTTGTCACACATGATTGGATTTTGGCGCATCAGCGCCGGCTTTCACGCAACACAAAACGGGGGGCGGCCGTCGGCTGATCCGACGGATTTGGACAATGCGCGGGATTTAACATTCAAAATTGTGTCGCAAGCCATGCACTTACATGCACCGGGAAGAAGAAGGTGAACTCCGGCGGACCTGAGCGGGGAAGCGAAACATGCAGGAAATTGGACGCACAATCGTAGTGAATCGCGGCAGCTCCAAATCCTCGCCGGACACGCACCTTGGGGATCGCGACGGGACAGGTAAGTAAATGTGCCCCAGTGATGCCAATGTCGTCTTTTTGCTCCATGTTGGACCGGTTCAGAGGAGATCAGTAGACAACAAGATGGCATTAGCCTTTGGTAAGGTGAAATATCACTCCCTTGCAGCCTATGTTCCCCAGGGAAGTTTCTCCTTATACTTATAATTATGTCCGTGTTGATAGATCCCATTTTTCATCCCTTGTTTTCCTTGTGCATTGCTCTCACACGTATATGACAGGTCATCACTGTGATTCACCAGCATTGCATAGATAAGTGTCGTACTGTAACATACTGCATTGTGTCCCGTGTCTTCTATTTCTGGACAATGGACATCAGAGGTTTTAAGTCATCACATGTCACATTTTCATTTTCAGGACAGTCTGATAGTTGTATATACTGTCATAAAGCCAAATCTATATGTTTGTAATATAAAAATAGGACATAAAGTAGCTCAATCCTACTTCTGCAAACCTATCCATGTTTTGGAAGACCATTCCAATTTTTAGAAGTTCCTGGAATGATCATTTCAGAGTATCTGCACAAACTTCTAAACTATTTTAGAAACAGTGGTTTGCTTTATTAAGTTAGAAATTGCTCAAAAGCTTAAAGGAAATCTACCATTTGTTTTTTTGCATTGTGAACAAAACATACCTTGAGAATACTGTACCTACATTGATGCGGAAACATATCTTGATTAATCCCTGAACCAAGTGGTTTTGCTGAAAAAACTATTATAACATTATGATAATGAGGCTCTGTCGCTCATGTGGCTGCCCCGGCGCTTCTCCTCTTACCCTAATTATGCACTGCTCCAGCCTTGTCCTGTCCAGCATAAGCTAAGAATACGTCATCACTGTGTTGTCCCTGACAGGCAGATATAATCAATTGCTGCATCATCCCCTAGAAGCTGTGTACAAGTCATCCAGCTCAGGTTGATTAGTCTTTTCTGGACAGTTCAGGAAGCTCCTGTGTATGTGAAAGTAATGTCTTTATCTACAGCACCCAGCTTTCCCAAGGTCCCAAGATTTTTATAATTGCTTTTTGAGCAAAACCGCTCAATTCAAGGATTAAACGAGATATGCTTTCTACATCAGTGTCGCTACAGTATTCACTAGGTAGGTTTGGTTCACAATGCATAAAAACAAATGTTAGATTTCCTTTAAAAGAACACTTAAGTGAAAGCTAATTTATTGAATAATACATGGTGCAGGGCTTGTAGGGAGGAGCAGGACTCATTTTCATTGTATTCCTAGAACCTTGCTAGAACCTGGGCTCATGCTCCTCCTATCAGGCCCCGCACAAGATATAATTCAGTGAATACATTGTTCCTGTAAATAACTGTAGATAGTTGTTTCTTACATCATAATCTCAAACAAGTTGTAATGAAGTTTTGTAGAAGGCGACTTATACAGCCTGGCTATGGCAACCAGTCAGGTGCAGCCCTTTGGGCAATGCTAAGTGGGTAAAAAATATGCGAAAACTCTTCTACAAACAGATTAAGAACGTCTCTCTTGTACCACCTGTACCACGGTTGCTGCCCTTTAAATCATTGTGCAACCAGTAAAAGGACCTTGAAATATGACTTGGGATTTCAGACAAATCATTCCCATATCTGAAGACTAAGTCATGAGATTGTGTGGCTATGGGGATATTGGGGGTAGCTATGAAAGTTCAGAAGTGGCGTTTCCTTTTGGCTATCCAGTCTTTACCTTGAGGATCACAATGAAGCTGATAACAATATCTATATTTGTTGTTTGATCCACATTTCTTGATCCGTGTCTTATTACAAATAGTTCTGTAAATATTTATCTGGTAATAACTTCTGGTATCAGCGGAAATTAATATCGGTGGTGCAGATGGTAGGATGACAAGGGCATTAATAAGAGCTACGGCATTGGACAAACAACACTACCAAGTATTTGTTTGATCAGGTAATAATGTAATAGCCTTCCTTTATGTAAGCGTCTGTTCAGCGCTAATCCAGGAGCATAACCTGATTTTTACAATTTTCAGCCAAGTTTTTTCATTCAAAATTCCAAATTCCACTGGAGCGTTACAATCCCAATCACTGCTTCTTTTCAGGCCAGTGACAACATGTTCATATGTCACCTGGCCTGTGTGCAGCTCAGCACCATTCAGTTTCAATACAAAGCCCAACCACCGTATTATGTAAAGGACTTCCTGCTGCTTGGCAGGAAGTAAATAAACTTCTGGGCGTGGCTTAAGTTTCAAGAGCAGCAAAATTGAGGCTGATGTTCAAAGCAATTTTCAGGAATAGTGGTAAATTAATCCGGCTGATAAGTGGCATAACATTAGACTAGACCAAAAGGACCATCGTCCATATCACTCTACTTGTAACTAGCATCACTAGTAACCACCAATGCAGAAGCACCAACTTCTACAATAAAACAAAAATGCCATCCCATAAACTATAACTACCACAGTGCAGCATTATTTATAACCCCAAAAACCCCGGATAAAAATCAGCTGAAAAAAAATATTAGAGATCCTCAAAGCCTGACCAAAAAATAATCATTTGAAAAATATAAATACAGACTAAAAGAGCAGACACCAAAATAATAATGGTGACCCAAGATAAGATGAATACTAAAATACAGACCCTCAAATGGAGACCCCTAGAGCAGACCATAAATAATGGTCAAAACAATAAATACCTCTCATCACTTTTCTCCAGCTCCCTGCACACACTCAATGTTTTCTAATGCTCTCTGCACCACTAGTAGTAGGCACCAGCATGAGGAACCAGCAGAGAACGGTCCCTGGAGCAAGAGAGGGCACAGGAGTGGTGAGTACTTGTACTATGTACACAAGAGATTGTGGGCCACGATTCACGGTACTGCAGGCCACAACTCAAAGTACTACAGGCCACAACTAATGGTACTACAGACCACAACTAATGGTACTACAGGCCACAACTAATGGTACTGCAGGCCACAACTCACTGTACTGCAGGCCACAACTCACATTACTGCAGGCCACAACTCACAGTACTGCAGGCCACAACTCAAAGTACTACAGGCTACAACTCACATTACTCCAGGCCACAACTCACTGTACTGCAGGCCACAACTCACAGTACTGCAGGCCACAACTCACAGTACTACAGGCCACAACACACAGTACTACAAACCACAACTCACTGTACTACAGGCCACAACTCACAGTACTGCAGGCCACAACTCACAGTACTACAAACCACAACTCACAGTACTGCAGGCTACAACTCACAGTACTGCAGGCCACAACTCACAGTACTACAGGCCACAACACACAGTACTACAAACCACAACTCACAGTACTGCAGGCCACGACTCAAAGTACTACAAACCACAACTCACATTACTGCAGGCCACAACTCACAGTACTGCAGGCCACAACTCACAGTACTACAAACCACAACTCACAGTACTGCAGGCCACAACTCAAAGTACTACAAACCACAACTCACATTACTGCAGGCCACAACTCACAGTACTGCAGGCCACAACTCACAGTACTACAAACCACAACTCACAGTACTGCAGGCCACAACTCAAAGTACTACAAACCACAACTCACAGTACTGCAGGCCACGACTCAAAGTACTACAGGCTACAACTCACAGTACTGCAGACCACAACTCATGGTACTGCAGGCCACAACTCACAGTACTGCAGACCGCAACTCACAGTAGTGCAAGCCACAACTCACAGTACTACAGGCCACAACTCACAGTACTACAAACCACAACTCACAGTATTGCAGACCGCAACTCACAGTAGTGCAAGCCACAACTCACATTACTGCAGGCCACAACTCACAGTACTACAAGCCACAACTCACAGTAATGCCGGCCACAACTCACAGTACTACAGGCTACAACTCACAGTACTACATGGTTATGAAAGCTTTCATCTTGCCTCCTACAGCATCCTCATTGCCATAGACAGCAGTGGTCATTATGGTCCATGCGGATGTTTTCTAGGCATGTTTTATTGATTGCCAGTAGTGTAGACAATGATGGCGTTTTCAATTGAAATAACAAATTTCAAATTCTATTTTAAATGAGGTGAAATTATGGGCCCATAGGTTGCAGCAGCAGAATGTGTAACTGACATAGGGCTGCTGCACTCTTTGTCCCCATATTTTACACAGGACTGCTGCAGCCTGCCATTCTCTTTTATTTTCTTACATAGAACTGCTGTCTTTCCCCTCATGTAAGTCCTATGTAATGTATGAGGGTCATCATTTACACAGGACCACGGTCAAAGTGCCTATTATTTTCCGTAAATGGCTCTAATTCACAATGTCAGGTCTTTCTGCAACCAAAATCCCCCATACAATACCAAACTGTAAAATCAACAATATACATATACACACACGCACCATTCATCAAAAGCTGGCGCACCGTGCACCCTTCTTGATATTCCCCCTGTCATGCCGGATGTAGTAAGAGGCTCTGGCCTCTCGGTTTATTCGTGTGTCCTGATTAATTCTATGCCAGTCCCTGTGCCATGAATGTGCCATGTTGCTCTCTCACGGTTGCCTCCCATTTAGTGGGACCCATAGGACACAGACATAATTATATGTATTTTCACAGCAAATTCAGTTTATAATACCAACCATGACCTACAAAGCCGTCCACAACCTGTCCCCATTCAAATATCTGTGATCTCATCAGCCAATACCGCTCCACATGCAATGTTCGTTCCTCACAGGACCTTCAGCTTCACACTATTACCATCCGCTCTGCTCACAACCGTCTCCAGGACTTCTCCCGGGCATCTCCCATACTCTGGAACTCTCTACCCAAATGTGCCAGACTGTCCCCCACTTTCCAAACCTTCAAACGTAACCTGAAAACCCACCTGTTCAGGATCTCCTACAACACACATTAACTGCTCTGCTCCCTCACCTTGTGTCTCCATCTGCCCCCCACATAGATTGTGAGCCCATACAGGCAGGGGCCTGCTTCCTTGTATGTGAACCCCTTACTGATTGTACAGCCACGGAATTCATTGTGCTCTATAAATAATAATCATAAGAAGAATATTTCAGTTTGGGATGTGGAGAGGGCTCATGTGGAGGGGGCTCCGACAACAATTTTGCCACGAGGCCCTGCTTTTCCTAGTTACACGCCTGCAAACTCGTTACAGCCAGCGACCATTCAGCTTGAAAGGAACGCCACACATGGCCAACTCCGCGGCTGAGCCCTTTGGTGGCCCCTGGTGGTGGCGACTTTATTATATATCGGCGCACGATAAATGTCCCCAATGAGTTTCTTTTTAATTTAATAGGAAGATGTAATTCAGCTGAGATTTTAGGGGAGGAAGATATTATTTTTTTTCTCATAAGATGTATTACATAGTTTTGTGTACTGATTTTTTCTCTTGGTTTATGCTGTTTGTTTAAAAGTTTGTGACCATTTAAGACTTTGCATCCCAATGTATATTGCAATGCAGATGGAGGGGTCAAGCGATCATCCGTACAGTGGATAGGATGACTTACAGGAGAAAACAACCCGAGTATAACAAACTGAAATGGATCCTGTGTTACGCAGCCGCTAAATATAGCAATACAGTACAAGGTTTACCAGCAAGTGTCCAAGCAACTGCCTCAAGTGGCCAATGTTCAGGGATCGCTGCTTTAGATTTGGAAGGTGTTGTCTGATACCACATTTATTCTGCACTCAGGTCATAGTGTCACTGCGTCTTTGTGTTTGACGATAAGAGTTTTGTCTTCAAGTGTTTTATTGTGGTACCATAGACACAGGGAGAAAACCACTGGAGCCGTATTACAGCTTTGCGTGAATGGAGTCATTTTAGGCCTTCCACACACATGCATAGGGAATTTTTGGTAAATTAAAAATTTATAGCGTGCACCATCCAGAGCCATAGGAGTATTGGGGCACATTTACTTACCCGTCCAGAGAAGTTCCCAAAGTGCATTGTCCGACGACTTAAATTCCAAATCCGAATCATTCAGATCGTCTGACGGCCCGCCCCCCGATTTCTGTTGCATGAAAGCCGGCGACAGTGCGCCCAAATCCGATTGCGTGCGACACAATCCCCTTCTAAATACCTGTCCCAGCGGCACAAATCCAGAATACCATGAACAATCCGACGGAAATGCGATCTGCGGACCGTTAGTAAATAAGCCCTGCTATGTTATTGTATGTACTTACCTTTAAAATTTGACACAAATATACGGTATTTTCTCAAGAGTCAAAAAGAGGAAGCTTAGGAAAGGTGTGTGGACCTCTTCACATTGTCGATGCTCCAGGAGAGTAGGCCGAAATACCCCGATTTTGACGAAGGTGTACCAAACATACATTTTCCCTATATAAACTTTAGTTTCTGTAGACTCTATTGCTAATTTTTAGTTCTTCCTGCGCTAGTGAGATTAGCTAGTATCAAAGAGAAATAAATACTAGATATAACACTAGATATATTAAAAACACCTTCGCTGGGGGGTAACACCAGGTATCCCCTTATAGTTAAAATAAAGGCACCAGATGATAATACTCCTTAATGAGGTTTCCGGTTGTTGTGTGTGCCATTACAGTCGGGACCTTCTAATAAAATTTTGCACTGGACCCAGCAGGTAACGGTTATGGCTCTGACAGTAGAAATGTATTTTTAGTGGGTCTCTTGTGTGTGTAATAGTGTACCATGGCACATGGCCTAGTTATGAACCTCACCTTGAGATGTGTAGTAACCAGCAACCATTCTGCAAACGTGTGTGGCCATCATGTTTAATGTTATATGGGATTATAATATTCCAACGTTATATTTAATATGATATTCCTCAGCCAGGGTTAGCCATGTATATGCTGGATGCATTTGTCATGATTAGAATTTTTAGCTTGACACAAAGTACCGTATGATTCCAGCGTCTTATGTATCTGAACTAATATTCTGACAGGTTGTGAAGTGTCGGGAAAATGGGATATCGTTTACATGTGTTTGGTTTCTATGGAGATGGAGGGGAAGCAGTTTATTTTTTTAATACTTGGAAAAATCCTTTTGTTAATTTTTTATTACAGAGAACCTGTCATACAATTTAAGCCACCCAAAAAGACTTCATTAAAAACTCTTATTAAAAGCATTGCCACTATGCCTAAATGGTCCCTTTCCATGGCAGCAATGTTAAAATGTTCCTAATTGACAGGTGATGATATTCTGCTGTATGGAACATTGATAGAGAGCTCTGTTACATCATTGGCCACTTAAAGTCATGTTACCAGGATGACATCATCTAAGGTCCTGTTACATCTGTAACGTCTAGCGTGTATGTATCTGATCACATGAAATGGAAGTAACCTCCATGGAAGATGGGAAGAAGTAGAAATCCATAGAGGAATGAGAGGAGTAGAAGTCCATGGAGGCTGCTGTGATTTAATGTGATCAGAAGGTGTGGGTCCCAGTGGTCAGTGCTCAGTAAGTCATCCCCAACCGGGTTGATAGAAAACATGTTGTGATTGGGACACTCCTTTAACAAATATTCCAGGATAGTCATGAGATAAGACAATTGAGACAGTTGAGACAAGTGTCAAAGAGCCCAATACAGCCTCTTCTTACTTTGATAGCTTCATACATGCCAGGAATGAACAGGTAGAACGCTAAAATCTTTTAGTTTGTACAATCTTCAGTGTATCCTCTAATGTGATATATCATTTTCATCATCCATTGCTTTTATTTTCGTAAGTATACCATTGGAAGTGTTATTTTACTTTGCTGGCACTGGCAATGTTCCAGGAACTATATGTTGAAGTGTCTTCAAAGTTGTTTCATAGAAGCACTTACAGAAGATGATGGTTATATGTCAGGTTAGGTTTGTAGCTGTTATTATAAAATTGAGGTTTTTTTTTTTATATTTCTTTCTTTTTACTTTTTTGTGTAAAGCCTCATATACCAGAACTGATTATTTCCTTCAAGGGCATCTTCCACCTGTATCTAGGATTGTAAACCAAACAGACTGACATACTGGTGCGTGCCCCCTCTGGCAGGATCCACTCTTCTTTAAGCTTTCTATGACCTTGTTTTTAAGACAAAAAGGCTTTGAAAATCATGCACATGAGCCTGAGGCTCCATTGACACCTATGAAGTTCAGAACACCTCAGGCTCAGGCCGCAGTACTTTAAAAGCTCTTTTTTGGTAAGAACCAGGGCATAAGAAGCTAAGAGAAGTGCAGGTCCTGCCAGAGGGGGCACACATCAGTATGTAAGTGTGCTTGGTTTACAGTCCTTCATCGTGGTGGTAGTTGTCCTTTAAACAGAGATCAGTGATATGTGGCTGCCCCATAGGTGTAGCTAGAGTGGTGGTTTATGTGTGGCCAGCCGCTTAGTTTATCCGGTTGTACAAAGGATTCCATTCTTATAATTGCCGGTGATTGTAGTGATCAACCCCTCCCTCCCCGATTGATTGATCAATGTTTGTTGCAGGCATAAAGGTCTTAAAGATATGATTTTCCTCAACTAATAAAAGTTATCAAAAGATTGTGGGGGCGTGAGGATTAGCCCTTAAAAGGGCTATCCTGACATCCTATAGATCCACCTACCACCCGATCTACCTTTAAAGGTAGATATGTGGTGGCAGGTTCCCTTTAAAGGACACCTACCATGAGGAATCTACCATTAAAAGTAGATCTCATGGTAGATTCCTCTTGCTGCCTCTTCCCTAACTGTAATTTAATAATCCTGGAACCTAATTTGTTCTAAACTTTATTTTAGTAATATGTACAATAACTGCAGAGGCTACTGGGGCGTGGAGTAGCTTTAGCTCCCAGTGCCCGGCCAGGCTAGTACATGTCCCGGTAGCCTCTGAGGCTAATTTACATATTTCTTAAATAAAGTTTTCAACAAGTTAGGTTAGGTTCCAGGATTATTAAATTACAGATTAGGGCAGAGGTAGGCAGGAGGTATCTACCATCACATCTACTTCTCATAGTAGATTCCTCAAGGTAGGTGTCCTTTAAGAATACAATAACATTTTGTTGAAGTGGATTAGTATTGTATAATAATACTGGATATTTTGGCCTCCAGGTACCTCTCCGGGTGGGATGAGGGTCAAGGGACCCCATAACATAGCTGGTAATTTTTAGACGTTTTGTAATATGTCTTTTGCGGAGGCTCACAAGTACAGGAAGGATTCTAGCAGATGCTTTGTGACAGCTTTTTCATTGATTTTTTCGTGCTCCTCATGAGCAATGTGAAAAAAATCAATTAAAAGAAGTTGTTAAAATTCACTGTCATCTGTACCTGTTTATTTTACCATCAACCCCTTTAAAGCACAGAGGGGGAAGGGGCAGATTTCACACTTTCAGTTCATTTACTATACACTTAGTTCTTTTTGTGATATAGATTATTTCATGATCAAATGCCTCCAATGTCACCACTTCAGTCGTATCCGTTTCAGAAAACCTACGCAGAAATGAAGTTTAATAATCTGACATATCTAACAATATTATTTCATGTTTGCTCCTTTAAACCCCCATGACTGTTTTGTGTCTTTTGTGCTCTTCTACAATTTTTGGGGGCAATAAAGAAAATAATTATCAACTGGTTCCTTCTGTAAGTTCCTCATGTAGTAAGAACAAAAAAAAAACCTAAAAAAGAGACAATATCCACCTTTGAAGAACATAAGTGAGATCCTGAAAACAAATGTTAAAGTAGTTGTGTGAGCCGAGGCTTTCCAGAGCCCATTCTTTCCTCTTCAGTGACATCAAAGACAAAGTGAAAGATCTGACATAAATCAGAAAAGTTACTTTTTCTGTTTTGAACGATTGCAATCAAAGGAAATGGTTTTTCTAACTACATAAACTATCGTAAGAGAGGTCACGGAACAGCACTACCACCCCGGGATCCACTGTACTTTAGAAGTATGTCTAAAAGCTTGCATGAAGCATCTGACACCTGGGGTTTGATTCATATCCGTGTGGAAAATGCACACACAAAGTTGCTAATGTACATGTAACATAGCACTCGCTTGTTAGATTATTCCCTGGGCTCCAATTTTTGGTTGCATCTCTGTAAAAGCTTCAGAGCCCATGAAACAACAGGAGGATTCTCTGTCCATGTAATTCACAAGTTTCTTTGGGAAAGTTTTACAGGACTGCACAACGGACTGTAATCGGGAAGTAAAAGTTCTCCTTATGGAAGCTTCCAAATAAGGCCGTCATGTGGAAACTTATAGCCATTGACGCTACACTAGGGGGATTCTGGGAAAATATGGAAAGTTTTCCAGAATGGGATATCCAATCCATATCCCATTCACATCCCATCCTGGACAATTTTGCATATTTTCACAGAATCCACTAGATTAGTGTCTATGGCTATAAGTCTCCACACGCCTACCAGATGGCCTTAATTGGCAGTCTCCACAAGGGGAACTTTTATTTACCCACCCGAGTCACAAGCCTCTCACACAGCCAAACCAGATCCCTACACTGTACTGAGGAGACCCAACCAGGTTGACACAGTGCTGTCTACAGTTGGGAGTCTGTTCCTTCTGGAATAGATATACTGGTTTGGCTTTAATTCTGCGTCATGTCATAAGGCTTCCTAAAAGTCATGCTTGATGTCAAGGGGGCTGCCTTACAAGGTTAGAGAGGTTGGCACTATATTTGCGGGTAACTGATGTCAAAATCTTACATTTATATTTGCAACTTGTCAAAACTTCTGGCAGATGCACATTTACCTAAATTTACTGTAACCTTGCTTTTCCTTTTTATGTTGATCTTATCATATAGTATAAGAAAACCTAAAAAGGTTTTGGCATCCTACTGGGCTGCATATCACATTGACTATGACTGTGGGTGGTCCTTTTACACTAGCAGATCTTTGCCAGTAACAAGTTGCCTCCTTCCTTCTAAGGAGCCAGAAGGGCTCTGGCGTTGTTACCAGAGCCCCTCCGTGCTGTAGTTATTACAGTGTCTCATTCCCTCTCCCATCTGTACTCAGCACTCCCTCTTCACAGTGTTATGCTACAGCAAGAATGGGCTCTGGTAATTCCCCCAGTGCCCTTCTGGCTCATTATCATAATTTTCAAAGTTGATTTTATTAGAAAGGCGGCCATATCAAATATAGGAAGATTAGCACAGTCACAGTGTCCCTGGTTTATCATGCTTAAATTTAATGGTCGATCTTTTTCTTTTGTCCTGAAATTTAAATTGCGTCTGAGGTTTCTGAATCATAGAACTATTGTTATATCTTACGTATTTCCCAATACACAATCTGTTGGTGCCTCGGTCATTAGCTTAGACCACAACCTAACACCTTCTATGGTTGCACAGCAGCTCAGCCATCTATTTGGACAATCATTTTCATGAAATGCTTACAATATGTCTTCATTTTTGGGTATGTCAAGCATTGCAGTCTCAAAACCATACATTCATCAGACATTCCCTAAACATGAAAGTGTGAGGTTCTTTAATGGTTTATATCAGAAAATACTTGTTTAGTCTAAAATGTAAACTGTAATGTTCTGTTCTCTCGTATGTGTTATGTCGGAACTAGTAATATCCATAGTGTTGTAAATTAACGTTTATATCATGAAAGAGGTTGCGAAAACTTTTGCTTTTAAGGAACAATGAGTTTCCATGTGTGTTCAGTTCACCTCTTTGTTGTGTAGTTTGCATCAAAAATTGAGGAAATATTGATGGCAAAATGTACGGACCCCTTCTCTTGCAATGCAAACCATGTTCTTCTGCTCGATTATCAGGACTCCAGTCTTATTACTACCTCTGACCATAACTTTGGCTGTTTCTGGTTATTGTCCTTGGCTAGCTGTTAGTCTATACTAGTGGTGGCAAAGCTATGGCACGGGTGCCAGAAGCGGCACTCAAAGTCCCTTTTGTGGGCACCAGAGAGGACCCATGGTATCCTCCTGCACTCAGCCACAACACATTCCTGGTAGCCTGAGACTGCAGGATGAGAGAGGAGGTGTGGACAGGGCTGATGCACCTCAATTCTTCCTATCATCATGCTACAATGATGATCCACATTTCCACTGCCTTTCTGCTTTCTGTAAGCATTTGCATTACAATATTATTGTGTGTTATAACTTAGCTTGCACCCTGACAGAATCCTTTGTGTAGTCCCAGGGGTTGGGATTTGGTTTGGACGCATTTAACAAAAACAACATGCGAATTGTCTGTGCTGCAAACTGCTCAGCTCTCAGACCCCACTTTTGTGCTCCTGTACTGTACTCCTCCCTCCCCTGCTGATGTCTAACCAGGCTGTGAGCGCAAGAGAAGGAGCAGGAAGTAGGAGCTGTACAGAAGCACAAAGGTGGGGCTGAGAGCTGAGCAGTCTGCAGCAGAGATAAGTCACATGTTGTTTTTGAAATGCATCCAAACCAAAGCCCAACCCCTGGGACTACACAGAAGATTTTGTCAGGGTGCAAGATATTTATTGGTTGTCAACTTTGTGTTGTTAAAAAGTTAAATAATTTTCCAATATACTTTCTACATCCATTCCTCACTATTTTCTAGATCTCTGCTTGTTGTCATTCAACAGGAAGTTTCATTATTTACTTTCTGTGAACAAAACCAGTCCCTGGTCATGTGAGGTCATAGAGGTGCACAGCTCATTATATATATCAGTTGATTACTCTCTGTATAACAAGCCGTGCACCTGTGTGACATCACATGACCAGGGACGGTCTTTATCCACAATTATTAAAATTCTTTACTCATTGTGAAATGAGTCCCTGTCCCCATGGGGCTCAGAATCTAAACAACCTAACAGTATGTTTTGGAGGAAACCGGAGTACCCAGAGGAAACCCACACAAACACAGAGATAACATACAAACTGTTTGCAGATGTTGACCTGGGTGTGATTCAAACTCAGGACCCCAGTGCTGTAGGGCAGAAGTGCTACTCACTCACAGGAAGTAAACAGTGGAGCTTGAATGTCAACAAGCAGAGATCTGGAGAACAGTGGGGAATTGATACAGAAAGTATCAAAAAGTGTGTGTAAAATTTACACCCATCTTTATCCAGAAAGTATCAAAGCATAAGTTTCATTATACAAACAATATCAATTATTTACTGAAGGTGGACAACCCCTTTTAAAGTCAAACACCTTGAGCCTTAGTGGCCATCTGGGCCCTTTGCAGCTGAGACCAACCCTTCTATCAAGGTGCAATGGTGAACACGAAAATATGTCCTTAGACTGTGAAACATAGATTACAATAGGATTCTAGGTAGCGGGTAATATCTATCAATTTTTTACAGACTTTTGGTACTGTGGCTCTTTTCTAAATCTAAGCCATTATACTAATAGCTATTTATCTGTTTCATAGACATTCGATTAACAATGGACATGCAATAGAACTTTTGGAAGCAGAATGTTATTTAGAAAGATGGAAATGTTCAGTTACATTTACACCATGCAAATAAAATTGCAGCCGAGTGAGTGAGTAGCACTTCTGCCCTGCAGCACTGGAGTCCTGGGTTTGAATCCCACCCAGGTCAACATCTGCAAAAAGTTTGTATGTTCTCTCCGTGTTTGCGAGGGTTTCCTCTGGGTCCACTGGTTTCCTCCCACACTCCAAAACATAATGTTAGGTTTTTTTCGATTGTGAGCCCCATGGGGACAGGGACGGATTTGACATGTTTTGTATTTTGAATTATTATTGGGACAGATTTATAAAAAGTGTCCTAGATTCATATAAGTGTCTGATGCTGGGGAATGAATCTGGTGTAGTAAGCAGTTAGTTGGGCTACTTATGCCAAAAAGTTCGGACACAAGTATTTTTGGCGCACGGACCTTTTTGCCGTGAGGCCACGCCCTTTTTTTTGGGCCATGCACCTTTGTCGAGCTAGTCGTAGGAGAGACAGAAAACTGTTTAAAACCCTTTATAAATGTGGTACATTTTTAGTGCAAACTACGACATAATTCTTTCTTTCTTTTTGTCATAAAGTAAATAATTGTTAATCACAGGAAGTAATATCCACCTGATTGGCTTTTTTCTAAACAGATATGTTAAATAGTATTGTGGTCGTTTTATGCTCAAAGGGGTTTATTTAGCTCCTGGATATTGAATACCTACAGTATATATGGGATAGTATCAGATATACAGTGTTATATAGGAACAAGTAACTCATTATAAATATTCTTAAAGAAAAGACATGAATATGAATTATTGTCCTTAGCATTGGTAATCTATCCCAGAGGAAGCCCCGGGAGCATGAAAACAACTGAGCTGCACAGAATCGGGCAATTATAAGGAGAAATCTGAAAACCCATTTAACCTTCTCTTTCCAGTAATATTAGTAGGGGAATACAAATGTATGTGATCTCACTTACATAATTACCCCTTGACAGTGGCGTAACTAGAAGTTGATGGGCCCCAGTGCAAAGTCTGTGCCAGGCCCCCGACTATAATGTATGGTTTATAGTAATAATCTTCTTGTATGGGAAAGTGACACAATAAGGGCCCCCTAAACCTCTTGGGCCCAGGTGCAACCTCTGCACCCCCTAAAGTTATGCCCCTGCCCCTTGAGTAAATAGTAGGAAGAAACACTAAGTGATGCATAAACAGTTTCTTTTCTGGTATAATGTCTCTGTTGTGATTTTTGTTGCATAGTTCTATCCAGAGTACAATGTACACTATATGACTACATATATATCTGTTAAGAACATTTTATCTGAGACATTTATTGTCAGTTTCTGAATATATTTTGTTTTTTGTTCACAGGCAGAAATACTTAGCATGCTCAGTCACAGAAACATCATCCAGTTTTATGGAGCTGTGCTGGAGCCTCCGAATTATTGTATTGTTACAGGTAAGAATACAGTGTAATTGTTCTATTATTAACAATTCTTTTATTAAAGGGACTGATATTGATCGTAGTCTGACCACCTACCGGTCAGCTGTTTGGAGAGACTGCAGACTTCACTTTGTCTCTACTTACATGACACTGCGTCATACATATCACAGCGGCTGTATTTCGTATAGCCCATTCACATGGTATCACTGGCTTGGGAATGGGATATTGTCCCCGCTATAGCCTGGCTGCCACCTCAACCAATCTACCAATTATTTATTAAATTATTTTTATTCCATTCCCTTTTAAAAATGGCTGGACCGTTATACAAGCTCTTATACCTTGTGTGTCACCACCTCATAGACTGTAAGCTCTTGTGTCACCCCCTCATCCTCATAGACTGTAAGCTCTTGTGTCACCCCCTCATCCTCATAGACTGTAAGCTCTTGTGTCCCCCCCTTATCCTCATAGACTGTAAGCTCTTGTGTCACTCCCTCATCCTCATAGACTGTAAGCTCTTGTGTCACCCCCTCATCCTCATAGACTGTAAGCTCTTGTGTCCCCCCCTTATTCTCATAGACTGTAAGCTCTTGTGTCACCTCCTCATCCTCATAGACTGTAAGCTCTTGTGTCACCCCCTCATCCTCATAGACTGTAAGCTCTAGTGTCCCCCCCTTATCCTCATAGACTGTAAGCTCTTGTGTCAGCCCCTCATCCTCATAGACTGTAAGCTCTAGTGTTTCCCTTCCTTATCCTCATAGACTGTAAGCTCTTGTGTCAGCCCCTCATCCTCATAGACTGTAAGCTCTAGTGTCCCCCCCTTATCCTCATAGACTGTAAGCTATTGCTAGCAGGGCCCTCTCTCCTATTGTTTCATATTGTTCTCCTATGACTGTAATAACTCTGCGATGTCTTATTGTCGTTAAAGATGTTCCTCAGAATCTGTAAAGTGCTACGGAATATAAAGATTATTATTATAAGGCCCCTCGCACATGGGAGTCTGCTCATCCAGGGCATACCAGGGTGTAGCATACGGCTGGTTACAGGAAGGACGGTTGTACTCCTCAACCTCTCCATAGGAAGCTGAATAATAAGTGGGCAATACGGCCATTCAAATGGATGACGGTGCTGCCCATTGAAGTCAATGTGGCCATATGCTACCCGATTTATAATCTTATGGTTTGGGTAGCACACGGCCATAAAAAAAAAATTGGTTTGCGAGAGAACTAATATTGATCACCTATTCTTGTAATCATCCACCAACATTTTTATTTCAAAAATCTGATTGATGTCTTCGTAGCCAAAGGTGTTGGCCAACGATTAAGGTGGAATCATTTTGGCAAAGTATAAACTTACACTCTACATAAATAACAGTGTAATAAGTGCATTTTTTAAAAAACATTTTCAGAAATAAGATTTTCTTGTTGATGGGTTAATGACACCAACTATTATATTTTGTGATAGAAAGTAAAAACAAACTGAAAAATTAGTTCAAATAGCAATTTTATTTTGCCACAATTAACATTACTATGATTGTAGAGCTAATGTGAAAGGTGCATTCCCATGTATGGCATATATCATATATACTTCCTCCTGTATATATCATATATAAACATCAATGAAGAGGGGTGAAATCAAATGCAGCCACCTTTCCGATTCTGTGAAAGTGTATGGTTTTCATTTAGGAATTATCTAACAGGGTTCATCCCCCGAGGCAAGGGTCCCTGAACACCACGTATCTATCAGACAGGTACCAGAAATGCTAAGGATGGTAAAAAACATTTACACGTGGAGCTTTATTTTATCAAGTATGTAACAACATCTTTTCTTTTAATGGAACACTCCAGTCACAGCTAATTTATGGTGCAGGGCAGGGTCGGCGCTAGCACTGGGCATACCTGGGCAAGAGCTGGGGCCCAGAGCTGCTGGGGGGGGGGGGGGCACATAAGGCTGTACATAAGGAATCCATGGGGGTGAATGGGGCTTTATGTAATGAATCCATAGGTGGTGAGGGGGGCTCTATGTAAAATAATCATGAGAGGGCTGTTTGGGATGATAAACTAGGGAATATTTTAGGGAACAGGAGTCTGTTTTAGTTTCGGAATTTTTAATGCTGCCACGTGAGTTCACTGCAAAGGGGCCCGCTGAGGCTCTGTCGCCCTAATGATACCTGGAGCCGACCCTGGTGTAGGGTCTGAAGGGAGGAGCATGACTCATTTTCAAGGTATTCCTAAAACCCTTCTAGAACCTGGAGTCCTGCTCCTCCCATCAGGCCCTGCACAAGGTATAAATCCGCTGTGACTGGAGTGTCCCTTTAACAATAACCTCCATGCTTTTTCCATTAATATTCCTTGCCTGTATGACGAAGCATTAAAGAGCAACACATCAGATAACTGCAACGTGCTTGAATCGTCCCGTAGACATCACAAAAAACTCGAGGTTGTTTATACAATATAACTCCCTTAATCCCTCTGCTTATTAATGTTCCATGAATTCTCCTATCCCTGCAGATAAATATAATTTTCTGGCATTTTCGGAATAATAACAGAGGTATTACTTCTTCTCAGTTTGCTTTTTCTTCCCAGTGAGTGGATAGAAATGTTTCAACTGGTTATTACATAGAATTACAGTGAAATACCCCTAAGACAATTAAGTGCTTACCGGAAGACCATAGTCTGGGGACGTATTCATTTAACGTTAATTTCTATATAATGACACATCAGGACAGATTTATGTAGTGATATCTATGGAAATCAGTTTACCTGCTAGAATAAAAGCATATTGTTCCCGTCACCCCCCCACACACACACACACCCTCCCAAAAATAAATTATATTTTTATTGCTATGTATAATAAACCTTAGTAAATGTTTCAAGTAGTTTCTGTTTTCTTGGGGAAAAAAATCCTGAAAGGGGAAGCAAATGGAGAATCAAAATATACTTACCTCTCTGGAGGGCCTTTTCAGTGCCATTAGTAACTCTCTATAGGGAGTGATGACATCATTCATTGTATGACATCATCACTTCTGGCACGAAGCTACCATCAAATTCAATCATGATAATCCACTTACACTTACTATAGATCCAGGCACTATGACTGTAGTAAACTTCTTATATATGTTATCCATGGCCTCCTTCCTTCTTAAATGAACTTTTATAATTATGCTAATGAGTGAGAAGGGCTCTGGGGGTCGTTACTGAAGCCCCTCAGTGCAGCAGATTCACAGGCTGTTACAATGAGCAGAAAATGTCTCACTCAACCAACTGTTCTCTCCCTCTGCCTGTGTAATCTAGCAGCAGCAGGAAGTACAGGGTGAGGGGAGACCTGCTCATTGTAACAGGCTGTGAAGCTTCAGCACTGAGGGGCCCAGAAACAGGGCTACCCCTAGGAAGTTTGGGACCCCTGACTAGCACATTTTGTGGGACCAGATGATAATTTGGCTCTGTGTCCACTGTACCTAGCAAGGGAGGAGGGCTTTCTGTGACTTGGGGCCCTTTTCCCTTTCTCAGGGCCCCCACAGTCATACCAAACCCCACCTGATGGCGGCCCTGCTCTGAAAACACCCACCAGAGCCCCTCATGCTCATAATTATAAAAGTTGGTTTTAGAAGGAAGGACACCATGGGTAACAATATCCCCCTATCAAATTTGTCAGTAGTTTTCCTTTCTCCTTTTCCCCATATCCACATCCAAGTCCGTGTAGAATCACAGGTGCCAAGTTACTCCATCTCTGTACACATCCCAGTGTATTATTTTTGGCCCGGTTGATATGGCTGTTAGCAGGATCCTCAGTAACACTCAGCAGTCGGAGCTGGGCTCTCCTTCTCGTCTTCAAGGAGAAGTTTTTGGTTCTTGTCTTCCTTACAAGTGAGAAGGAACATTCTTGACCCATTATCTACCCCCAGATCAGGGAGAATCGAAAAATACTAATAGAGCAATGAACCCCTCCTGACGTACACTATACTATTGCTTTATCTTATTTTACTCATCCATCAGCATTACTTAGTTTTCATGCTATATGTCATCACTACAGCTGAGAGACCTTTCCTTCTATCTGTTTTCCTTAAGTAAACTTCCAGGTTAATATTAGTTTCCAGATAGAGCAGATAGGGAGCAGTGTGATCTACACAGAACTCATTAACAGTAAGTAAACAGTGCTACAGATCTGGCACATAGGCCGGGTGATTCCTGCAATGTATGGGGGCTATTATATGCATAGATATAAACCTACATATAAATATATATAACAGAGAAATATTCTCATTGTAATGGTTTTAAAGTTCTCATGTCAGAGAAAGTGTGCAGAATTTAATATGACCTGCCATTTTTTTTACCCAACATCTGTCATGACAGAGCCCTGTGTTATAACGAGCTGTGCACCTGTGTGACATCACATGACCAGGGATATAACGAGCCGTGCACCTGTGTGATATCACATGACCAGGGATATAACGACCGTGCACCTGTGTGATATCACATGACCAGGGATATAATGAGCTGAGCACCTGTGTGACATCACATGACCAGGGATATAACGAGCCGTGCACCTGTGTGATATCACATGACCAGGGATATAATGAGCTGAGCACCTGTGTGACATCACATGACCAAGGATATAATGAGCCGTGCACCTGTGTGACATCACTTGACCAGGGATATAACGAGCCGTGCACCTGTGTGATATCATATGACCAGGGATATAACAAGCCGTGCACCTGTGTGACATCACATGACCAGGGATATAACGAGCCGTGCACCTGTGTGACATCACATGACCAGGGATATAACGAGCCATGCACCTGTGTGATATCACATGACCAGGGATATAACAAGCCGTGCACCTGTGTGATATCATATGACCAGGGATATAACGAGCCGTGCACCTGTGTGACATCACATGACCAGGGATATAACGAGCCGTGCACCTGTGTGACATCACATGACCAGGGATATAACGAGCCGTGCACCTGTGTGACATCACTTGACCAGGGATATAACGAGCCGTGCACCTGTGTGATATCACATGACCAGAGACGTTTTTTTTATCCACAGGAAGTAAACAATTGAGCTTCCTGTTGAATGACAGCAATAAGAGTCCTAGGAAACCACGAGGAAATGATACAGAAAGCATATTGGAAAATTGTGTAACCTTTCATTATACAAACATTATCAATTATTTTCTGAAAGTGGACAATCCCTTTAAGCTCACTGTTTATGTGGTTTCACATGATGATATATATTATCATAATTTTCAAAAATGTTTTCTGTTTACAGAAATTACTTTTTAAGTTTAGAAGAGGCAATGTTTTTGTAGATTCTGAAAAAAGTTTTGTCAGATTGTATTTCTGAACCCACGATGGCTCTGATAGGCCTGGAGATTTCTGAATCTGATCCAGAATATACAGTGGTTCAGCTTTAGAGATTGTCGTGATTAATAGCATTACTGTTATTGAAATCTTGGCATCTGGTCATGGAAGAGAAGTTCTCAAAAATTAGATGTCAAAAATAACAAAATGAGAATTCCTCTGTAGCAGCAAATCATCTCTAGTTTCCCTCTGATGCCAATTTATCTCTTTATTGTATCTAATTGTGTTAATGTCTCTCTGTCATCCTTTCAGACAGTATAAGGATTGGCAGATGCATTGCTATATAGATGACAGCAGGCCATACATGTATAGTTGTCCTGCCATATCTTTATTCTTTAGGTTTGTTTTTAAGTTGAATTTGTATGTAAGTCGGAACTGCATATTTTATAATTGTAACTCCGGACAAAACTTTTTTTTTGACCTTGTAACAATTGGATTTTCAAAATTTTGTGTTTTCATGGGAACAAGGGATATCAATAAAATTTAATTATAGACCCCTTACAGCAGATACTCAGGCCCCCTGAGTAAGTGGGGGGAACGCGAAACGCGTGTCGGGGTTTTTCATCCGTACACACTAAATACCATGGGTAAGTGAATTTGGAACAATGGATATTGGGATCCTTTGAAAATTGTTTGGTTACAATCTTTGTACCTTTTTGAAACCATGGGTAATTTTGACTATGCACTGGCACTTTAATACGATAGGTTAACATGTACTGACAATCTGTTTTTGCACTTGCATTTGTATTTGTTTGGAGACTCTGTGACATGCACATATTGATGTGCCTTATGCAGCTATAAAGATTTTGTGTGATACTGATTAATTATATGGACCTTCAGGAATGATTTAAAGGAATATTTTGTGGTCATCTACAAATGTTATTAAACTATTTTCAATAAAAAAATTTTAAGGATTTTCTCTTTTAAGATTTCATTTATAAGAACCAGTTCACACTCTTGTGTTCTTGGATTGTGGTAAATGATTTATGGAGTGGGTTCAAATAATAAGAAATATCTTGAAATTATTGTTACTTTTCTGTTCTGTGTTGATAATTTGGTCTTGTGACCTTAGAGCAGATCATCCAGAGCACTTCACCAGAGGTCACAGTGGGTAGAGAGGTCTGTCTGTAACTAGGGGTTGTCTGTAAGTCGGTGTAAATCTGTCTGTGCATTCAGAAACCTAAAAACTATGCATTGTTAGCTCTTTGGGAATACTGGGTCACAGTTCATCTATAGAAGAAACCTGTCATCAGAAATTAAACAAATTAACCACTAACAGTAAGTTGTCAAACAGCTTAAATGCTTCCATATCATCTTTCTTTCATGGCCCAGTGTGGTGGCATCTTCCAGCAAATAGTCTTTAAGTGAGATGTAAATTGGTTGTATAAAGTCAAGAAGGCAGAGAGTTTAGCACTGAAGTCCAGCTCTCCTCACTACTGAACACCTCCTGTCCTGTGATTGACATCATTCACCTGACTTCAGAAGATCTGGATAGTGATATCTCTGGATGCAGGACCATCAATTACAGTGAACGTGATGTTCTGAGTTGGGAAAACTTGACTTCAGTGCTGAGCACTCCGCCTCCATGACTTTATACAACCAATTTAGATCTCACTTTAAAGTTGATTTTCTGGGTGATGCCACCACACTGGGTCATGAAAGAAACATGATCTAGTATTTGCTCAGCTGCTTCACAACATACTGGTAGTGGTTTATAAGGTCAATGTCTGATGACAAGTTCCCTTTAAAACCATTCAGTTTCCTGCAGCTTAAATTCAGAGATAAGGTGACAACTTTTGATAAAAATTTGGAATAGCAGAAAATTTGTTATTGCAGTGACCGGTATAATACAGTATTCTGACCCAATTCTGAATTTCACCTGAAATGATGCTCCTCTTTATTTTCAGAATATGCTGGTGGTGGATCACTATATGACTACATCAATAGCAACAGGAGCGAAGACATGGACATGGAACAAATTATGACATGGGCGACTGACGTGGCTAAGGGTAAGAGGGAAAACTTTTTGTTCACTTGTGTTGAGTTATGTAATTAGTGAGTGCCAGGAGGCTTTTTCCTTTTTTTTCACTTTTTGTATGTTGGGAATTGGGAAATGTATGAATTGCTTGATCCTTTGTAGTGTCCGGAACTGTTGGTTCAGCTTCCATTCACTTTCATTATCATTTTGTTGACTTTTGCTAGATAAATAATACTTGGTAATAATACGGACGAAATTAGGGCAGATCGCTATGCAAAATGTTGTGGTTTTCCATCTTTTTCTCATGAGTTGATGCAACTTAAAGTTTTAACACTTAATTATTAGTTAATCAAGGTATCCAAGGGGGCACAAGCATCGACAGTGATTAGGAACCAGTGTTCAATGTGATTAATAGTGATACAAAATCAGCTCTACTTCCTGAATGAATTTCATCAAAACAGAATCATTATGGTGCCTCTGCCTGCGGTAGTTAAGAAAACTATTCTAGCCTAAAAAGTCTAAGTTAGTTTGATATAAGAAACTCTATGCTGCTTTCCTTCAGATAAATGTAAAGAGGTAAATAAGGAGGGTCTAGTATTGGAGATAATTCAGTTTTATAACTTTGTAGGCATTAGAGCTCCCCCTAGTGGTTGCTACACCCAGCCATAATGTTATGATTTATAGAAACCCATAATGTGTTCTTTTTAATTTTCTGCTAGTAATGTAAAAAAGGATTAAGTAAGATGAAGGGTGAATCATAATCATAAATAAATTAAGAAAGAATAACATATATTATATGATATATTACAAAGCTTCATGTATTCAGTAAGGCAATGTGTTTTTTGGGGGGTTTTTTTGCTCAAGATTGAGTTTATACAGTTTATTAGACAGTCTATTGTTTTAGCTCATTGCTATTTTTGGTAGACTTTTGACAGTAGAGCTTTTCTGTGTATTGTGTGCCAATAGTTGAGCTTATTTGATAGTGTTGCCCTTTGTCTGACTTTTCTAAAATAAACAAATGAAAGGCTTGTTCTTCCTCAATTTCCTGAAAAGAAAATGTCTGTATATAGAAAGTCTGTGTATTTGAAGTAATATTTTCCTTCTCTAAGGAGATACTACACACCGTTCCAGTAAACTGGACCATTCATGTGGAACCATTGTCCCCTAGAACTTCAGATTCCATTGTTATCCTTTTTGTTAGATTTTATCATATTTTAGGACCCTTATATAAGAACTACAGGCAGTCCCCGGGTTACGTACAAGATAGGGACCGGGGGTTTGTTCTTAAGTTGAATTTGTATGTAAGTCGAAACTTTATAATTGAAATTCTAGACAATTTTTTTTTTTTTTGCTCCAGTGACAATTGGAGTTTCAAAATTTTTGCTGTAATTGGACCAAGGATTATCAATAAAGCTTCATTACAGACTCTTTACAACTGATCATTGCAGTCTGGGACTATAGTAAAGCATCCAGAGAGCTTCACCAGTGGTCATAGGGGGCAGAGGGGTCCGTCTGTAACTATGGGTTGTCTGTAAGTCGGGTGTCCTTTAGTAGGGGACCGCCTGTACTAAGTAATATGTTTTGATTTTGGGTCCCCTGGCCAAAGTATGGGGAAAATTAGATTTTTTTTTTTTTAAGAACATCCCAAATTTGACAATCTCAGCAAAGATTAGCAGATGGGTACCAAAGAGCCACATATTGCGAAAGACTGACACATATGCTAACAGTTGAGTAAGATGAATTCTTATGGGGTGAAGTCTAGGTTGCCACATAATAGTACCTAAAGGGAGATGAGAACTACCACTCCCCAACTTTCTCACAAGGAGAGAACTTTACTAGTTTTCGAAATGCATCGCTCCTGTTCCCTAACAGTTTATCATTTTAGAAAAGCTCCATTGATATCTTTATGCAAATTACCTTCTTGTGCGCCAGAATAGTGCCATGCCTGCTGATGCACGTTGACTTCTTTCTATACCTTTTTTATACAATGGGTTTTCATCATTCTGGGCATATTGAATGGGGAAAAAAGCAGGCGCACCAGAAGGTGTGGTCTTGTGTTTCGTGCACCAAGATGATAATTTGCAGGAATATTAAAACAGAATATACTCTAAAATAACATAACTGAGAAACATGTTTCAGCAATGCCCTATGCCAGCGATGGCTAACCTATGACACGCATGTCAGTGCTGACACGCGTTTCCATTTTCACTGACACGCGGCTGCCTGAGAGTTAAGTTTCATCCTACATGACCAGGTGCAGTAGCCGGAAGGCTGAGAGATTGCACTGAGATTCCAGCACTCCCCCCTCCTCCTCCTCCCCTGGGCCAGCCCCTCCCCATGTGTGAGCTGTGCCTAGTGTCTCCAGTCAGCACAGGTATCAGCATGGGGAACAGCAGGAGAGGTGACCCGGCCATACACCCAGGAGGCTCCTCTGCAGCTCCTGATAGTTGTGGTGGGGGGAAGATGGCAGCACAGTCAGAGGTCACATTGCTGCTGCCTTGTGTGATGTCCCAGCAGCTGCCACCTCTACACTGACCATCTCCACAGCAGGGGCAAGGGAGGACAACCACTCTCATCATACAGTAAGTAAGGTCAGTGCACTGTATGATAGAAGACAGTCATCAGGGCTTGTGTGTCAGTTTTGTGATGTACAAGCCCTGAAATAATCGCAACGCCTTTCAAATCGCAAGATATTGCGATTATTTTGCTCCTCACACCTTCTCCATGCCAAGAGGGCATGAGGGAGATGCAGACAGTGGCGCCTGCGCCCTCCCTATAACCTGTGAACTTTCATGACAGAAAGTTCACAGGTTACTAAGCATTTCCACACGTGTCTGATTGTAACCGATCTGTTACAATGTGTGATTTGCACATAGTAATAGATGATTGGGAAAATCCCCATATACTGCCATAATGTAGTATACTGTAGAATGGCAGTACATGGTAGGATCAATCACACAACCTAGGGTTAAAGTACCCTAGAAGTTAAATAATATACATATTTGTTATTTAAACTATAAATATCACAAAATTATGTTTTTTTGTCAAGGTGACACACCACCCCATTTATGCTCGGTTTTTTGGCGAATTTTGACACACCAAGCTCAAAAGGTTGCCCATCACTGCCCTATGCAATGCTGGTTTTACTTATGGATGAGTTGGGAGGTGATAGACCTTTAAGCAAAGCTTGACTTTGTCTTAGGTGTCCAAATGTGGGCAGATGAAAAAGGAGAACCATTGGGCGTTTCAGCCCTTTTCTTTTAATTCTTTATTTTTGCAAGTTTTTAAGAACACAAAACCGAAGTGGTAAATATTGTTGAAACGTAATCCAACAAAACCTGATGGCCCCAAAATGAAGCCATAAGAACCTCCTTTAGCATCACTTCCCCTTTTCTTGTAGGTATACCTTAAGGTAGCTTCATATTGAATCTGTAAGAGTTGGGGTGGGAACCTTTGATTACTAGCTACTTGCATAAGTGGAGTTTATTTTTTTTATAATTAGAGGACGTGATCATACTTGTTGTGATGCCTGCTGTTTAGGATTCGAAACATGTGCCAAATGAAAAAATGGAATTTGTGCTCCTGTGTGATTCTAGGGAGAATTTGGCTTATTTTCAATTTCTTTAAAATTGTTGATAGGTTAGAGGACAAGTCTGTGCTGGTTAGTTAAATCTATGACCTCTGAAATAGGTTAAGGAGATATTTAAGTTACAAGCTTTACCTTGAAAAAGATGTGTTTGTATATAGTACTAGCCTTCTATATTCATTGGACGGATCTACGGTAATATTATCCTTGCGATAAAGGATAATACATGCGAACAAGTCTACCGGTAAAAATAACCAAAGCAAAGGTTTCCATATTGATGAATCCTTTTCATTGGTCATTTCCATGATTAAGGTTATTTGTGGTGGTGTGAGTAATTACCAGACATATGGCATATTTTACGATGCACTTTTTTAGCAAGAAAAAATCTTGCTAAAAAGAGTCCGCGTCTTATAGGACGAATGCAGGAGGATCACTGCTAGACCCTCCTGACCGCTGTCGTGTAGATCAGTTGAAGCGCTGTCAGCTCTGCACTGCACTGCAGCATGTGATTATTGCAGGATCACACTTCCAACTCTTTAAAGTGAAACAAGAATGTCATTTTTAGTTGGTGACAGGTTCCAGTAGCCTATGCTGATTTAAAAAAATGTCATTGTCAGCATTCTGATTAATTTCAGTACTTTATAAAACTTTCTTTTACAAGACTTGGCCCCCTGGGGGTTGAATGGGGTAGGGTGGTGGCAGTTGTGTGTCTCACTCTCCTCATATCATGCATTCTCCCTCTACACCACACTATTCCCCTTCCGCTCCTGGACTCAGGACACACTGCTGGCAGGGAGCCAGGTAATGTGAAATAAAGTTTTATAAAGAATGCTGACTAAGACATTTTTAAAATCAGCATAGCTTAAACTATTGGAACCTGTCCTCACCTAAAAATCACCTTCTTGGTGACATTTTCGCTTTAAATCCTTTCGTGCTGCCAGGGGATAGTGCCAGAGAAGCCACAGGAGAACTTACAGATGGGACTAGATGAGCTGTGTGTGTGTGTGTGTGAGAAAGAGAGTGAATAAAGTTGTAGAAGTGTGGTAGTAAATACATTTAGCAGAGTTGTGTGTGAACAAATTAATGTAGCAGAGCTCTGTGTGAAAGAATCAGTGAAGCAGAGCTGTGTGTGTAATGGATGAAGCTGACCTCTGACAAGTGAATGAATGTAGCAGTGCTGTGTGTGTTGTGCTTGTGTGTGACCAACCGGGATTTTTAAGTGGTGTTAAATATAGTTTTCCTTCTTTTGCATGAGAAATTTGGGGTGCATCTTAGGTGCATCTTAAAGAGAACCTGTCACCTATAAAAAGGGCACTAGGAGCTTCTTACGAAAGTAACCGGCTACTGGTGCTAGAACAGACCACGCTCAAAACGGCTGGGTGTATTCATGAGGGGGCCGGATGAAGCCTGGCAGTCACCGCCGGCCTATGGAGTGGGAGGGGTGGTCCGGGGGAGAAGCAGTGCCTTGGACCAGCCCCTTATGAATACGGACGGCCGATTTGAGTGCAGTCTGGCGTTCCTATTGTACAGCGCAGCAGTGTCTGCTATCTTTATCAGAGGGTTCCTCCGATAACATTGCTACATCTCAGGTAGCACTATGACCTAGTACCTTTTTTATGGGTGACAGGTCCTCCTAGTGTCTGAAAAATATGTTATTTTTGGCGCACTTATTAGGTCATTCTTATGTCCGATATAAAGTACAAGAAAACTGATTCATAATGGTCTTCATGTTTGGTTGCAACTTTCTATGTTGTGTGGTTGGAGATATTTGCGTCTTTCCCAAAAAGTCACTAAATCACTCAGGTTTAAAAAGTAAACAACATGAACCTCTCACGGGTATTATACATGCCAGGACCAATTCTAGCATTTTATAACAGGAAAAGTAGCTCAATTGACGTCCCTTCTTTGATATCACTTAACACCATGCAGACTTTGGCGAATGCTGCCAGGCCTGACTTTAGCATCCCCTTAGGTCCGACACCAGGCATAAGAAACTTCCTGGTAATCCTAGAGATATGGCGTAAAAACAATAAGAACATACAAAAAAACTCAAATCCCAAACCAAGTTACATGCTATTCTACAATAAATAAGTAAAGCTCCCAATGAACTAAGGCGGTTCTGCCTGATAGCACTTATCAGGTAAATACCCCTTTAATTTCCCAAGTTATCTCTACTATATGTGTTTTTGTATTTAAAGGAAATCTAACATCAGTATCATGGATTATAAACCAAATACACCTACATGCTGGTGTGTGTCCCCTTTATCAGGATATGCCCTTCTTTTAACTTCTTATACCCTCGATTTCTAAGAAAATATTCTTTTAAAGCTATGCAAATGAGCCTGAGGGGCTCCAGGCTCCATTAACTTCTATGGAGCGTGGAGCCCCTTAGGCTCATTTTGAAGCCTTTTTTTCATAAAAACAAAGACCTAAAAAGCTTAAAGAATAGCTGATCCTGGCAAAGGGGGCACACACCAGCATGTAAGTGTACTTGGTTTATAATCCATAATCCTGATGGTAGATGTCCTTTAAACTGGACTAAACCTAATCCTATCACAGTGGTCCTTACTCACAAAAGAAGTTGGCAAATGACCACTTGTGATAGTAACCAACTGTGTAAAAATAGTTTTTCGGAAATAATTGGTTCACGATGTTCTTTTCCCTCTGTGTACAGGAATGCATTACTTACACATGGAAGCCCCAATCCGCGTAATACACCGGGATCTCAAGTCTAGAAATGGTAAAGTATCATTTATTTCAGTGTTTTGTGCATGTGTTATGACAGCGCTACAGAAGTGTTACCAATATAAATTTATTTCTTACAAGTTGTTCTTTTCTACACAAACACAAAGCAAAATATTCATTTGGCAAATATCACGGATCTGTCTTTTTTATACTTAATTTAAAGTGGTATTTTTAATTTACTCATTTACTCAAAAGACGATACAGAGAAAATTATTTTGCAATGTCTTTATTTAAATTTTGTTAAAGGTATTAAGGCATAACAAAACTATATAAATTTGGTATTTCTATGATTTTACTGACCCAAAGAATAAAGTGGAGGCATCACTTGGACCACATAGCGAAAGACTATTGCGCTATTGCGATTTTTCAACCTTTCAACGCATATGTATTTTTTTTTCCATCTTTCCACTGCACAGAATATTAGGTGATGCCACTAAAATGTACATTTTGTCTTGAAGAAAACAAGTCCCTTCTGTAAATGAAAAGTTGTGTTTTTTGGAAGGTGGGGAGTAATCAGAGAGAAATGCAAAAACAGAAAAGAGATGAGCCCCAAAGGGTTAAAGGGTTTCCATTATCTTTAGTCTTTTATGTGGACTATTTGCCAAATTTAAGTGATACAGTGCTATACTTGGCTGACTTTATCATCATGCTAAACCGTCCTCTCCTAAGTGGCCACTCCCATCTTCTGCTAATTCCTACCACCTTTTCACTATCCTCGGTCCTGAAGTCTCCGGCTTGATCACTGCTGTCCACCTGTGTTGACCTCTTCCTCGAGTCTCCTTCCGCTGCTGTGCATGTGCCGTGCACGAGATCTGAAGACGAGATCTCAGCAGCAGTGGGCGGAAGAGGGAAGCGGTGGGTGTAACCAACCTGGTTAATGAGTGAAAATTGAAATTATTGGCGCAGAATGGACAGGGAACAATTCTGGCCCTGGGAGGGTGGGGTTTGGAGATGTTGTACCAGGAAATGACTTGAGAGCCCTGGACACTCACCCGTGGTGGGTGAGTAGTGTTTATTATCCTTGTTGTAGATGACAGGTGTCCTTTAAGGCCCACATTTTGATGTAGTGTGTAATAGCAAGTCAGAGCACCTAAAATGGTTGTTTAAAAGAGTGCATGAAGACAACTCCTGTACATGTACCTCTATTTGAGGTAGAAAAGAGATGAACTGGGGCAGAGTGGCTTCTGTTATCGAATTTTCCAATTAACCTTGTATTGCAAGGATGGTACTTTCTTCTTCTATATGGAGACAATCAGTTGGTCACCAAAGCGGCCACAATGTGGAAACCTCTTTGATCTAGCCTTAGAGGATTTAGAACCTCATAATACGAAGCCATCAAAAGTAGTTTCCACTTTGGTAGAAAAAGGAACCTTTGAAATTCAAAGTGTTACGTCAGCAAATATACAGCACAGTTCTTTTTGAATTGTTAGGTAATTGTCATCTTGTTATCTTGCATTTCCAGTCTTGTAATTAACTAGAAGTACATGCCCTTGTATATATTTTTTTAATAATATTTATACAATTTTTTTTGCTTTTCTCTAGTTGTAATAACCTTCGATGGAGTACTAAAGGTAAGCCAAGAAGTGTGTCTGAAGATTTTCAAAAACCTCCCGTTGTTAAATAAAAAATGCCCTCTAAAGAATTTCTTTTTTGTTCTAGATTTGTGACTTTGGTGCCTCAAAGTTCCATTCCCACACAACTCATATGTCCCTTGTAGGGACGTTTCCTTGGATGGCACCAGAAGTAATCCAGAGTCTTCCAGTATCTGAGACATGTGACACGTACTCCTATGGTGTGGTTAGTGGATTTTATTCTTTATTTCATTAATATTAAATAATGTTAATAAAATGAGCTAAACTTGAAATAGAAGGCAGCTGGTGACAGTTGAACATCCTTATTTTTTATTGGTGGAATTATTAAATCAGAATTGACCATTACTGGTGAAGTAGTCACATCATATGAATGAGATAAATATATTGAAATCATTGATCATACTGTTACTTGAATTGTTTTTTAAGGAATTTTAATGAATTGTTTAAATAAAACTTATCCTATAAACCTTTCTACTTAACAACATCTTTGGAAAACTTGACTAAGAGGCACATCACATGTATTGTTAGAAATCCAAGTGATTGAAAGTCGTAGTAAGAAGTTTTCAGACCACGGAACAACAAGTCTACTACTGTCGTACTAAAACATTTTTGTATTTCTTCTTTTTGATTGACATAGTTCTGTATTGTGACCAAAAGTAGATTTTACCTACCATAGTTTTCATCTATCCATTCCCTTTAAAGATGTTTATGATTAATATTGAAAAAAAAAATTTTTTTCTTAAGTCTTGATGACATTTTCAATGCTCGATTTGTATTGTGCTATATTGGTAATAAAATAAATATATTTAATCTAACAAATTAACTTAACATAAACATGCTCTTACCATTATCTTATCTACTCATTGTATGTGTAATTTAATTTGTTTCTGTGCAATTATATTTTATTTTGACATAATATAAAACTGATTAAATTAAGTTTGTTCATTTTTCGTTAATTTATGTGTTTGTCTTTAATTTTAATTTAAGTAATTTCAAATATTTAAGTTTTTGAAACGTCAACTAATTTCCATATGTTTTTAGAATGTTACACAGTTGTGTAGATCAAATATACAATTTAGGTGTTAAATTGTGTTGATGCTTTTTTTTCTTTAGGTTTTATGGGAAATGTTAACTAGAGAAGTTCCATTTAAAGGCTTGGAAGGACTGCAAGTGGCTTGGCTCGTGGTAGAAAAAAATGAGGTAAGGCGACTTTTTCTTGCTCAGATACAGTTGATAGATATGAAAACAGTATTGGGGGTTTGCAAAAGACTTTTTCATCTTCTTCAAATTGAAAGTAAGTTCAACGCTTATGGAAAGATTACCAGTAGGAGCTAACACAAAGGGTCAAAGTGATGTTATTCTTCATGAATGGACCCTTTACATCTAATTGTTGCGGCTTCACATCGTGATGCTGTAGATCAAATATCGTAGAACTACTGTACTAGTTTCTCAGTCTCAATAGGGTAACCTGGGGGTTTGCTCTTCGTGATGAAAGGAGCCATTGCGTCCAAGGTAGGGGACCATTTTAACTCCGTCTCCCGCGATTTTGGGCATCTTTTTACTGGCCAGGAGTTGATATTTCAGTGAGAGACCTTCAGCTACTTCAACTTAACTCTCCCAGCAGGAGACGTTTTACTACAAGAAGCTGTCACTTTAGATGAGAGTTTCAAAAATAAAAGAAGAAAAAAAAATAAAGAAAATTACAGTTTAGCCTCCCGCAGGATGTTCAACTCCACATTAAAGGTATGTTCATAACATGTATTGGCAAGGCTGCGGCTGAACGGCAAGGTTCCTCCTCAAAGCTTTCCATTGAATAAAGTCTTTAGTGGTGTAAACACTTCCTATGCTAGAGAAATCAGACGGCGAATCTATCCGATTTTTCTTTTCTTTTTTTTTTTTTATATCCCCTTCTCTGAGATTTATGTGCAGCACGATGATTTTTTAAAAATCTATTGCACTCACATTAATACAGTGGTCATTTTAGGTATTACATTATTCCACTGTCACAGTTTAAAGTCATGTTTGAGCGGCCATTTTAAGCCAAGACCTTTTCTGCATTCGGTACAAGGTGTGGAAAAATTTTTGAATATGAAAGCCAACGAGACTTTAGCTAGAATAGAAAACCAAGATACTCATTGGTTGCCATGGGCTTTTGTTTTGTTTTTTTCATACCTTTTTTAAAAAACCAACTATCAATGACCTTCACTGTGTGAATGTCAGGCAGTCACAAAGGAAAGACTTTGGTAGTCCTAATCTATTATGTGCTCCACATGCAGCGGAATTTACTTTGTAAGTCTATATACTATAATATAAGGTCTAAAATGTTGGAAATATATAGTTTTTCTCTTACAGTTTACTATTTCCAATTATGAATTGTTTGTATATAAATATATATAATAAAAGGTAACACACTGTGCGTCATAGCAACCCAGATCTTTTATTATGATTATGTCTTATAGATGAACCTTTTCTGCCTGTAATAATGTAGTATTATTCCTGGCAATCTATTAACTGGATCAGAGGGAGCACAGTACTAGTTTGTTCATAACTGTGAAAAAATTCTAAGAATATTATCATAAAAAACACCATCAAGCATTGTAGTATATATATAACCCCAAATATCCCAAAAAAGGGACATAAAGCAAAAATGTCAGCTTATTTCCATCCAATATAATTTATTATTCAAGCCGACTCCCATACAAATGTCTGTCAGTACCATGTTTATCTCTCTAACTAGGTATAAAATAAAGACCTGTTGTCAGGTCTGATTGATCTACGTACCCCTATTTAATTGACAAATTCTCCATTTCATGATGTAAATTATACAAAAAAAAAATATATATATATTGTTTTCATTATTTTTAATTATTTTCAAAATGGTGCCTTTATATGGGATTCCAATGTATACATGTGATAGATGCATCCAATGCTCTATAGGCCTTATAAATCGCACAAAACTCCATCTCATCCTTCATGTCGTAACTTGAGAACTGGCTTTACTGTACTGAAATGACTACATATTCTTGGAAAATACACATTTTAGACGACGCATTTCGGCACAACACTTGCCCTTAATCATGGCTCCCCCCATGATGTACATTTTTACTGGATGCCTGTTTATAGAATAGTAAAAAGTCTATTTCATATAGAAAAGGAACAAAAAAAATATATATATCAAATATCAAAAGATATGTAATACCCTGACTGAGGGCTGATTCGGGGGAACGGGATACATTTGCACTTTTTCGGTACATATGGCAAATCTATATGAACGCAGCTATTGTAAATATTATAACATATGTCATTGTAATATAAAGGATTATAGAATCGCTTCACTATCAGCTAAGATATGGAATAAGATGTGAATGAGAGAGAAGAAAGGGGAATGTAAATCTTTAGGTAGGCAAAAACCTCAAAAAAGGATCAGCCATCTCTAGTGGAGATCAACTTTCTTTAATAATTTGATTACGAACATAATTTGTTTTGGAAATCCATTCTCTTATATCAAATCAAGTTTTCCCATAGGAAATCATTGTAACACTGACAATCCGTTCCACACCCCAAAATATTTAGTCTTGTGTAGTATAACATCTGGCCCCTTATTTTTTCTGCTTCTTCAATATTGTGTTATACAATTTTGTGAGAGCGGGAGGTACAGTACCATAGAGGGTGGGGTGAGATCGCATAATGCTTGTATTAGGAAATTTCGTAAACCAAGTCACAATTTTTGTAAAATGCAAGCTTGTCTTACAAAACTTGTCTTGCAGGCCAAGTTACTTGTGATCCAAGGTTTCACTGTACAGGCAGTCCCCGGGTTACATACAAGAGATTTTGAGATTTGTATGCAAATCAGAACTGTATATTTTATAATTGTAGCTCCAGCCAAATGTTTTTTGGTCTCTGTGACAATTGTGACTCTGTGACAAGAACCAGGATTAACAATAAAGCTTCATTACAGACACCTTTGATAACTGTAAAAAGTTTGGGGTTTGAGTTCGGCTGTGAGACCAGGATATACAGACAGATTAGCAGCCAACCAGCCAATCCAAAAATTTGACTGTGATATAAAGGCCTTTTATGTGTTATCTAGATGTTACTGTGAATTAACTATCTGACAGCTAAAAATGACTCACTTATGGGTCCATTACAGAGAAGAAGCTACATATATGTAGTTCTAATTGTAGTGGAATCCTCAAAACGTTCATTTTTAGCATTTCTCTATATGTGTTTTTCTGTAAACCAATGAACAGATGCAAAACTTCCTCTATTTCTTGTTTCAGAGGTTGACCATTCCCAGCTCCTGTCCGAGAAGTTTTGCAGAATTGATGCGCCTGTGCTGGGAAGCTGAGGCTAAGGTACCTAATTAATACAATTTTTTAATATCTGAAAACTTTATTGATTGTTTTTATAGTTAGCAATATAACCTTCGTAAAACTACTTACATTCATCTTGAATCTATATCTATATCCAAGTAAAGAAAAATTAAAACAATTCAGCTGCACCAGTTAAGAAAAAAATCAGGTGCTCAACCTTCAGGTTTGTTAAATCCTTTCACATATAAAAGTCAAAAAATGGTGGCACTCCAAGTTCTTGTGAAAAAGGAATTCTTTTATTCCAAAAGTGCTACATTTCATCTCCCATATCTGGAGCCTTTCTCAAGCCAGAGAAAGGCTCCAGATATGGGATTTTTACATCCAAGTAAAGTTGCAAGTATGATATTTTTGTTCTCCCAGTGTTGAAAGATCTCTGTGACAATGGGGCTCATTTACTAAGGGTCTGAATCGCACATTTTTGTAGGGTTTCCCGAATATTTCCGATTTGCCCCGGGATTTTGGCGCACGCGATCGGATTGTGGCGCATGGGCGCCGGCTTTCACGCAACAGAAATGGGGGGCGTGGCCGTCGGAAAACCTGTAGCAAGAACAGCACTCCCATACACCGCGATGAAGAAGGTGAACTCCGGCGGACCTCGGAGCAGCAGCGACACCTGGTGGATATCGGGTGCACGACCTTAGTGAATCCCGGAAGACTTGAATCCTCGTCGGAGAATGCACCGCTGGATCGCGACTGGACCGGGTAAGTAAATGTGCCCCAATGTGTTCTCTTGTATAGCACCCATAAACTTTACACACAGGTTGTATGGCTGCTGTGGTTTCATCAACGTGCATGAGATACAACAATTTTACTATTAGTCTGTATATAGATATAATAGCAGTAGTAATAGTAGTACCAGAGCTCATTAAAGGGGTTATTCAGGAATTCGAAATTGAGGTTTTATTTGGAACCCGCACTTCTGGATTGGTTTTGACAATGGGTTACATAATTAACGGCTTCTGAAGCCCTTTTGTTATATATGATGCTTGGTGGGGTTCTCTGACTTACACATTATAGTAGTCAAAGAGGTTGGCCACTCATGTTTTTGTAATGTGTGTGTAAGTGTGGGGGACAGGGTATTAGGTAATTTACCAATATCCATCTATTAAATGTTCTGTTCCGCTTTCTTAATATGAAAAGTGAAGCCTCCTGTTACATACCAAGAAAGCGGAGCAGAACATTTAATAGATGTATATTGGTAGATTACCTAATATCCTTCCCACCGTACTTACACACACATTACAAAAACATGAGGTAAAGTGGCCAACCCCTTTAAGTTAGACCTTCTCTCGCTGTAACAGCCAATGTATGGAAAGAGTAGGGAAAAGGCTACTGGCTTGACCATTAAAATGAGTAGCAATAGGTGGTCGAAAGAATCTACTGCACATGTGACCCTTCTGGAGGTCCAGATTTTGTAGCAGAACTCAGCCTTTAATTTGGGATTCCCTGGATAACCTCTGTAAATTATATATATATCTGTGTTTGTTATTTGCCATAGCTTATCGTGATATTGCTTTGTGTTACTGTGCTATTGTTAATCTCCAGAAATTGCAGGCTATGAACTGTCTTAATTGTATCATTGTTATTATCACAGCATGTACTATATCATTGTATAAAATGCAGTCACTGAATTATGTTTTTATTTCTGTAAAACACTATTACCTACATTATACTGTACTATATTGTGTCACAGCAAACCTAAGGGTTCTCTGTAAAACTCTTTTATAAGAAATATATAAAATATATAATATCTAAAGAGGTAACAGAAGTCAGGGAGGGGAGAGGAGGGAGGTGCTGCTGCAGTTTTTCACTTAGTGTTTTTGTGAAAAAAAATGCACATTAAAAGGGTTGTCCAGTATTTTATATTACTGGCCTATCTTTAGGTTAGGCCATCGATATATGATCGGTAGGAGTCTACCGCCTGGCCCCCACATGATCAGCATAACACAGGCCACAAATGGCCCTAAGCAAATTGTTGTACAGGGTAGAATTCACATTGTATTTACACTTATGTTTTCTAGAAAAGACCATCATTTAAACAGATTATCTCAAACTTGGAGTCTATGTCCAATGACAGCAAGCTGCCAGACCAGTGCAACTCATTTTTGCATAATAAAGCTGAGTGGAGGTAGGTATTTTTTTTGCCTTAAAAACTTGATCCTCAGTGGTGTAATTTAACATGAGCATTGCATTGCTGGCGCAATCCTATTCTATGAAGGAAAAGGGAGGTACCATGAATGGTTTTTTTTATAGGTTCTGTGCCTTAGGTTTGTCACTATTTTGCCCCTGATGTAAAGGGGGTAAATAGAGATAAAGGGGTATTCAAATTTTAGCAAATTACTGTTATTTATTGCATGGTGAAAAATTGGAAATTTTTCCAATGCGCTTTCTGTATCAATCCCTCACGATTTTCTAGATCTCTGCTTGCTGTCAATCTATAGAAAGCTTCTAAGTTTTCTTCCAATGGACACAAATCTGTCCATGGTCACACAGGTGCACGGCTCGGTAGTATCATGGAGAGTAATCAGAGCTGTGTCATATTAGGAGCCGGGCACCTGTGTGACCATGGTCAGATTTCTGTCCACTGGAAGTAAACAATAACTCGATAGAATAACAGCAAGCAGAGATCTAGAAAACCTTGCAGAATTGATACAGAAAGTATAGTGGAAAATTGTATCACTTTACAATTATACTAATTTATTTAGATTTATTTATGTTATTGTTTTATTTATTATACAAACAATAACAATTATTTGCTGACATGGGAATAACCCTTTAAGGTCCAGTGCGCACCTCAGTGATTTTTTTTTTAACTGAAGATGACATTTTTTCATTATGGTTCTGTCTCACAAAAAAATGAGATGTACATTTACCATGTAGTATTAGTAATATCTCCAGTTGTTTATTAAACATAATGAGCTGTTTGCTTGAGGTCCAATGTGCAGATATCAACATATATCTATAGAATTGGGGGTTCTGCCTCTGAGTATGTAGATTAGTATCTAAAGATAAGGAAATAAATAGTAGACTGTGCATGCAAGATTTCTAGGACTTTTAATAGTGAAGAGTCCAGGGGTCCTTTGTAGTCCCAGGTGAATGGAGCAAGGCTCCCTATGGCAGGATACTGATCAAGTAATTCACGCAGGAGCGCTATCTCCGGGAGACCAGATGAAATAGATTAAACTATTATTATCTTGTGTCACTGTAACTGGGATACAAGGGGTCTTGGTTTGGGAGATCAATTGGGGTCCTAATGGTAAGATCACCTGATCAGACACGTACCCTCTTTTCTGTGCTGTCTTCATGTACAAACCCCTATTAGTTATCATTTGAAAGCACAAATTGGTAAAACACGGAGTGCACATTAAAAATATTAAAATATATAATTATAAAGTCCACTTTATGTTTTTTTTTTCTCCTAATAACTGAATAAACCAATTCCACTCGCACTCTTCCACCCTTCTGCTCCTTTAAGTATTTAGGAAGAGGCGTTACCAACCAATCTGTATCGTCAGGGGATTGGTAGCACAAGTTTCCCACTGCAGGCTATATTAAGAAACTATGGAGCGAGTCCAGGGAAAACTGTTACAGAGATACCAAAGTATTCAAAGCTTGTAGTGAAACATGAGGGGAAGAATCAGAACCTCTGCACACGTAGACTGTGGACCAGAGGATACAAACTAAGTTATCAGTAGTACAAAAGAGGTTCTGCAGGTAAGAGCTGCAATAATACAAATGGAAAAAGTGACTGCAGGTCTGTAGCCCGATCACATGGCAGGAGTATAAATAGAAAGATCCCAGTTTAGAACCTGCTGTAAAGATTTCGGAGTCTCGTGAACTCTAGGAGGAAGTTGTAATTTCTTGCTCCATCTGCCGTTTAGGAATGCAATTTCAGCAATCTAGTAGATGTGTGGGTTCACTCCAGGATTATTTATTTCTGTTGTTCTCTTCCATTATAGTAGGAGAAACCTTATCCTTATACTGAATGGAAGACCTTGGTATCAGTTACCAAAAACTTGCACGTACGAAATGCTATAAGGCTTCTATTATTTAGAATGGAATAACATACACAACTTTACATATGGATATGTGTTTGCTCTCTCTTTAAAGGAATATTCCAATCAAAGCCGAGTCATTGAAATATATATTTTGCCGGATTTAAAGGGAGGAGCCAGGGGCGTAACTTGAGGGGGTGCAGAGGTTGCGGTCGCACCAGGGCCCAAGAGGTTTAGGGGGTCCTTATGGTGTCACTTTCCCATATGAGAAGACTATTACTATTTACCATACATTATAGTCAGGGCCTGGCACAGACTTTGCACTGGGGCCCATCAGCTTCTAGTTACTGGGAGGAGCATAACTCTCGGTTTTTGGAATACAATAAAAATGACTCATGCTCCTGTCTTCAGGCCCTGCACCATGCAATAGTCACTGAATTAGGAGTCTTCTTTAAAAGGGGTTTTCCTAGCTAAAGATATTGATGATCTATCCTAAGGATAGCTCATCCTTATCAAATCCAGTAAGCTGTCAATGCAATGAAATTAGAACAGGCATTAGACTGCTGCATTCCTTGTGTAGTAGTTAGACACTGGGGCAGATTTATAAAAAGTGTCCTAAGGTTAGACAGTTCTAAGTTAGACTAGATTCCGCACCCGAAGTGTCTGGTGCTGGTTGATAAATCTGCTGCAGTATAAGACTGTCTAGTTGAACTCTGCACCTTCTGAAATGTATGGCAACATATGCTTCAAAAAATAAAAAAGACCAAAAGATTAACAGGTAGTGTCAAAGTCGAAAGTAAAAGTTGCTCAACTCAGTGGTCAGTGGATGGACCTCACCACATAAAAATTAGTAAAGACGTGTGGGCGAGATGTGAACGTGTCCGATCCCAAAATCTTATCTCTTTCTCCCTTTTTATGTTGGACGTTCCATCCACTGACATTGCAGTCTTGATGAAATCAATTTCTTAGAGTTCAGCAACTTCTAGTTTGTTTTGACTTTGTGCTTAGCCTGGAAATAGTTTTGTTTCTCGAAAGGGAAGACACTGTGCTGGGAGTGTTTTTGTCATATAAATAGGTAATGAACTCTGTTTCATTCTTCCGATTGTGGGTTGAGAGCTCTCATTGCTATTGGTTGAATTATAACAAATAATCTTAGGATTTTTTTGTAATGTATTTTGTACCTTTGTTATTTTTACTAGAACATTCCGGCATTTACCAGTTGATACTTTCTCCTTCCATCTTGTGTTTCTCAGTTCTTCATAGAAAAAAAAAATTGTAATAGCTTCTTATAAATAACAAATATTTTCTGTGTACTATGGAAAAAAAGGAATTGGTTATTTTTTTTTCACCGTAAAAGGTGTAGTGTAGGGGGGGGGGGGGGTCCTTTATATTTTTTACCTTTCATTGTGTAAGTACTATTTAATGAGGATTCAACACCGTCTCAGCCTTTACTTTGGTAAGATCAAACCGTTCTGCTGTTCTGTGCTTCTGTAGTGAATCTGTCTTAAGTGATAGGTGGCCATCCATCTGGTTTTGTAATGTTGACAGCAGAGAGGCATTTGCCAAAAAAAAAAGTAGGCTTGCTCTGAGCTTACAAAAAGGTCAAAAGAACAGTATGTAGAATTGAAACCTGAGATATCAAAATCTTTGTATAAAAAAAATTTCATCTCCTTCTCATTTGATCAGCTGGCTTAGATCCTTATTTCTGGAACAATTCCCATCGCTGGCCGCCTACCGGTTACCAGTGGGGTATATTTTAATTCTTAGCGGTAACCCAATCTATATTTCTGCATTGCCTGATAAAAAAATATTGGTCTTTGTAAAGGCCGTTTTTTTCTTTGTTGTAGCTATGAATATGTTACCATGTGGTCTGTGTGTGCTCTTGTCCCACTTTTATTGCAAAAAAATAAAAAGTATAATAAAAAAAAAGGTCATTTTTGTTAGGGCTTTGCCCATATATGGTTTATTCATTCTCCCTGAGAGAAATAAGAAAGTGTCTGAAAAAAAGTCGTGTTTATTTGAGTCCTATAGTTTAGTGTTTGATGCCCCACAATGTAAAATATCATCCCACTTGTGTTAGCTTTAATATGAATGCCGGAATGGAGAATAGACGTCTACTGTGAAACCATCACTATGAAATACCGAATCCACATAACTTAATATTAGGGTCATGTTTTCAAGCAGGACTTGTTAGCATCTGAACAGAAAGAATAGTAAAGGAGCTAATGAAATGTTCTGCATGCAGAAGAGATGAAGGTAGGTAGAAATCTACGCACAAAGCTATTATTCTCAATGGCTACAAAAAGTGTATCAGGATCATTTTTTATGATTTTAAATATCTAATAAAACAGTTTTCAGTTATCTAAGGTTATCTAATGACATATAGAGTATAGAAATCATTGAGCAAATCCAAGATTTAATGGTTCCACAGAATAAATTAGCTAATTTTATGATTTCTTGCTATTTTGCTTCTTTGCTACAAATTTGTAATCATCTTGTTTTTAACTAAACCAACTATTTCACACACCCACCATGTGTAGCTGTGTTCCCTTATATCCCATATGTATTGGTATATAGAAAGCAATGACTACTGTAGATTAGATTTCATTTCTTAATAAAACATGTTTTATGTTTAACATACCATATTTCAAAAATCATTTGGGGGATTTTTCATGTTATCCTTTAAATTCTTTTACATTACATGTATAGTTTTGGCACTAGACACTTTACCTTAAAATTTGACATTTCCTGATCTCAGCATCACAGGCAGAATAAAAATAATACATACAGGCGGTCCCCTACTTAAGGACACCCGACTTACAGACAACCCATAGTTACAGACAGACCCCTCTGACCTCTGGTGAAGTCTCTGAATGCTTTACTATAGTCCCAGATTGCAATAATCATCTGTAATATGTCTGTAATGAAGCTTTATTGATAATCCTTGGTCTTATTACTTCAAAAAATGTTTAAACTCCAATTGTCACTGGGGCCAAAAATTTTTTTGTCTGGATCTACAATTATAAAATATACAGTTTCGACTTACATACAAATTCAACTTAAGAACAAACCTCCGGACCCTATCTTGTACGTAACCCAGGGACTGCCTGTATAGGTAACACCCTCATACAGATAAAACAGAATAATATAATTCAGAATATTGATAGCTCACCCTCATTCAAAACCCTTTCCTATAGAAGTCAATGGGAAGGATTTATCACATTCTTTTTTTACTCTTTTTCGTAATTCTTTTTAAGACTATTTTGGTTGCATTGGTTGATTTTCACTTTTTTTTTTCCCTAACTTTTTCAACCGTCCAGCAAAGTTCACCACGACCGAGTTTTTCAGTCTTGCGATTGATTTATCTTTGAAATTCAGATGTTGATGTTTAAAAAAAATGTGCTATTTTTTTTTTGCATAACGGTGGTAAATTTGTTGTCTTTTTGGCTCAAATAAACTCCACTCCTCTACTCACGTAGTTAAAAGGTTGGAAGGGATTAAGCAAAAATTTACAAAAAGAAAAAGACTCAGGTGCCAGATTTAACAACAACCCCCACCTCCCCTCAAAAAAATTAAATAGGAGTGGCTTTCTAGACTAAAAATAAATCACCCCATAGAGGCATTTACAGACTACAAGTCTTTGAAAGCTGATAACAAGACAAGATAGAAACCCTCATAATCATGTTCAGAAGTAGAATGTACAATGTAAAAAAAAATTATTATACAAATTATTGTTTTAATTAGTAAAGGCAAAATTTACTATTTAAAATAATGATAAATAGTACACAGACAACAATAGAAATTTTTTTTCTGGGCGACCACAATGTCCTACAAGGTTTTTCTTAAAATGATCCTGATCTTAACTACAAACTATTAAGAGAACCAACGTTGGATAGATAAGCATATGCCTTGTAATCAAACAATGATGGATAATTACATTTATAAAATTATTAACGTACATGTGACTGATGCAACCAATTACTGGCCTCAGAGGTAAATATATATATTTTTTTAATCAATTTCCTTCCCTCATCTGTGGGTGTCCTAACAAGCTGTATGTGAAAAAAGAGAGAGGATTTACGGCTTAAAGGAAACCTACCACTTGTAGTGGCAGGTTTCCGATGGCAATACCGAGCACCAGCTCAGGGTGAGCTGGTGCCGGAGCTTATTTTAGTCAGTGTTTTAAACCGCGGTATCGCGGTTTAAAACACTTTTTAAACTTTATAGCCGGCGCAGGCAGGTACGCGCTCGGCGCTTACCGTGCGCGTGGCTACATAGGAAGTGAATGAGAGCCGCGCGCACGGTAAGCGCCGAGCGCGTACCTGCCTGCGCCGGCTATAACGTTTAAAAAGTGTTTTAAACCGCGATACCGCGGTTTAAAACACTAACTAAAATAAGCTCCGGCACCAGCTCACCCTGAGCTGGTGCCCGGTATTTCCATCGGAAACCTGCCACTACAAGTGGTAGGTTTCCTTTAACGATTGGGCTGTTTTTATCGGGGACAGTGCCACGCTTAATTCTGTGGGCTTATTTTATAATTGCGTGTCCATTGAAATCGGATCCAATTTGTTTACATTTCTTGTCTTAGCCAGTTTTTTCCATGTCTGATTTGCATCTGTTGCTCCTTTTTTTTCTTATCTGCAAAAGAAAAATAGTTGATGTTAATTAAAAGGCATCACACCTGGTTCTTCAGCATCATCATGGAGGAAAAATGGACTGTACACAAATTTCAGCAGTTTTTTTTGTGGATACATATTGCCTTATGGGATATACAATGTGAAAAATAGGACAGGCTCTTTTCAACAGTCAACTGATCAGTTAAAAAAAACAAAGAAAAGAATGGTTCATCAAACATCAGTAGAAATCAAGAATGGCATGCTGAGAAAAAAAATGTTGTATGAATAATATTGGTGCACCGCCTAAGCCACACCCATCTGGTTTGAATATACAGTGTACAGTATATGTAAATCAGACTGCACATTATACGAACATATATGGAATAATATTTTGTTCTTTATCGTGTAGATGTGAAATTGAGGAAACACTGGAGAGGTTGAAGAAACTGGAGCGAGATTTGAGCTTTAAGGAACAAGAACTGAAAGAACGAGAAAAACGGTTAAAAATATGGGAGAAAAAACTGACCGAACAATCTCACACTCCGGTAAGTGATATATATTGCACCCACTGTATTGGATTATTTAGAATATTTAGTTGAAGCTTGGGCAATCTGTGACACTAATAATTCTGTAGCATGCCTTACCAGCCCAAAATCCTAAAGTCAAAGCATGATCCAAGTCTTCAGCACCATATTCTTTTTTTTTTTCTTTTTTTTTGTCAGTGCCCTGTGAGACCCAACTTGTTTGAATAGTTGAGCTGAGCAAATACAGTTTTATGGGAAAATAGTGTAACTTTTATTAAGTTGAAAGTCTCTGTGCTTTCTTCTCTTAGCATTCCAGTGGGTGGCAGGATTTCCTGTTGTATTCTTGAGATGAATGAACCTGAACTTTCAGTTTGGGTTCGGGAATTGGGTGCACCCCATGTAACCAGTGGATTGGCCAAGGGGATATCCCTGGCCAATCAAAGCTATGGCTAGTTCCTAAGGGTGTTAATATGCGGAATTGGCAGTTCGGTAGCCAATTCTGCAGGATGTCCGGGTTGCTTGGGGCACACCCTAAGTCCAAACCCAAACAGGAAGTTCAAGCCCGCTCATCTCTACTCTTGAGCTTAAAATGGGAAGAGATTTAAATTAATCAAGTCTAAGTTATTGAACCTTTACCACAAATTCATATATATCAACCTGTACAGCTCCTCCTATTCTGTGACATATTTACTATAGATCATTCTGCATTTTCTAAACATTGGTGCCCTTAAACTAGAATTTTTTGTCAAGTTCACTCAAAGATTAAGTCTTTCCTTACTATAATTGCTCCTAGGAATAGTTGTCTATCCTCTAACCCTTAACGGTGAACTTCTGAGTTGAGTTCACTGAATTATAAAATTATATACCCCTTTTACCCCAGTCATTGAATGTTCTTGGTGTGGCTCAACCTCAATGTGTCTGAGCTATTGAAATCAAGAGGTGGAGCTCAGATAGAAACGGGCAGTGTACGTGTAAGTGGCATCTTCATGGTTTTGTGGTCAGAGGTAGTAATATTTATGCCTATAAGGTATTATTTAACTATCCCAAATAGTTTTCGGATCTGTTCTACACACTATGATGCTTTGAAGTATTCTGATGTATGTAAGATGATACATACTAATGCGGTGCTTGCAGATAGTCTTATGTACTTACCTGATTTAACACTAGCTAATAAATGCATGGATTTTCTCACATTTGACTGTCTGAACCCTCCACAGACTCTTTATTGACACTGCATGGCTTTATTCTACATAAACACAAGTGTTTTATTAACTGATCCATTTCCTAGTGATGTCTTAATATCATTATATATACATCTTCTGATGAGATGCTGATACATTAGACAATATCGCCATTATGCTACATCCATAAATCCATATTTGCGCGTCATTTTGTATTCTCCAAGTAAATAATAGGTCGTTTATTACTGTAAAACCTATTGGTATGTGGTTTAGGAATGAATATCAAACCCTGTTACATGCGGATAAATAATGCGGTCAGCTATGAGAGGACAAAGTAAGTTAGACAAAAGATGCTCCAGATAAGAGTTAAAGGGCTGACATTGATGTAAACATGAGATCAGGTTTTCAGATTTGATATTCCAAATGTATTGCATAAACATAGATTTAGAGGCTAAGGAGACTTTTTTTAAAAATATATATTAATTCAAAGCAATAGATGTAATCAGCAAATTGGGTTTTAATTCAAAATTCTATGCTGTTTGTATTCTTCAGCCTACATGTTTTCTCATACATTGCAGGCTGTTCAGACACATTTAGTGTGAAATCTGTCAGAAGTGTCTGATGGGTTACTCCATAATTTTATACCATGTTTAATTACTATCCACCTATTCAAAGGATACAGTGATAGTGGGTTACAGTAAGACGGTCATTTGGGCCATGTGTGATTAGATATCAGTGACTTCTGAATAACAAAAGGCCAGATATATATAAGTGACGTGCACTGTTCAACCCTCCAACTTGTTAACACAGAAGACAGTGGGCAGAGTTAGAATTCAAGATATGCCAGGATTCTGGTGCAATTTGTGCTTTTACCTCATTTATTGTATGCCACACAGGAGTTCGGGACTTATTGGAAAACAAGCAGGGCTTTCCAAAAAAAGTTGTGGTATAAGATTCCCTGAAATTCCCTGAAAAATTCTGGCGCATTTTCTAGTAGGTGGTATAAATCTAGACTAAACGGTCGAGAAATCAGGGCTGTGGAGTTGGAGTCGTAGATTCAATTATGATAGAGTTGGGGTCGTGATAAAATGGACCAACACAAACATATAATAAATCAATAAACATTTTGAAATTTCGTTTAAATGTCTGTTCTGTTCCTGATCCAAGGGCCACATTGTCATACTGCTCAACTTTAATGGGGAACACCAGCACCCTAGAAATGATAAACGCCACAGTACAACGATGAATCCCCTCCCAGAAACCAAATACAGCACTCAGAGCAGACTATTATAGTGCAGATCCCATAGCAAATAATAATACTGAAGACCTACTGAATACACAATAATACTGGAGACCCCCAGAGCATACAAATACTGAAGACCCCATAGCAGATAATAATACTGGAAACCCCCAGAGCATACAAATACTGGAGACCCCATAGCAGATAATAATACTGGAGACCCCAGAGCATACAAATACTGGAGACCACATAGCAGATAATAATACTGGAGACCCCAGAGCATACAAATACTGAAGACCCCATAGCAGATAATAATACTGGAGACCCCAGAACATACAAATACTGGAGACCACATAGCAGATAATAATACTGGAGACCCCCAGAGCATACAAATACTGAAGACCCCATAGCAGATAATAATACTGGAGACCCCAGAGCATACAAATACTGGAGACACCATAGCAGATAATAATACTGGAGACCCCAGAGCATACAAATACTGAAGACCACATAGCAGATAATAATACTGGAGACCCCCAGAGCATACAAATACTGAAGACCCCATAGCAGATAATAATACTGGAAACCCCCAGAGCATACAAATACTGGAGACCCCATAGCAGATAATAATACTGGAGACCCCAGAGCATACAAATACTGGAGACCACATAGCAGATAATAATACTGGAGACCCCAGAGCATACAAATACTGAAGACCCCATAGCAGATAATAATACTGGAGACCCCAGAACATACAAATACTGGAGACCACATAGCAGATAATAATACTGGAGACCCCCAGAGCATACAAATACTGAAGACCCCATAGCAGATAATAATACTGGAGACCCCAGAGCATACAAATACTGGAGACACCATAGCAGATAATAATACTGGAGACCCCAGAGCATACAAATACTGAAGACCACATAGCAGATAATAATACTGGAGACCCCCAGAGCATACAAATACTGAAGACCACATAGCAGATAATAATACTGGAGACCCCCAGAGCATACAAATACTGAAGACCACATAGCAGATAATAATACTGGAGACCCCCAGAGCATACAAATACTGAAGACCACATAGCAGATAATAATACTGGAGACCCCAGAGCATACAAATACTGGAGACCATATAGCAGATAATAATACTGGAGACCCCCAGAACATACAAATACTGAAGACCACATAGCAGATAATAATACTGGAGACCCCCAGAGCATACAAATACTGAAGACCACATAGCAGATAATAATACTGGAGACCCCCAGAACATACAAATACTGAAGACCACATAGCAGATAATAATACTGGAGACCCCAGAGCATACAAATACTGGAGACCCCATAACAGACTAAAAATACTGGAGACCTCCAGAACCTCCAGAACATAAAACTAATACTGGAGACCCCATACCACACAATAATACTGTAGACTCACAGAAAAGACAAATACTGAAGACCACCAGAGCATAAAACTATTATTATTATAAAACTATTAATCCTGGAAATCCCCAGAGCCGACAAATAGAAAACCTCTTGTTTCCTGGCTCTTCTTCTCTTCTCTGCAGTGCACTGCAGCATCTTCTCTCCTCCATGTGCCGCTCAGCTCTGTGTTTCATGCTGGTTGTATGCGGTGGCATCAGGACCCAGAGCAGAGCTGCTCTAGGAGAAGGACCCAGGAGCAGTGCAGTACAGCTGACAAGTACTTACCACTCCTAAGTCCTCCCCTGCTTTTTCTTGCTGATGTTAAGCCTGTATGACAAGGGCTCATGGGCTCCATACAGGGTTGGTGTCTACTGTATTATACCCACTGTTAACACCGATCAGTGGCGTTAACAATAATAATTCTTTATTTATATAGCACACACAGATTACGCAGCGCTGCAAAAAGCATGTCAAATTGCTCCCTGTCCCCATGGGGCTCACAATCTAAACAACCTAACAGTATATTTTGGAGTGTGGGAGGAAACTGGAGGAAACCCACGCAAACACGGAGAGAACATACAAACTCTTTGCAAATGTTGACCTGGGTGGAATTCGAACCCAGGACCCCAGTGCTGCAAGGCAGAAGTGCTACTCACTCAGCCACCGTGCCGCCCTTAACCTTTTTAAGTGCCATGGATGAACCCGACTACAGCACTTAGATGGTGACTATGTGAGGAGTGTTATGATGGGCTATGATTTGCTATGTCTGGGAGCCCCAGAGCCTAAAAATATAAAAACTATTATTTCAAGCTGTGAAGTTGTCCCAAAATCGGATCAATAAGAACGTCAGCTCCTCCTGCAGGACATGACACCTGAGGAGGGTCGGTCTTTAACTGTTTAACTCTTTAAGTTTTGGTGACGTCGCGAGATGAACTCCCAATACCGATGCTTTGCTCCTGTGGTATTTTGTGTAGCAGTTTACTAAATAAATGCTTTTTCCTTAAAAAGTAAAATCTCCCGCTCCGGCTCAGAATTGCCTTATTTATCAGTTGAATAAGAATGTAATATACAGGCAAAACTGGACCTTGGGTAGATTTTGTTCGGGTGCAAACTGAGCTGATCAAGGGTGACATTTATTGGGATATTATCACTCTGTAATGTTCTGCCAAGAGAAGGATCTCAGGAACTTTTTACAAGAGAACTATAAATTAATTGGCTGACCTGCCAGGCAGCCGGTAGTGATGTGTGACCTCTGTTTCAGCGTCTAGATCATTGAAAGAAGGCAAGTTCACATTGTGTCCCTTGCTTGAGGGAATAAATAGGGTTGTACTTACAAGAAGCCGGAACGCATCACAGGATGAAACTTTTGAGTGTTCAAAAACGGACTAGATTCCAATTAAGCCGTGTAAACCCTTTTTAGTCATATAATGACCCTGTAGGAGACATAGACTGCAACATAACTGTCAAGAACTTCAAAACCCGCCGTTTCTTATGATGTTGCGAAGCGGACGTAAGTTCATGGCTGCAACATCCTCCACTTTATTTATTTTCTGTTAATCACAATTATTAGTCCAATCGATTCACTTTTTATTTTTTCCTTTTTTGCCTATTTCTTTTTTTGCTCCTTGTGTATAGTTTTTATTAGTCATTAGAAATTTGTTTGTATTATAAAAAGTTATACAATTTTCCAATATACTTTCTGGATCAATTCCTCACAGTTTTCTAGATCTCTGCTTGCTGTCCTTCTATAGAAAGCTTCTATGTTTACTTCCAGTGGATAGAAATCTGACCATGGTCACACAGGTGCACGGCTCGTTATATCATAGAGAGTAATCAGAGCTGTGTCATATTAGGAGCCGTGCACCTGTGTGACCATGGTCAGATTTCTATCCACTGGAAGTAAACATAGGAGCTTTCCATAGAATGACAGCAGGCAGAGATCTAGAAAACGATGAGGAATTGATCCAGAAAGTATATTGGAAAATTGTATAACTTTTTATAATACAAACAATAACATTAATGTGCCGAAGTGGGAACACCCCTTAAAGAGATTGCTTTTGCAGGATCCCGTTATATGCATACAGAGCTCTGCTGAGAATTCTGGGTAAGGAATAAACATAAACGTTTTCCAGGATGGGGGTAAGAAATTATTTAAGGTAGCAATGGTGGCAAGGTTTTCCTTATCTCTTCCTGGAAAACTTTTTTGCTAACTCCAACCTGGTTTTTACATAGCCCCCTTAGGTGCTCTGGGCTCCATAGGTGTTATTTGAACTTGGAGCCCTCGGGCTCATTAGCATAATTTTTAAAGCCTTCTTAAAACAAGGGCATAAGAAGCTTAAGGAAGAGGGGATCCTACCAGAGGGAGCACATACCAGTATGTCAGTGTGCTTGGTTTGCAATCATTCATCCTGGTGGTAGATGTCCTTTAAAATAATAATATATAAACATATATAAACATATTAATTTATTGACCAATTCAACACATATTTTATGTTGTAGTGCCAATGGAGTTAGGACATTTGGGACACCCACTGATAGCTATAGGGAATAATGGGGTCTGTGCAGGAAATTAAGTGCCTTGCACCCCCATGATATGATTATAAATGACAAATTTATCTCTGACACATATGGGAAAAAAAAACCTTTTTAGAATCATTCCATTGTTCTTTGTGTGGAACAATCTACTAGATGTGTCCAGATACAAGTGGGTAATTATGGCGGAAGAAAAGTAGACGTCAAAGTTTCCAGCACCGCAATCGCTGTGTAACTCTGGTGATGGACATTGATTAGAATAAACGGCTTGATTAGTAAAATCTCATATAATGAATTAATTGGTGACATTAATACCCTGGAGACTGAAGTATGATAAAAGATGAGAAATTTGTACTGCGCGTTGTATTAAGGTATTCAGCTACTTGGAAGAATTTTTTATTAAACTCGTCAGATTATTTCATTTTTGTGTTTTCTATGCCAAAAATTGTGGAGTGTTTTAAAGCAATATTTAGTTTGTATATAATTGTTCAGTTCATTATAAACTTTTGTTCAGGGGCTGTGCCTTGTATTGCAATTGCAGTGGGATTGCACTAACAAGCCCCCAGGGTAGTGATGTCATATCCATAATGACGTCACATGGCCAGAGCAGCCAATCATACGACTGGTATCTGTCTTTTTAAATGCACTATACTTTTAACGGGTTTAGACATTTTATATTGGATACAATTACACAGTTATACTATGTTATGTCATGCAATAACTTTTTTTTGGCTTGTATTTTGGCATCACAAATCTATCAACCTCTACCTAGCTGAACAAGTTGTGGAATATTTAACAGATATCTTTATCATGATTTTGGGACCAATCATAATAATATATAATTATAATTAATTTTTAGCAATGTCTTTAGCTTTCATGGGTTTTTCTCATACACAATGTGGATGTGCCACCGGTGCTGTTAGGATTGCACGGTGTTGGACCATTACCGATTAGACACTAAAGTCAGTGCCTTACTATCTAGCCACCTAGATGGGAGACTTGCACCTCTCTTGCTCCATTTTAGAAATTAACAGGGGTAAGATTGCTTTGACCCACATCCAGTGGACAATGGTGGCACTACCAATGCTGGATATGATAATATTCAAATTAATGTTAATTAACCAATCAATGTTTTGTCCCAAATTCTCAAAAAGATTATCTTTATAAGTATTCCCAATTGTGCTTATCCTGCATGATCTGCATGTCGTGTGTTATTATTGTTACACTCAAATGTAATTGGTTAATATTTTTCTAATGACTTACCTATGTATGTTATAAAGCTATCCACATGTTTTTCATTGTATATTTCTTCAGATTTTCAAATAAATTCTTTCCCCCGATTGCTTGTGGCTCCTAAATTTATTTGGACCAAACTACATTTATATTGAAAGAAATGCCATTGAGATAGTAGAACGTTAGAGTTAGACAATCGTCTATTATTATGTCAGAAAAAGTGAAGAACAAATTATCATTAAAGGGAACCAGTCAGAAGAAATAAACCACTACCTGTATTTTCTCAAGCAGATGAAGACCTTCCAGATTGTGTTTCTTTCATGGTCCAGTGTGGTGGCATCATCCAGAAAATCAGCTTTGAAGTGAGATGTAAACTGGTTGCATAAAGTCATGAAAGCGGAGGCTTGGAGAATGAATTCAAGGTCTCCTTGCCTTCAGAAAGCCCCCTTCACTAGAATCAATTGTTTTACACCCAGAGACATCACTAACTAGATCTCCAGAAGTCAAGTCCAGTATGCAAATCACAGAGGAGGAGGCGTTCAGAGGAAGGGAGAGTTTGACTTCAGTGATAAACTCTCCGCCTCCTTGACTTTATACAAACAATTAACGTTTCACTTAAAAGTAGATTTTTTTTGGGACGATGGAACCACACTGGGCCATGAAAAAACATGATCTGCAAGGTGTAAAGCTTCTAGACAACATTTTATTTGGCCAATATATGATGACAGGTTCCCTTTAAAGTGTTTTTTGGGCCGAACGATAGTATCACATTGTCATTGTCATAGACACCCAGCACTCCCATCTATCAGTTAATCCTGGGTTGTATTTATTCAGGGATAATTCTGTGCCCAGCTATTTCCAACATTCAACCTTCATCTTAAATCAATTAGTTTACACAGGACTCCCATCCTGGGGTCTGTTCTAATGATTGAGGGGGTACCAGCAGTTAGAACCCCACTGAGTGTTATAACCTATTTTTTTATTCCCTAACAATTACTGAAATTTAGGGCCTCATTCTTCTGAACAGTGGGATAGATCTCATAATTGATGTTGGTCCCAGCAGTCAGACATAGGGTGCATTCACATGGACGTATGAGGGACGTGTATACTCAGTGCGGAGTGCTCTTCATGCCGTGCCTTGACCTCTTCTCCAGCGCGCCTGATGTATGCTCGGCCGGCTACAGTCAGATGGGCATATGCCCATGTGAATGCAGCCATACACTGATCAAATTGCTATCCCCTATTAATTAGTGCGATTAGGACCTCCATTCTTGTGATCCGTGGGATCCCTTCTAATGATTGGTGGGTGTCTCAGCAGTCATACCCCTAATACCCCTACCCATCCGTTTGTTTTCCCCTATTTTGTGAAGAGGGTATTACAATTGATGTAAAAAATGTATAATTTTCGTGTGACAGGTAATTTTCTGGTGACTCATTCCTTTCCCTTTAAAAACAATGCCAGTGGCACAAACACTGTAAACCGTAAAACCTAGAAACATATAGAAACCTGCTACATATAAAAAAACCGAACTGTTGTTCAGTGTAATTTACAATAAGATCTCCTCCCCATTTACTCAATCCCATACTCAATGAAGTTGAAGATTGTCTGGTACTATTGCAATACAGTATCAGAAGATAATGGAAATAAAATCCAGCTATTAAGTGAAGGGGTTGTAGTCCACTTCTTCAGAAATTTTATAATTAAGGTTCAGGCACTGATAATGCTGCAGATTGTACTGGAACATCAAGATTTTCGTTTCCAATAATATTCCATAATTAACTTGAACCATATATGCATTGCCGTAAGCAATCTCTAACAAGACCTCAAGTATCTTTACATTTTTCACGGGATTCCAAAATTCGACCCAATGGGACACATTTACTAAGGGCTGAGCGCGTTTTATGTCAGACTTTGCACATTCTTTCTACTGCAAACTGCTTCGTATTTAAGAGACGTCCGAGACACATATGTGTCACACGTGACCCTTTTGTGTCATGACTGCACTTTTCTTCATGTGATACAAATTTCTGCACTCAGTCGGACCGTGTGCCACATTTAACATGCAATGTCCGACAGAATTGTCGTATGTTTAAAGGTGCAACCAAAAAAAGTCGGAGCAGTGCAGGAGGCGCCAGATTCATGAAGGACGGACGACAAAAATCCTGAATCTGGCGCCCTCTGCACACCACGCAGACAAACTGCAAATAGTATAAACTGCACTGTTCTTAGTAAATGTGCCCAAATGGGGCAAATTTACTTACATGGTCCGGTCGCGCTCCCCCATCCAGACGGTCCGACGAAGATGAAGTCTGGCGCGATTCATGTAGCTCGTGCGCCCGATTTCCTGCATCTGTCGCTTTCCCGCTGAGGTCCGCTGGAGTTCACCTTCTTCTTCCCGGTGCATGTAAGTGCATGTCTTGCGACACAATTTGAAATTTAAATCCCGTGTGTAGTGCGAATCCGTCGGGTTGTCCGACGGCCACACCCCCGATCTGCGAGGCATGAAAGCCGGCGCCAAAATCCGAACGCGTGCGCCAAAAACCTCTGTTAAATGCGTTGCAAAGCGGAAATCATCGGGAAACCCAACGAAAATGCGGTCCGCGGACCCTTAGTAAATGAGCCCCAATGTGTCAACCTGCACCTTACAGGCCGCACCTTACAGGCCATCAACATAACATAATCACTGATATAAATATTGTATATACCTACATTCACATACATATTTGTTAGAAATTTGGAGTTCAGGCTAGACACCCTTAAATAAGGATGAGTGCATATGTGTGTGTGGGGTTGGCATAAAAGTATCTTCCAGTAAAAATCCATCCTTTTCAATGTAACACTCTTCAACCCTAAGCAAACATCTTTTTATCAGTCCCAGTAGTACTATTTTATATAATATAAACCAACCAATAGCATTGACTTGTCCTAAGCTAAAATAAATCATTTCTTTTTAATTCAACATTATGTAGGGCCATAAAATCCATGACCCCAATGTTTGTTTTAATATAGAACCAGACAACCTTCCGGGTAGGGGGGATGATTAGGGATCTGAGTGCTATTTTTTACTTAAAGGGAACCTGTCAGCAAAAATGGACCTAATAAACCACTAACAGTATGTTGCGAAGTAGATTAACACCTACTAGATCACGTTTCCATCATGGGCCATCACAGTGGCATCATCCAGAAGATCAATTTTGAATGGAGATGCAAATTGGTTGTATGACGTCATGGAGGCAGAGAGCTCCGCACTGAAGTCAAGCTCTCCCCGCCTTGGAGCACCCCCTCTTTTGTGATCTCACACACACAGCAAAATGGACATTCTGAGGTGGGGGAGAGCTTGACTTCAGTGCTGAACTCTCCACCTTCGTAACTTTATACAACTAATTGACATCTCACTTTAAAGTCGATTTTCTGGGTGATGCCACCATGCTGTGCTGTGAAAGAAACGTGATATAGAAGGTGTTAATCCGATTTACAACATATTGGCATTGGTTATTAGGTCAATGTCTGCTGACAGGTTCCCTTTAATTAAAGTCATAAACAGTTGAATTGTGCTAAAAAACTGTTTTATGGACTTTATTGCCTGCTTTTTATGTTATCTTTAAAAAAAAAGCTTTTCTTTTTTTTCCTCTTCTGAGTTGTCTTTACCAATAATACAAAAAAAATCATAGAAAACACAATCAAAGGCCACGTGGGACGTCAATGTGCATGTCACCTGTTTTGATTCATTAATCATTTTACTTTCCATTTACTACCAACTAATCCAGTTTATTTATGGATCCTTTGATTTAGATTGATTTTAACTTTTCCTTTTTTCCTTCTATCATTTCCTTCTCTTTTTTTAATAGCTTTTTTTCCCTATTGCTCCAAGAATTTCTCAGAAGTGTTTCTTTGAATCTAAAACAGAGGAGTCAAACAGCGCAGAGATGTCATGTCAGATCACAGCCACCAGTAACGGGGAGGTAGATAACGTGAACAAAAGCCTGCAGGCCATGATGAAGGGCTTCGGGAATATGTTCGACATGGGAGTTGTAGGACCTGTCCTGCATTCTGGAATGCAAATTAACATGCAAGCCAAGCAAAACTCCACCAAAACCACCTCTGTCAGGAAAGGAAAGAAGATTAACATGACAATCGGCTTCAGTGATTTTGATTGGTCAGATGACAGTAGCGAATGAAATGTTTTAAATATCAAAATATGAAGGATTTTTTGTTGTTGTTTTTGGAACTTTTTGTAATGTGTGAATCACAAAGTCAACCAGTTTTGGCTTTTGTAATAAATTTTTAAAAAATCTACTCCTGTATACACACTTTTTAGGTCAGTTCTGTCTTAGAAGAATTTGTTTTTACGTTGCTTTTATGTATTGGACAACAAGAAACGGGAGATATGGTAATGATTGTGTCATTTTTTTGTGATGCCCAAATTTTTGCGTTCTTATTGCTGTTGGATAATTATGTGGATAAAATTGTCTGGCAAACATTTCAGTGTTGGCTGCCGTTTAAATGAAGCTTTTGTGTGTTAAAATTTGCCAATAGAGTAACTTTCCGAGCCTGAGTGTTCTGCCGAAAACATATTATTTATTATAATGTGCGAAAAATGGCTTATCTAACACTTCCATTGAGGAATTGCATATTTATTGCTCTGTTTGATCACAAATGGGTTTACTGTGACACAAGATGAATATATCTCAGCGTTTTCTATATGGTTCTGTGTTGCCATTATACAAATACATTCACAAGGCTGGAGAGACTCGTAGCCTGAGATTTGTAAATATATTTCGTTGTTTTTTAAGTAAAGCCATAAAAGTAAAGTCATTTCCAAAAATGTAAGGATTCAGAATTGAATTGGATCTGTATTATTTCTCATTTTCCTAAATTATTATGAAAATAGGAATGGATCTACATTTATGTCACTGTCATCTTGTTACCATTAACAATTAAAAACAAGTTCTGTGGGATTTGTGGGAGTTTTCTTTTTGCAATTTTAAATCTCTCTTAAAGTTGAAATATTGTACTGATTTTATTTATTAATATTTCAATACTGTGGACAGGTAGTGGTGAGACACCTGTGGATGGTGTGGGACAATCAATGGTATCACAGTAATTTTTGGCACAATATTGGACATGACCCTTTTGTCATGCCAGTCTCAAAAGTGTCTAAAAACTCTGAAATACCGTTAAAGGGAACCTGTCATTAGGAAGGTCGTTTTTACGTGATGACAGGTTCCAATAGCATTAGGCATGTTGATTTCAAATATGACTACTTTTTAATTGTTTCTTTAACAATACTTGGCTCCCTGCCAGTACTGTGGGGCGAGTCCCAGTGCAGTTCAAAAGAGAATTGCTTGTGGCAGTAAGCTGATGTAAGCGGGTTGAGGTAGGAGGGCAGAGGCTGACGGTGGGGGAAAGTGATGAGTGAGAACAATGGAAGGAGAATAGAGATGAGGACGGAATTTCCCCACCCCTCCTCCCCCTGGGACTCAAAACTGTTGTCAGGGAGCCAGGTAATGTTAAAGAAGCAATTAAAGCGCACTGCAGTTATTATAATGCATCACAAATGCATATTTGAAGTCAACGTGCTAATGGAACCTGTCATGATGTAAAAATTATCTTTCTGATGACAGGTTCCCTTTAATAAATGTGTCACAAATAATGTAAATGGATTAATGAATCTGCCCAAATGTTGCTCATTATAGTCTATCAATAGTTGGCATATTATTAGACTGGACTAAGCAGCAATGTTCCTGGTCCTCCTCGCTTCTTTCTATGCATGCTACAAGGCTACACTTTTTCAAAGTTTTATTCATTTTCAAGTGTGAACATACGAATATGTGGCACAACCAATGCATCAAAACATTGTAGAGATCAATGCAAGTCACACAGGAGTCGCAGGGCTCGAGTGGAGAAAAGATAGAGAAGGAGAAAAAGAAAAGGAGGGAGGGAAAGGATTCCATCCCTCTCAATATGGGAAACCACCGGCGCCCTAATCATCCCCATTTCCGTCGGGGGAGGCACAACTAAGCCCACAGGAAGATCTTTCACTTTTACTTCAGTATAATTCAGTAATCTGCTCACATATTAAAGAGGTTGTCTGGGAATATACATTTTTTTAATAGCTGTAATACATTACTGGCCAACCCAACATTGGTGTAATGTTCTAAGAACTGTTGCGGCAACCATATTCAGCATAGAGAGGGCCTGTCGGGTCCAATTGGGACCCTAAACCAACTACAAGTCCCTATGGACCTGTGGTTTTGGGTCCCAAATTGACCTGGATGAGGGCAGTCTTTGAAAAAATGTTTAAAAACCCAAACTTTTATACTTATACCTAAATGTGAGTCCTGCCACATCGGCGGTGATACAGTAAGTGAAGCCGGGCTAATGACTCAGTGTCGTTGTGCATGCGCCGTACATACTTTCCCTGCACAGTAAATCTGGGGTGTACTGCATCGGCTTCACTTACCACAACATGCCAGTTGTCAAAGGGAATGAGGTGAGTATAAAGTTTATTTTTTAAACGCCTTTTTAAATAGATCATACAGGGCGATTTGGGTCACTAAACCACTGGTTTATAAGGTCGTGTGAGTGGTTGAGTGTCTTAAATCGCCAAGACAGGTTCACTTTAAAGCTCTCTTACAGGCGCACAATTACTAGGGGTCTGCGGCCCGCCTTTCAGTCGTGTTTCCCGACTATTTCCGATTTGCTGCACATTTAACAGGGGTTTTTGGTGCACGCAATCAGATTTTGCCGCAATCGCGACGACTTTCATGCAACACAAATCGGGGGCGTGGCTGTCAGGACTAAGCATGGGATTTAAAATTCAAATTGTGTCGCAAGACATGCACTCACATAGAGAAGAAGGTGAACTTCAGCGGACCTGAGCATGGAAGCGACACATGCAGGATCTCGGGCGCACGATCTTGTTGAATCGCGCCAGACTTCATTCTCATCGGACAACGCACCTCGGGGATCGCAACAGGACTGGGTAAGTAAATATGCCTCACAATGTCAAAGGCCATTTGTGCACAATTCAGTTTGTTCAGACAAACTCTCCACCCAATTTACAAGCCCGAATGTAGAGCTACTGAAGTTCTGTGTTTGCGGGCAGGTAAATCCTACAGAACCACAAAGGGAGATGGTCATAACAATCTCACTTGTGGACTAGCACTCTAGTGGCCTCCTGTTTGTAAAGCTTTCCTTTTCCTGGCTATATTGGGTGAAAATAAGGACAAATTCCAGCGGATTTATGGGTGCGGTAAAGTGTGGTTATATCTTATGTCTTGATCCACAGTTCTCCTTTTGTAATTGTTTGTCATTAAACATTTTCTCCGCATGTTATATTACTTGACAACTTTTAACTTTTCTTTTCCCTTGTACTTTGTTCATTCTCTACAAAAAGGGCAGAAGTTACTTGCTGTGGAAAAAAACTACAAGAACACAAAGCCTCCTTTATATCAAAGTTCTAAGCCCAGCAGCACCGAATCCTGTTTATTTTAAGCCCTTTCACATTTCTTCACTAATAACATTCAACATTTTAGTCTTGTCTGCTTCACGGTAATTAAACGCCGCGGGTCCTGGCAATACAGATTACCCTTCTTAAATACATTCTTCAGGCAATTGTCTTGTATTGAGCCATCCGTGGTAGAATGGGATTCATCAACACATTTCAATCCCCCGATCTGTCATGCTGTATTAAGAGGAATTACAGTATATTTAAGTATTGTATTTCTCTAATCAGCCACTTTCAATGCTCTTAATGAATTTCTACTCCGCTTAAAATTGAAGAGAACATATTTATTCTGGTTGTATTAGGAATGGCAGATTATCCAGTGGTTTCAGTATTACAGAACAAAGCAATTTACTGTTATTAGACGGATTACTTGCTGCAGTGTGCCGCTAATCGCTTCTCATTAGAATGTATGTCAAACATACAGAACTTTGTATCTGGTGGCGCTATAGAAGTAATTGCCTTTGACTCAGTGATCTATGCCAGGATCTTGTCAGTCCTACTACACATAAAACCAAAAGACATCACCTGATCTGCATTTAACTTAAATGCACCCTGACCCTTGCCCCCTCAAATGTTCCATCTATCTGGAAAGACGAGATATGGAAATTTGTTGGGGAGAGATTTTGTAATGAAGTGTGTCTGCAAGTAAAATAAATTAAAAATGTGTTTCTGATGAGTCTTACTGGACCCCTGTGTATTAGATGCTAGTAGGATTTTGTGATTAACTGTACTTTTACATGAGACAGCTTCACATGAGGGTGGCTATAGGCAATCTTACGTGGACTAGACAGCATAGACTTAGACGGAACCTGTCACCATACAGCCACAAATACAGTTAGTGACAGGTTCCCCTAAAGCCCTATAAACTAAATGCCACCCTTCTTTTAGCTAAAAAATTATTTCCCTCACATCCCCATAAAATCAACTTTGATATCTTACCTGGCATGCAGCCAGATCAAGCATTGAGTTGGAAGGAGTGTGTCAAGTCCGATGACCCCTCCCATCCTCACTCACTTCTACTCCTCACCATGCCCTTTGCTTGCTTCTTATCATTCAGCACTTCATGTCATATGACCAAGGTGATGTCATCTAAGGTCCTTTACTCTCAAACATTTTCTAAATCTACCCCATGCATGTATTGGATCACAAAAAAATGTAGCATTCCTCCATGGACTTCTACTCCTCCCCAACCTCCAAGGAGGTATATTGGGATTTCATGTGATCAGATACATACATGGGGTAGATTTTACAGATGTTAGTAGGTAAAGGACCTTAGATGACATTAGCCTGGTCACATGACATGAAGTGCTAAATAGTGAAAAGGAGGCATAGGGCATGGGGAGAAGTAAAAATGAGTGAGGATGAGAGGGGCCGCTGGAATTGGCTGAACAAGACCAGATTGGAGTGGATAACTTTACTTAAAAATGTTCTAATTTGGTGGTGGTGATAGTTTCCCTTACTATAAATTAAAGTTTAACAGTATTACACGTAAATATAATTCAGATGTCAGTCTACTAACAGACACCAAATTATTAATTCAACACAAAGTTGCCGTTCTCTCTGCAATAGTGCAATGCAAAGAAAAGGCAGAACAAGCTCTGGTTCGTTCACCTTCCCTGTGGCTAGACTGTCACCAAGGTGTAGAACTCGTCAGGTCCTAAATTTGATCCCCGTTCAATGAAAAACTTCCAAATCCACATATTTTTGCAGATGTGGTCAACCATCTTGTCTTTAAGGGACCTCCCAACTCTCCTACATCTGTCCTGGCCGAAGTTGAGGATTTCTCCTCTGCAGATAAGCCAGATGCCAGAGTAATCAGGCAGCCTCTTTATTTGTTACAGATGAACTTTCAAGCCATTTGTACATAAGGGAGTTGGGAAAGATTGGTGTTGGATGAGAGATTGTTCAGCCATGAGGTATCTAGTAGGTATGAGGGTCTTAGGTTAGAAGCCCACAAGCATGATTGTTCTGTGAATTACCGACCTTTATACAGATTTAATCGACCAACTCCAGTGCTGAGTCCGGGACATAGAGGTACGTAGTCCCTTATTCCCCGCAAAACATCAGTGCCGAACTGTATTCTTTCTTACACCGGAGAAGAAGGAACTCCTCATATTATATATCACTATGATGCTTGGAGTCCATCCTCTGCACTGTGGTTGGTCCATGAAATCCACCACGCTCACAGCCCATGATTCATGGTCGTGTTGTCAAATCATGGCTACCATTGTCTTTTATGAAACCCGGTCACGATGCAGTGAGCACACAGTTTCTCACTGCACCCTGACTGAGCTGGGTGATCACGCCACAAACTAAAAGGTGGCTCCTATTCCTGCCCGGATTAGCAGCGTGGCCACACACCTTTCAATGGAGAGGGGAGGGAAGAGGAGCTCTCACCCTTCTCCACCTTGCCGGGTGCTTCACCAACGATCCAGTTTGGCCAAACACAAGGTGGTGTGCATTTAGCCCCAAGATGTGAATGCTGTTTAAACCCCTTCCTGCTCTGCGACTAATATGTCCGTCACTGAGCTCTACTAGTTAATGCTCAGTGACGAATATATCCGCTGTTGAGCTGATGCCGTTTCAGCTTGTCACCGGCGCTCAGCTGGCATCAATCAGCAGCACCCCAGTGTATACCCGTGATTGGGGATGTTTAACAGAAAATGCTAATTGTCGCAGTCACGCCAGAGAACACACTGCCTCATACTGTGCCGCACAGGAGGCGCTGGTCAAGTTCCCAGCGCAGACCCCGATCCCTCCACGTTGCAGCACAGCCGCCCGTAGACTGCAGCCGGTAGACCCATAGAGGTTTTAGGGCTGGAGAAGCTTTCACCTCAGGAGCTGAGCAGGAAGGGGTTAATAATGACTTTTAATGTATTTATATTATAGCTGCTCTGAGATATCACCAATTAAAACTCAAATTTTTGGTTTCCCTGATTAAATATTTTAAATTATTTCCCCCATGTCTTGATTTTCTTCTTTGACAAAGATTTTTTTTAACAACCTCAAGTTCCCTGAAACAAAACAGGACATTTCCATAAAGCTTCAGTTTTCATTAAATCGGCCTCACCAACCATAGGAAAATAATATTGGCTTAATGATAACCATTAGAAGCCATAAAGGTGACCTCTGTGTTACATTTTATGCTATTAGATGTCTTTGTGCAATTATAAGAGAGGGAATTCTGACGTGATACTGACTTTGAGCGCCGGGCTTTTAGCATATCCTTTTACTTATGGAATGAAAAATGCACCATATATGTATTTTTAACCAGCGTTTAATGGAAATATAGAACTGCTGATAGGAATGACAGCGATCACAATTCCGCTTGCATAAAATTTTTTGAATGCATAATTGGATAATCATAGTAAAAAGCAATTCAGGAAGAATAACAGGGGACCTCGGTGCACCGCGCGCATGGGTAAATGTTGACCCCAGCCGAGGACGTCAGGACAACGCAGGATAATATATTTCCCCAGTGATCTCTGGCCTTGTCTGTCTCTTGCCAACGAATTCACTTGTTTCAGTTTTTCACTGATGCTTCGGGATTGCTTATTAAGAGAAGAAAAGTTTATTCAAAGGCCAAGGACATTATGATTTATACACATGTCAGCCCATGTTTAGCTGCAGAGCAGATCATTTAAGTCCAGATTGCATTAATGGAAAATGTTGCCAAAATAAATTGTTTTTAGATGTATGACATTAATGGTATCTGCCCGGCATATTGCAGGAATGTTGGGGTGTTTCTTAAAGGGAATCCGTCACCATGATTCATCTATGGGAACCATCTTCCCCTTGCCCCCTATTATATAGCTAGCCAGTCCCCCTCCTTCCAGTATATAGCCAGCCAGCCACTGCCCCCAGTATATAGCCTGCTAATTCATGCCCCTCAGTATATAACCAGGAAAAATTAACTCTGTACTCATCTTTCCGACGCCCCCTGCAGGTCCTATTCTTTCTTCCGGACCTCCGGTTCCATCTTCGGGTCCCCACGTGCAGCCAGCACACAAACTATGATGTCAGCTGCTTGCCGGCGTCATTTGGTGTGTGTCGCTGGCACCTCTGTTTGTGTCAGCAAGCGGCTGAGTTTATAAAGCTGGTGTCAGCAGCGCACAGGGACCTGAAGCAAGACGAGGGCCAGCGGGAGGCGTCGGAAAGGTGAGTACGGAGCTAAGCCGTGTTTTGTCCTGAAAAACTTGGCTAATACTCTTGTATATACGGTAACTGCTATGTTACATAGGGCTATGCCCACACATGTCACCAATACCTTTGTTTTTTTATTTTCTATGATCACCTTCAGTGGCAAAAGTTAATTGTAGAAATATGCAAACGAGGCTGAAGTGCTATATGGGGTGTTAGAAGAAGTCCAGAGCAATAACAAAGCCTCCTGGTGCACATCCAATGCTCAGCAGCTACCTCACTCCTGGGTCCAGCAAGATGTGAAACCGGAGACCTAAGGAGCTCTACTTTCGAGAAAGTAGTTTTGGCACAGAAGGGACACCTAGGCAATAAAAACTTAAGTATGGGAGGGATGTTTCTATACCATTTCCAGCATTAAATTAATTTTATTAATTAATTTATTATGATTTAATTTATTATTAATTTAATTAAGTAATTCATTATTTAATTAATAATTACATTTTTAGCAGTATCTGATGTCATAGATAGGACATAATATATACAATTATCTGCCAGAAGAACAGACTGCTGGCTGCTTTAAGGCTACCTGCTTTCCATTTTTGCGTTCTGTGTGTCATCAATATGTAATTTGTCACCGAGTCCTTTGTTCCCAAAATTGGTCAGAGTGTCATCCGTATGGCATCCATTTTTGCGGATCCAAAAGAAAAATGGAAGGCTGGCAAATGATGCTTCGACATCTTCACAGGTCACATAATTCCATTACCAAGCAAATGATCTGCAAGTATGGACCTTACATGGATGACATGTGCTTGAATGTGCTAGTTTGCATCATGGCACAGGTTGTACAATGGTGCCACTACATTAAGTGGCCTGTGCTGACAGTAGGGGACACGTCTATGTTACTTCAGGGGAAGCCACTTAGGTAAGTAAAAGTGTATTTCATGATGAAATAAGGACATCAAGGCATTAAAAAAAGGGCGTGTAATTGAACAGTAGACCTATAATAATATTTAGAAACGATTCTGGGGGAACCAATTAAAGAGCCTCTATTGACGGCCATTGATAGGAGGCACAAATTAAAGAGGGGACAGATATAGGACTTGCAGATACGTTATTAGGATGGAAGATTTATAGTAAGGTCTAACTTGGTGTCTTCTTTTTTCTTTCCTTCTCATGCAGATGCTGCCCTCTTTTGATATATATTCATGGACCGAGGAAGATGTGGTAAGCTACATATTAAAGATATAAGTGGTTCCCAAATGGAGACTTATTTGTTGAGAATTAAACTTTGAGAATGCTGTAGCGACACTGATGCAGAAACATATCTTGTTCAATCCCTCAACTAAGTGGTTTTGCTAAAAAAAACAATAATAAAATCCAGGACCTTGGGAAACACAACGGTTACTATTCTCGGCTAATGCTGGCAGGACAAGGCTGGAAAAGTGCATAATTAGGATAAGAGGAGAGCGTCGGGGAGCCACAGGAGGAACAGAGCCTTATTATCATAATTTTATAATTGTTTTTTCAGTCAGCAAAACCACTCAGTTCAGAGATTAAACGAGATATGTTTTTGCATGAGTGTAGCTACAGCATTCTTAAGGTATGTTTGCTTCATAGTGCATAAATGCAAATGGTAGGTTTCCTTTAAGGCTGTGAGGATGTCCAGGAGTTTGTAGTTTCACAGCAACTAGAGAGTCAGTTGAGAGATGATGAATAATACTACTCATTGGAACCTGCAATAGGTGACCATATAGTTGTCTGTAACAAGGGCCAAAGCTGTGTTTGATTTAGCAAAGAGACATTAAAGAATTAGGCACAGATCACTTCAACACAAACCACATCAGCATGATGAGGGGAATTTAAGATACCTTGTCCGCAATGGATGTAAAAAGCCCCATTAACCACATTTGTGTTGGTGCGGGCTGGAGTGTGAACACCCTGTCCGGCCATTTTTACAATTTGAGAAAATTGGCGGAGGCAACATCTAAAGTCTCTCCCAGGTTCATTCTGGTGGTGTACATGACACATATACATATGCATGACACATATACTAAGAGGCTACTCCAGTCATACTAAATTCCCCCTAATGTCTTCTCCAAGACCAGGCAAGGGGACATGTGCTTCCCTATAGGGACATGTGCCAGGAGACTTTGCCTTAGTCATCACAATTTACTATGGCAGATATCTCGAGAGGAGATGTACATGAGCATCGTGATCACTATGGAATAATAGAGTTCACAGCTTTGTGAGGTTATAAAACATCTGCCCCATCTATTATAATAATAATAATTCTTTATTTATATAGCGCCTACAGATTACGCAGCACTGCACAAAGCTTGTCAAATTGGTCCCTGTCACCATGGGGCTCACAATATAAACAACCTAACAGTATGTTTTGGAGTGTGGGAGGAAACCGGAAGAAACCCACGCAAACAACATACAAACTCTTTGCAGATGTTGACCTGGGTGGGATTCGAACCCTGGACCCCAGCACTGCAGGGCAGAAGTGCTACCCACTCAGCCACCGTGCCGCCCATTCAGCCACCATGCCGCCCATAATATGTATAATATTTATTAGACATACAGTTCTGCTGATGATCAGACTGTAGCAAAAAATTTACATATTCCTACCCACAAACAATCCAGATCAATAACTATAAAAAAAAATGTAATGAATAACGGATTTGAAATCAGCAGAAAGTCACTTGTTAGCAATTTTTAATCAGGGGGTTCCTGCTCTGGAGTTTGTAGCCGCGCGCTATTTTCACTGGCTCAGTGGCACACCATCTGCAGAAATTGGTTTTGCAGTGTGACAGTAATTATAGGTTAGTTGCCTGAACGCCTGGCTATTACAATTGCATTTCCAACAGGCTCACAGGCAGGATACTGTATGAGAGCTGGAAGGATTCATGGAGGTATTCCTAAAACGTTCCCAGACTTCAGGTGTGGAAGGTCCAAGGGGCCTGTTCTATGGATGCAGAAATTGAGGGCTATGAAATTGAGCTACGATTGCTCATTTCACTGCCAATATTGGTGTCAGTCTCCCAGGCAGCTGGATAATAAAAGGTCCTGTTGTATCTTCTAATTCTAATGATAACAATCGTGGGTCTCAGCTGTTCTGTGATCAAAAGCATGTTATTGGACATGTTCATATAACTCTTTGTCAATGTGTCAAATTTTTAGCCTTTACTGAGTGTAACACAGTGGGGCTCATTTACTAAGAGTCTGAATCTCGCATTTTCGCCGGATTTCCTCAATTTTTCCAATTTGTTCCGAATTGCCCTGGGATTTTGGCACACATCGGCGCCAGCTTTTTTACACAACAGAAATCGGGGGCGTGGCCGTCCGAAAACCCGCAGAATTTTTTAAGAAATTTGTGTTGCAAGAATATCACTTACATACACCGGGGCGAAGAAGGTGAAGTCCAACGGACTTCAGCGCAGCAGCGACACCTGGTGGACATCGGGCGCACAACCTTAGTGGATCCCGGCAGAACCCGAATCACCGTCGGAGAACGCGCTGCTGGATCGCGACTGGACCGGGTAAGTAAATCTGCCCCAGTATAACCATATCCACAATAATGGGGTTCATGAAATTGGTGACTTCATCATCTGCATTTCCAACCTTTAGACCTCATTCACATGACTATAGTTTGGTCCCAATGGGACCAAGAAGGAGAAAAACTATAATGGAAAGATGTGCACTTTTGGTTTTGATTTGAATTCTGTGTAAGTGGTCTTCATCAATATTCTAATTATACTGTAGGGACCAACAAAAGTTCAGACTTAGAACCACCAAGTCTCAAATGACAATGACAACAAAGTCAAGTGAAATATTAAACGTAAAAGCAGTAGAAAACCTGAAATGTGAAATATGTAGATGGATGGAACTGAATCCTTCCACAGGAAGTGGGTAATCCATACTTCCTGTAACTTCCTGTTATGGGATTACCTGAAATCCCACCTCGTAATGTCTTCTTGCCTATCTTTTGCTAAACCCTTTCAATTCACATATATGAAGTCTTCATTCAATATCCAATATCTAACTTTATTATTGAGATTATGTATAACATTACAGGACAACCATAGATACACCATCAACCAATCTAACATATTTCTCTCATGTCTTTTTACAGTTTTTCTGGGTGCAACAATTGGTGAAAACAGGTGGGTTTATGGAAAGGTTTCCATCTTCATTGTTGCTTGTCTTTGTTCCATGTTGATCATTTTCCTGTTTTTGTTGTTTTTAGATGACGACTCGGGCTTGCAGAGCATCTATGCCTTTCTGTTCAAGGAGCACCACATCACTGGAAAGAGATTACTCTTACTGGGGGAGAATGATCTGAAAGATATGGGCATAGTGTCCAAAGGTCATATCATCCATCTTAAGGTGTGCTGAATGCTGTTGTGTAGTTATAGAAGTGCATTACAAGTGCATGTTATGCAGGTTCATCATAGTTTGTATCAACGTAGAATAATAGTAGTCCACATGGAAAGATTTTCAGCAAAACTTGTGCAAACTAGAATGGAGAGTGTCGTAGTGTAGAAGATTCTAAGTTTTTGTGGTAACTGTGTTATATTGAACCTTTGGCTAGATCCACACTGCCGTTGCCCGCTGTACCGTAGCACAGCGGGCACACGGCAGCGCGTGGGTAGAGGGGGAGAAGGTGAGCGATCTCTATAGGGATGTATAGTAAACGGTGCCATAATATCTTTTTCCGGGGTACGGAGCGGTACGGTGCCCCACGTGCGCCCATTGCCGTCTTTGGGGGCCGTATATCGGCTATATATATATATGTCCCCCATGCGGCAGTGTGAGTGTAGCGTAAGCCAGGAGCGTAATTAAAGTGATAGCAGCTTCTATGAGGCCTGCAGTGTCAGGGGGCCCAGGCATCCAACATGACTCACTGAAGAATGGAGGATATGCACCACTATATACATATTATGCGGCACATTGTACTGCACAATATCTACATAACAGTGCACATCTTCCACAGTACACAGCATGAATCGGCAGCACAGAGAGGGGATGGAGGGTGCAGCAGAACAGGATTTCTCATCTTTAATTCCTATTGTCTACCTCACTCATGTGGTCAGCAGCTACTGGGACAGATCCCTTGTATAAATGTATATATCAATGCATAAATGTGTGTATGTATGTAAGAGTGTCAAAATATTTTTTGAGGGGGTAAGGGGCCTCTTCAGAAGTCTAGTTAGGCCCCTCTCCTAAGCTCTTGCATTTTATCAAAAGCTTAGTATGAATTGCATCCACCAGAAGGTCTTGCCTAGAAGTTGTAGTAAATCCTCATAGCCGGATGAATCATATTCTCATTCGGTAGTGAAATAAAACACAGAAAACATAGAAATAGTCTTTTCCATGTTAAATATATTTCATTTATTCTAATTTTCTTTTACAGGCTGCAATTGAGAAGTTGACGTGCGATTACCTGACTCTCTTTCATTTTCCTCCGTTAATGAAGGTAACTTTTGCAAGTTCATGCCTGTGCATATGTATGGAGAAAGAGATCACTATGGATCTATAGACTTTGGGGCAAGTTGAAATCTAACACCCATTTTCAATGTTTTACTCAACATCTTTCATCCAGGGCCTCCATAAGTGTTGTCAGCCTTTATGTAGTTGTTCAGCTCATGGTGGCTGAAACATTTCATTCACTTTTTCTATATATGGGTCTTCCACTATAGACATGTCTGGAGATAACAGTTACAACTCTTAAAGGAAATCATGCATGGATAAACCGGGGGCACTTACTCATAGATCCAGGCACCATAACTGTGGTAATCTTCTTACATTTGATATACATGGCCTCTTACCTACTAAAATCAACTAATAAGCCTGAAGGGCTCTGGGTTGTTTCCAGAGCCCCTCAGTGCTGTACCTTTACAGGCTGTTCTAATAAGCAGAACAGGTCTGCCCTCTCCCTGCTGCTGTTAGATTACACAGGAAGAGGTAGGCCCTGTTCTGCTCATTGTAACAGCCTGTGAATCTGCAGCACTGAGAGGCTCTGGTAATGCCCCCAGAGCCCTTCAGGAGCATTAGCATAATTATAAAAGTTGATTTTAGAAGGGAGGAGGCCATGGATAACAAAAATAAGAAGATTACTACAGTCACAGTGCCTGGATCTATGCATAAGTGTCCAAGGTTTATCACGCCTGAATTTGACAGTAGATTTCCTTTAAAGGGGGTGTACTAGTATTGATCATTATCGCATATTCACAGAATCGGGGGATAACTATCTGATAGGTGTGGCTCCGACCACGTGGTACCCCACTGATCAAGAGAACTATGGGAAAGCGGCTGATAGGAGCCCAAATGATCACGAGAAGGGGCATCCCATTTAACTAAACATGCAAAACACGCGGAAAACATGCATCCTGCTGCTCCATTTAATACTATGGGTAGCTCAGAAACCGCCTGACAATCTCTGGCACTCTCATACACAGTGATTGGGAGTGTCAAAAGATAACCGATTGCTACCGTATGCTCAGCAATTTCCACTGTTCCCTTAAAATTAAAAATGAAATGGTGCGGTAGGAAGTATAAGTGTGAAAAGGACCCCTATTCTCTTGATCGGTAGGGTTGCTAGTGGTCACCCACCACCAATTAACTTGTTGAGACATGTCAGAAGCAGAGGAATTCTCCTTTATGAAAACCTATATAAATTAACAATATAAAATTAAAAAATAAAAGACATGATTAATTGAATATATGAATATATGAATGGTCCATACAAACAGTATGGTGGAAAGTTGTTCCAGATTAAATCAAATCAAAAGACGAGGGGGCACTGTCTCCGTCTGGAGAAAACAAGGTATAATTACCGGAGGCCACAGGGCAGGGACAGCAGAGAGCTTCAAGAAGGGCCTAGATGCCTTTTGACATCAAAACAACATTAATGGTTTTGTTATGTAGAATTGTTTCCCCTAAATCCCTTCCTCATCCAATCCCTTCCTTGGTTGAACTTAAAGGAAATCTACCACCAGGATAAAGAATTGTAGACCAAGCACACTGACATACTGGTGAGTGCCCCCTCTGGCAGGTTCTGCTTTTCTTTTAGATTCTTAGGACCTTGTTTTAACAATAAAAATGTTTCACAAAGTATGCAAATGAGCCTCGGGGGCTCTAGACTCCATAGATGCATGGAGCTTGGAGCCCCAAAGGCTCATCTGCATACGAAGGCATACGAAGCTACAAGCTACGAGCAGCTTCTGCCATAGGGGGCACACTCCAGTATGTTAGTGTGCTTGGTTTACAATCCTTCATCCTGGTGGTAGATGTCCTTTAATGGACATGTGTCTTTTTTCAATCATATAAACTATGAAAATAATAATAATATTACATGACAAGCTCAATGTCAACCACATATACAGCGTCATTGAGAAATATATCCATGACATTGTATCAGAGCCCTGTAATGGACTTGCAGAGTTCCGATTTGTTGGAATATGACTGCGTTCATATACATAACAGGGCTTGCTGTGCCTTCTGAAATGAGACTCTTAACCGGTGACTTAGAGGACCAGAAATCTTTTGTGGAAACTAAATTAACTCTGCGATACAGGCAGAAAAAGCTGCATGCCATTCATTCTCTATTCACATCCGCTACCAGTGACATAAAGATCAACTGCTGCAGACTATGCCAACTACAGGCTCTATCTATGGATGCAAATCTTGGAAGATTGTGCCAAGGAGCTATTTGACTGGCGTGCGCCTGTGTGGTGCCATTTGTCAATGAAATCTTATTCATAGTGTCTGCTGGCTGCAGAGTATTTATCCACAGGCAGATCGCTAGCACATGGTCCAATCTTCTGTCTAGGAAACATGGATAATAGATGTAGCAGAGCCGGATTTGTCATCTGTCTCTCATAAGTGCAATGTGTGAAGCCGGAAACATAACGTAATGTAGAGATGAATTGTTTCTGATGGCAAAAGAATTTTTCGATTGTCGGTCATCGATCTTACTTAATTAAATGTGTTCTTGTACCAATGATCGTCCCTGGAAAAAAAAAACTTTCCAAAAACATTGTAAGATCATGGTATAATGTATTTGGAAGTAAAGAAAGATAGACCAAATTGTACATGGATGTGTCTGTGAAGTGCTGCTTATTAAAACCATATCTGTAGCTTCATCTATAGCATGCTGTCTGCACATAGGACACCGTACAATCCTCCTGCTCTATAACCTGCTCCCTGCAGATAGGACACTATGTACAATCTGCTCAGCTCATTTTGCTCTATAACCTGCTGCTTGTAAATAGGACACTATGCACAATCTGCTCAGCCCCTCTTGGTCTATAACCTTATACTTGTAGATGGGACACCCTGCACCATCTGCTCAGCACCTCTTGCTCTATAACCTGCTACCTGGATATGGAAAACACTGCACCATCTGCTCAGCACCTCTTGCTCTATAACCTGCTACCTGCAGATAGGACACTATGCACAATCCGCTCAGCACCTCATGCTCTATAACCTTCTACCTGGATATGGAACACTCTGCACAATCTGCTCAGCCCCTCTTGCTCTATAACCTGCTACCTGGATATGGAACACTCTGCACAATCGGCAAAGCCCCTCTTGCTCTATAACCTGCAGATAGGACACTATGCACAATTTGCTCAGCCCCTTTTGCTCTATAACCTGCTACCTGTAGAAGGGACACTGTGCACAATCTGCTCAGCCCCTCTTGCTCTATAACCTGCCACCTGTAGATCGGACACTATTCACAATCTGCTCAGCACTTCTTAGTCTATAACCTGCTACCTGTAGATAGGACACTATGCACAATCTGCTCAGCCCCTCTTGCTCTATAACCTGCTACCTGTAGATGGAACACTCTGCACCATCTGCTCAGCACCTCTTGCTCTATAACCTGCTACCTGCAGATAGGACACTATGCACAATCTGCTCAGCACCTCTTTCTCTATAACCTGCTACCTGGATATGGAACACTCTGCACCATCTGCTCAGCACCTCTTGCTCTATAACCTGCTGCCTGCAGATAGGACACTATGCACAATCTGCTCAGCACCTCTTGCTCTATAACCTTCTACCTGGATATGGAACACTCTGCACAATCTGCTCAGCCCCTCTTGCTCTATAACCTGCTACCTGCAAATAGGACACTATGCACAATCTGCTCAGCCCCTCTTGCTCTATAATCTGCTACCTGGATATGGAACACTCTGCACAATCTGCTCAGCCCCTCTTGCTCTATAACCTGCTACCTGCAGATAGGACACTGCATAATCTGCTCAGCCCCTCTTGCTCTATAACCTGCTACCTGCAGATGGAACACTCTGCACCATCTGCTCAGCACCTCTTGCTCTATAACCTGCTACCTGCAGATAGGACACTATGCACAATCTGCTCAGCCCCTCTTGCTCTATAACCTGCTACCTGCAGATAGGACACTGCATAATCTGCTCAGCCCCTCTTGCTCTATAACCTGCTACCTGCAGATGTAACACTCTGCACCATCTGCTCAGCACCTCTTGCTCTATAACCTGCTACCTGCAGATAGGACACTATGCACAATCTGCTCAGCCCCTCTTGCTCTATAACCTGCTACCTGCAGATAGGACACTGCACAATCTGCTCAGCACCTCTTGCTCTATAACCTGCTACCCGCAGATAGGACACTGCACAATCTGCTCAGCACCTCTTGCTCTATAACCTTCTACCTGGACATGGAACACTCTGCACAATCTGCTCAGCCCCTCTTGCTCTATAACCTGCTACCTGCAAATAGGACACTATGCACAATCTGCTCAGCCCCTCTTGCTCTATAACCTGCTACCTGTAGATGGGACACTGTGCACAATCTGCTCAGCCCCTCTTGCTCTATAACCTGCCACCTGTAGATAGGACACTATTCACAATCTGCTCAGCCCCTCTTGCTCTATAACCTGCTACCTGTAAATAGGACACTTTGCACTATCTGCTCAGCCCTTCTTGCTTTATAACCTGCTGCATGCAGATAGGACACTGCACCTTCTGCTTTGCTCTTCCTGCTCTATAACATGCTGCCTGCAGGACAGACTACAGTTTAATAAGTTCTATTAAAGTAAAAATAAAAGAAAAAGAGATCTGACTTCAAAGGATTTAATGGTTTTATTGAAATAGGAAATGGAAAAAGTTTAGCACCAAAGCCGTCCGTCTGTCCTGTCCTTCTTGTCATTACCAACATCCAGAGGTCCGTTTGTAACTAGGAGTTGTGTGTAAGTCGGGTGTTCTTAAGTAGGGGACTGCCTGTATTGCGCTTTTTCATTAGTACACAGACCTAAAGTTGTTAAAATCAACCCCTTTTTTCAGATTTTTGGGCCCAGGAGTCAGATCTATGCAGAGCTAAACTTTCATAGCACGAAGTGATCCTGCTGTGACAGGTTCTCATTAATAAGAGCCGAAACCTCCGCACTGGTGACACGTATTCAGCGATGCAGAGATATCAAAACTGCCTGTTGGTCAAACAATTCACTTTTTAAAAATACTGCAAGTCAATCGTTTATTACTCTAATAAATTAGTCCTGTCAGTCCATTTAAACGGTGCGGGAACCAGCTGGGCTTTTGTGAAGATACTTTTGAGCAATTCCTTACATTCGGGAACGCAAAATGCAGTTTGAAAGACTCCGACTTGCGGAGCATCATACAAGCACCAGGGGTTTGAGGCCATTGTTCCCATGTGTGTGGGAGGCATCTGTCCCCAGCCGTGATGTCAGCTCAGGAACACAAAACACGTCTGAGCCTGTCCTCCTGCGACCGCGCTAAACTCACCCAGGCTGGAAGCGAAGGTCCTGCTCGGGCTCATGTCAGGCCTCTCATTTATCTTCCAGGATCTGGCCTTCGAAAATGAAGATGAAGAGAGGATTGTCAACCTAGAACTTGTGTTTGGATATCATCTGAAAGCCGGAAACAGCCCCGAGGTAATAGAAATGTCTAAAATTACAACCCAAATCACATGTAAAGTGGCCATAACACATAAAGATCCATTTCACATTCAAAATTTAGAAACAATGTTTGTCATTTTTGTTAAGAAGAAAAAATTATGTATATAAATTTTACTTACCCCAACCGGTGGCCATGGGTGATGCATTCTGCTGTAGTTGTTTCACATAGTTTAACTGGATAAGCTTTTGCCCCATTAAAATACTAGGCACTTCCGGTAGGGAATGAAATGTCCTTTCTAGAATTCTAAACCTCCCCTGTTTATAATAGAAATATATACTGGTGTATAAGCCGAGTTTTTCAGCACAAAAAATGTGCTGAAAAACGTCCCCTCGGCTTATACACGAGTCACAACGAGTTAAAAAATACTTAAAAAATAATAAACTTATATACTCACCCTCCGGTGGCCCCGATCTGCAGTGCTGCTCCCCCGATGTCCTCTTCTGGCTCCTCCGATGTCCTCTTCTGGCTCCTCCGATGTCCTCTTCTGCAGCGCTGCTCCCCTGATGTCCTCTTCTGGCTCCTCCGATGTCCTCTTCTGGCTCCTCCGATGTCCTCTTCTGCAGCGCTGCTCCCCCGATGTCCTCTTCTGGCTTCCCGGTGCCTGTTCTGCCTCCTATACATCGCGCTGGGCGCCGCCATTGCGGCGGCGCCCAGCGCGATGTACAGAAGACGGGCGCGGAAGCCAGAAGAGGACATCGGGGGAGCAGCGCTGCAGATCAGGGCCACCGGAGGGTGAGTATATAAGTTTATCATTTTTTTTAATGCTGGGCTGGGCTGTATACTACTGGGGGCAGGCTGGGCTGTGCTGTATACTACTGGGGGCAGGCTGGGCAGTGCTGTATACTACTGGGGGCAGGCTGGGGTGGCTGTATACTACTGGGGGCAGGCTGGGCTGTGCTGTATACTACTGGGGGCAGGCTGGGCAGTGCTGTATACTACTGGGGGCAGGCTGGGCTGTGCTGTATACTACTGGGGGCAGGCTGGGCAGTGCTGTATACTACTGGGGGCAGGCCGGGCAGTGCTGTATACTACTGGGGGCAGGCCGGGCAGTGCTGTATACTACTGGGGGCAAGCTGGGCAGTGCTGTATACTACTGGGGGCAAGCTGGGGTGGCTGTATACTACTGGGGGCAAGCTGGGCAGTGCTGTATACTACTGGGGGCAAGCTGGGCTGTGCTGTATACTACTGGGGGCAAGCTGGGCTGTGCTGTATACTACTGGGGGCAAGCTGGGCAGTGCTGTATACTACTGGGGGCAAGCTGGGCAGTGCTGTATACTACTGGGGGCAAGCTGGGCAGTGCTGTATACTACTGGGGGCAAGCTGGGCAGTGCTGTATACTACTGGGGGCAGGCTGTATACTACTGGGGGCAGGCTGGGGTGGCTGTATACTACTGGGGGCAGGCTGGGATGGCTGTATACTACTGGGGGCAGGCTGTATACTATAGGGGGCTGGCTGGCTATATACTGGGGGGGGTCTGTGACCAATCCATTTCCCACCCTCGGCTTATACTCGAGTCAATAGGTTTTCCCAGTTTTTGGTGGTAAAATTAGGGGTCTCGGCTTATACTCGGGTCGGCTTATACTCGAGTATATACGGTAATAGAAAAAAAAACACCTGTAAAGTCATATGTAAATGAGCAGAGATGAGTCACTTTTTGTCTGTGATGAGTCACTTTTAGAAGCTGGAGGCGCAGTGTCACTTCAGATGCCCTTTGGATCTACAGCACCTAGAACTACGGTTCTGGAATCATATTAAAGGGTATGTTCCACCTTTGTGATCGGCACCTATCTCAATAATGGGGGTCTGCTAAACTCCTTTCTGTTGTGGAGACCAAATGGAGTGTTTCTTGTGCATGTGGGGACACTCAATTCATGGTGGAGCTGAGTCTATACACTCAGGTTATTGTTGTTGTTCCCCTAAACATGCATAGAGAGCTACCGCACAGAAGTGGCACCTCTCCATTTAGCTAGACTGCGGGAAGTGGTTCAGTGGCACCTTTAGCTACAGTGTACTTACCTTTTAGAGATAGGAATCTAGTCTTTCAATTCAAATTAGGCTTGTGGTTCTGTAACCAGAAATACAGACAGTTAAAGGCATGTTTGAGAATTGGATCTTTATCTGCAACTCACATCCCCAATTCTGTATCTCTGATTGGTGGCTACAAACTAAAGCGTCTCACCTTTGTATTCAAGTGTCAAAATTAGACCCAAAGTTAAAAATATTTTTTATTTTTTTAAATTGAAGAGGAGAACAGGAGATATAACTCTGATAAGGAAAACAAAAGAACTTTGAAGCCTAAGCTATTAGCATGTGTAATGACACTGCCCCTCCATCCTCTCATCTTGACTCATCTCGGTTAAAATGTGACTCTAATTAGCTTATTTGTATGGAGATTTTTTTTTACGGTATTGCAAATATAAAAGGCAAATAATTACACGTACTTGACTTTTTGACCTGATGATGCCTTTTCTAAATCACACATCATAGTACTGGTGGTTAAAGTAAAGTTTTTGTAATGCTCAAATATATTTAAGGCTACATTCACACCACGTGCTACGGAACAGCGGGTACACGTCGGCGCCGGGGAGAGGAGGAGGGGGTGAGCGTATTCGGGGGAAGGATAGGACATGTCCTATCTTTTTCCCGGATACGGAAAGCTACGGTGCCGCACGTGGGGGGCCTTTTTTGGGGGACGTATATATATCTCCCATACGGCCGTGTGAATGTAGCCTAAAGGACATCTACAATTCGTATACCTGAAGGATAGATATCCAAACTTACGTGCCAGTCCATTAATCCAGGTGATGGTAACATCTTTGATATCTTCAGGGATTTCCGGATTGATGTAAAAAACTTCTTTATAAAAATATGTAGATGAGCCGCAGGCGCACCGGCTACATTACCGGAAGATATCAAAGATGTTACCATGGATTAATGGCAGAGCAGGTAATTTTTGGATATCTACCATTTGCAATGATGAAGCCGAGCTCTGTCTGCTGGTTGTAGTTATTTTTGCTCTTGTTATCATAAATCCGTCACAGTTTTTAGACTGCCGTCAGGTTACCTCTAGTCACCATTCCGTATTGTGCATGCAGATCAATACCCCATGTGGAACAGACCAGCCCCCATCACTCCTGCTCCATCTTTTCTTCCCCACCTTTCTAGTGAGGACATAGAGCTGATTAGGGAGGTATCTGGTGTTGTGTGACTGGAGAGGCTCCATCTGTCATCCAGCACCCTGGTGTTCTAATCCAAATACTACAGCGCAAATGAGTTCCCTGCCCATTTTCCCATGCGAGTGATGAAAAAATCAATTAATTCTGCACCATGATGAAAGGGGAAGAATAATAAAGTGCTGAAAACATCAAATCAATTTTCCGTTACCGTTTCAGGATGTGAGAATGAGACCTGAGCGATACTTGTATAATCCCCAGCTAATAACGGGGCAGATTTATCAATAATATCATGGGGACATGTGCCGCTGCTATGTAAAAGCTGTCAGTAATTTAGGTGATGTCTGCTAGGATCTGTTCACAGTGTGTTCCGGGTTTTACTTTTCCATGTGTACATTTGAAGTGCGTCGACTAACATATGCGCAGACTTGTGCTGATGCCAGTAGTGTTACATACTATATAATTGACTCATTGTAAAGAAGTTTTACTATGTAATTTGAGGTGTCATCAATATTGTATTGTCAGCGATTGTCAGTGACCATAGTAATCAATGCTAGTAACATATTTCAGTGCAGACCACCACTTTTCCAAAAGTTGCAAATATGAAGCAAATCCAATCAAGTTCCCCAGTGGAAAAGCTAATTTGCATAATCATCAAGCCACTGTAACAATTGTATTGGGAAAAGTAAAATAAACAAGCAAAAACACTGGAGTAAAGTACCATATTTTTCAGACTATAAGGCGCACCGGATTATAAGGCACACCATCAGTAAATGTGTGCTAAAACGTCTAGGTTCATATATAAAGCACATCGGATTATAAGGCGCACCTGATTATAACGACGAATGACCAGCAGGTGGCAGACCTGTGCACAGTTTAAGGCAGCTGTTGTCTGTAAGTACAGTTCATATACAGCAGGCGCACTGGACTCTAAGGTGCACCTGCATGTTTCGCTTCCCTGCTCAGGTCTGAAAGAGTTCTCCTTCTTCTTCCTGGTGTATGTAAGTGCTTGGGCTTGCGACAAAATTTGAAAGTTAAATCCTGTGCTCAGTCCGAATCAGTCAGATTGTCCGGCGGCACACCCCCTAATTTGTGCCGCATGGAAGCCAGTGCAGCTGCGACAGAAAACGATCGCATGCGACACAATCCCAGTGCAGACATCTGTTAAATACCTGTCCAAGCCGCGCAATCCCTGAAAACGGCGCACAGTCCGATGAAAGTGTGATCCGCGACCCTTAGTAAATGGGACCTTTTGTGTGAATGAGCTGTGCTCTTCTCTCCTCCCAAATTTATTGTGATCATATGATGGCAATATAATTCTGCAACAAGACACCCATCTCTCTCCGAAAGGTAGGAGTCCTGGGCCAAAATGAAAGAAGGCACCACCATTGCAAAAAAAATTTTTGTATGAACGTATTGGCAGTCCCCGGGTTACGTACAAGTTAGGTTCTTTAGGATTGTACTTAAGTTGAAATTGTATATAGGTCGGAACATGTATATTTACATTATAACTCCTGTCATGGGAACAAAGATTATCAATAAAACTGCGTTACAGACTCCTTAGAGCTGATCATTGCATTCTGGGACTAAAGTAACGTCCACAGAGCTTCCCCAAAGGTCAGAGAGGTAACTAGGGGTTGTCTGTAAGTCGGATGTCCTTAACGCGGGGACCACCTGTATTCTGGGGTGTAGGAAAATATTTTCCAGATTTGGATTAGGCAAACATTGCCTCTTTTAGCTATCTTGAAACGCAGCTCCCTTGACATCAAGCATGACTTTCAGGAAGCCTAATAACATGATAAGCAAGGCAGTTGTTAAAAGGAAGGATAATATAAATTATCATTAATAAATAATAATAATATCAATTCTTTAAATAAGTCATAAAACATTTTTATATACCTGTATATATATATATATATATATAGTATTTCCCTGCAGTTGTGGAGTCAATTACGCCAGGTTCTCGTGTAAGCTACCTTTTTTCATTTACAGTGTATCACGCGCATCACAACGTCTGAACGCGCTTCAAGCCGTGACTGTTTCATCATTCATAATTGTGTCAAACATGACGCGAAAAAAAAAAAAAAATAAAATCATAGAAGAACACAACGAGCGCTTAGAGTCTGCAAACACAACACCCGCCCTAATTAAAAGTACCCTGTAGAAAAGTGCATTATTCTGCCTTTCTTCATTTCAGCTACATGTCATGTAGTCATGAAAACATGTCAGGACCTTTATAAACATGTCAGGCATGATGAGGTTTTCAAAGCTATTTCATATCCCGGACTGTGTATTGTACCATTAAAAGTATGCTTCATTTGCCTTGTCTCAATGTAATCCTTAAGAATACCCCAAAGGCCTTGTTTCAAACACATGAGATTAAAAAAAAAAAATCGCAATCTTATAGTAACCTTGTCTAGTTAGTAGCAACTCGGGGCTGACCTTAGACACGCGCCATTGTTACGGGTGTAATACATTTACATATTTTGCAATAAAACATCAGTCATTTGCATTACAGTGTCAAGATTTTATTTGATTCTTCCACCTAAAAATGACTCATTTTCCTTTCTTGTGGTTTTTTTTTTTTTTCATTTTTTTTTTTTTTTTTTAAAAACCAACTACTCTAAGCTTGTTTGAGAATAATCAAAAATTGGCCATTTAGCTTGAAGTCATTTTCTTTTCAAAAGGCAAATGTTATTTAATCTTTCAGCTGTTCATTGTGCCATCATAAATACTTTCTTTTCAGCACAGTTGTGGGGACTGAAATGAGCCCACTAATTGCCTCCCATTTCGACTGACATGTGGTGGTTTAGTGGAAAGGAATCACAGCGGGGAGAAGGAAATGGGAGGCTGAGAAAATGGGAGCTAATTATTTTCTCTGCCTCATGTCAGGCTCTGTGTCAGCCTTGTTTTTACAAACTGGAAGGTTTAGCACTAAATAAAACAAACTGGCGTCATGTTTTCATATACTGGCAGTGTCACGAAACCAGCTGCACATCTCAAAGACAATATAATGCCTGCATTTGTACGGACACCATCTGACAGTAACTGTGAGCCACTACTAATGAGGATATCACAGTGATGCCAAGTGAAAGGTGCTGAATAATTTATGATTCTACATCAGTACCGCAATAGTCCTTTACATCATTATGAGACATTGTTTTCCTGAAGAGATTAAAACATCCTTTAGTCTCAGACCCTGGAACCTACATTTGCTCAGAGAGGACTATTAATGGAATTTTTGGGAGAGATCCCTACCCCGGTGGGTAAAAAAAAAAAAAGAATATCTCTCGTGGGACAAAAGCTTTGGAGGGTCGTGACACACACACACACGAGGTATAAAGGGAGAGGAGCAAATTATTCGCACTTGTATTCTCTGGATTTTTTATTTTTTTTTGCCGCAGTCTTAAATCCGAAAAAAGAATAAAGTCAGTCGGGTTTAACATAATGAAAAATAACCCAGGTGCCATGGATGAATGTTCAACTGTTATGACATGGAAACAGCGGGTCTCAGCAGCTGAGCTTAGATAATGGCAAAGAATTTACCGGAGCTGACGGGAGCTCACGTCGTCAACATGTTACTACTTTTAATAACAGCGGGGACAATTGTTTTTTTTTTTCTCTCTTTCCCTTTTTTTTTGCTTTTTATTTTCATCTGTCGGATCACAGAGACCTTACCGGTGGCTGAGATGTCAATTTGGCCGCATTTGTCGCAGAAATGTAAAGTTGATTGTGGCTTGTGAGTTGGGACAGGGTTTTGTGTGCCGCGGAAGGTGCTGCGGAGTACCGCCTGCCGGTCTCTAGAGGGCATGTACTTACTCATAGATGTGGCATAGTGTATGCCAGTGTGAGGGGGGGGGGCATCAGCTGTCCTCGGTGACTTTGCACACTCGGTAGTGGAGAGGAGAATGTGATGTACAGTTTGTAGTCCGCCGCTTCATGGGGTGTATGTATTTGTATGCCTCTTACCTTTTTGTCATGCATCTGATCTGTTCTGATCTTGTTTGGAATCTCTTGGATACTTACTAACTTTTACCGCAGAACAAAAGTTAGTGCCAAAGAATGTGACCTAAGAATCTGGCCCATTTAATACACAAAGTTTTCTACCATATATCAATATAAACTGCATTATATAGATGATGGGGCGTATGTCGCTGCTGTTAGTTGTAACTAATTGCTAAGCAATTTCACTATAGGGAGATTTATGGCTTAGTTTATAAAGAAATAATTACAAAATATAGCTTTATAATAGATATTAGGGCATTGTTAGCCTTGCAGCGCTGGGGTCCTGGGTTCAAGTCCCATCCAGGTCAAAATCTGCAAAGAGTTTGTATGTTCTCTCCGTGTTTGCATTGGTTTCCTCCGGGTCCTCCGGTTTCCTCCCACACTCCAAAACATACTGGTAGATTGATTAGATTGTGAGCCCAATAAGGATAGGGACTGATTTGGCAAACTCTGTGCAGCGCTGCATAATCACAACAGGACTATAAATTCCCGGGCACATTGTCCTGCACATCCTCCAATGTTCTGTACATGATACTGTGCATGAGGTGTCGCAAAAATAATCTATACAAAGGGGAGACTCAACAAAAACTACAAAGCAGGATGAATTCTTACAGACACACCATAAGCAAGGGGATGGATATACCAGTGGGAAAACACTTTTCTGGACCAGGCCACAGTAAGAAAGACTTAAAGGTCCTAAATCTAATAATGAGAGGTGACATTAAGGATAGCAGAGAAAGGAAAACCTGGGAGTTTGCGCTGATGATGACCTTCCAGTCACTGACACAAGGCCTCAATATTGCACCTGGGTTTATGGCTCATTACATGGACTCACTTCAATCCCCACAAGAGACTGACTCCAGACCCCTGCCATCCTAGGCCACCCCCCTCCCCATCACCCTTCTCTGTGTAACATAAACTCCTCCCCGACTTATCTTAATTGTGTTTCTCCATATGTACTAATTATCTCAGAGAAACATCTCTCAAATGTTGTGTTTTTCTCTCAGTACGTCATATGCGCCCATGCCCGAGGAAGGGGCCTGTGTGCCCTGAAAGCTTGCGACAAATATACATTTTTCTGGTTAGCCAATAAAGGTATCATTCCTTTTGTAGCTTTCACACAAAAGTATTTATATCATAGAATATTTTGGATTTTTTCTGGCTAACATGGTACTTCTGCTCTTTTTTCAACGTACTATGAAAAACGATCAGAATTCAGCTTTAATTTTATAAACCTCTGTGGGAAAATAAAAGCTGAGCTCTGATTGGTTGCCTTGGATAACTAGAACAGTTCTGCTCTAAGAGACTTCTGATAAATCTTCCCCAACATTATACAGATTTTACAGGTGTTGGCTAGATGAAAATTCTACACCAGGCCAGACTTGGAGTGGAACTGCCCCAGCAGATTTTTGAGGTGGATACACCTAAAATTGGGTTTGTCATACAGGAGTGTATATGAAATTTGGCAATACTGTACACATCCTACAACTGTTGCTCCTGACCTTTCCATACACATACATTCTCAGTTAGACCAGCTGTATATGTGTTCTGCAAGGGAAAAGGGAGTAAATGACTTCATACATTTTTTACGCTGATCAATGCTCCTCAGGACCAAAGATCGAGTTTTATATGACCGTTGTCATAACCCTCTGCTGGCAGGCTTGTGAACCAAACCCTACCTTCCTTCTTCTCTGGTAAGCTGGGTTGTTGGTAATGAGGTTCAGGGCTTTTTGCTGTGGTGGGCATTTCCCTAGGGCTGCCTCACAAGTATCTTAGGGCAGATTATTCTGACTGGTACCTGTATCCTGCCAACCCTTCCATGCCTGGCTGGACCCCTGTATCCTAAATCCAGACAGTATTCTGCCATGCCTGGACCCTGCCAGTCTGCTCCATAGGGGCTCACTTACTAAGGGTCGTGCAGCTCACTTTTGTCGGACTGTTCACCTTTTTAGGGGATTGCATGGCTTGGACAGGTATTTAACAGGTGTCTGTGCTGAGATTTTGGCGCACGCGCTCCGTTTTTTGCGCAGCTGTGCTGGCTTCCATGCCACACAAAGCGGGGGGCGTGCCGTTGGACAATCCGACTGATTAGGACTGAGTGCGGGAATTAACTTTCAAATTGTGTAGCAAGCCCAAGCACTTACATGCACCACTAAAAAGATGGTGAACTCTGTCGGAACTGAGCGGGGAAGTGACACATGCAGGATATCGGGCGCATGATCTCAGCGAATCGCGGCACAGTGCATTATCGTCAGACAATGCACTTTCGGTGTAAGTAAATGTGTCCCATAATGTTACATTTGCTGCTTGTTCTTCTGTGTTTTTCTGTGTGTGTGTTTTTTTTTTGTTATTGTAATAAATGTTTTTTCTTAAAAACATTACTATCATGATACCAACATTTTGGACATCCCTTATATAAGTCACTTAAACGTCAGTAGCAATCCAGATGACATTAGTCAGCCAGTCCCACCACAATTATTAGTTCCAGCTTTTTGACTTGCCGATGTATTGAGTCACCCATCCAATCATGTGTTACAAATACATATTATAATGGACATTTAGACTTTCTATCTTCTAATAATGGAAAAGTTCTTCATTTACGGACACATTGTGAATCTAAAAATGTGTGTTTTCAATTTTTTGGGGGTAATGTTTTTTGTTACTCATGGATGTATTTTTATTGCTTGAAAGAGTCTGCCTTGCATGAATCATTATTATTCATAGCACATCACACATTTTATGCTAAATTAATCCATCAAATGTTTAGGCTTCTGTAGTCCATGTGCTTTAAATTAATTGTTGATCAATGCATCGCATGCCTCACAGGCAAATAAAGGAATCTCCTGACCCATGTCAGACGGTGCATTCACATTGTATTTGTTAAGTAGAGAAAAAAATTGTTGTTATTTTGTATAACCATGTCAATAATGGTTATGTATGTTAAGATGATGATTTCAATACATAAATAAATCGATGTAATAGTTAGACATGGTGTGAAACTGTTACAAGCTTCACTGGATATAACATAAAACACATCAGTACACTCATATCATACACAAGGCTCGTAGGCCGAACTAGACCCAGCACCTCATTTTCTGTGGCCCATGAGGTCTGCAGCATGTAAATACCCAACTCAATTTGTAGATGCCGTGCCACAAAAGCCACGGCCGTCTCTGTATTGGGGCTCCTGCTTCAGACCCTGCTTTGGCCTTAGCTCAAAAAGTTGACGTGCTATCCTTTCATAGCTAGCTCCCCCCACTCCATGTGCCCAATGTTACATCCAATGGTTAGGGGGAGGTTGTTTGGGTGTAAGATGTTATAGAAGAGAAGAATGTGACATTAGGACAGTGCCTTCTTACACATTTGGCTCTTTCACCACAACCATTGAGCTGATGTGGCCTTCTATTGATTGGGACACCACTGATCCTGTAGATGTGGCCATTTTTCCGGGGGAGATGTGGCACTTTTTATCTATGGCAAGTGCCATTTTTCAAACACTTATGGATGGATGCAGAGCCACCGTCATGGCAGTACAGGTACCTCTATAGCCAAAAGGATAGGCTAAACTTTTACAAAAAGGCTCAAACAGCAGCTTCCCTTTACCACTACATGGGACTCCCAGTCCTTTAGATAAAAACCATTAAATATCAGGCAGAATGCATTATGAGGCTACATACACATGACCCTATATGGTCCCTCTAGCTGTCTATTGTGCATGGTCACAGTGTCTCACCGCACTGTGACCGATCCAGGTGGTTCCTATGGAGATGGGAGGAGTGAGCAGCAACAATGACGTCACGGGATGTGATGATTCTCGGGAAAATGATGCACATGCCACCGGCAGCTTTCCCTACAGAATTTCAATAGTAAACACCCATGGTCAGTGCCAGCAATGATCATGGGTGTTAATGGCGCGGGTGAGCCTGAACACCGGACTTCTGTTTGGTCAGCTGATCACTAGTGATCTGCCCTGGAAGTGAGACGAATACCATCTTAGGAGGTTATCCCCTACCCACAGGAGATGTGATAATAAGATCATTAGTGAAGGTCCGAGTGGGATCCCTATGATCATGAGAATGGGACCCCATAGAATTGAATAGAGCTCCACCCATTAGTAAAAATGGGTCCCCATTCTCAGAATCACTGGGGGTCTCAGACTCAGTCGGCCTCTCCCTGATCACCACAGGATAGGGGATACCTTCCTAAACTGGCACAATCCCATTAAGTGGCACCATGACTTGACTTCTGATGTTTAAAAAAGTAGCTGTTTCTAAATATCTTCTGTGTTTATATATTGTGAACCTCTCTGAACCCTCTAAGCGTCATTACGGGAGCACTTGGGAGTATATGAGTATAGTGTATATATGATATTATTGAATTGCTTTATCATTAGGACCATTGGAAGTGATTCTGAGAATACAGCAGTCAGGGCTTGATCAAAGTAATTGCCAGGGGATCAATAATAACACTTAAACTTTGTACTGTAGAACTTCTGGTCAATAAAAGCGTATTCTATAGATGGACATCTTTATCACAAAATACTAAAGAATAAAATTTGTCTTTTTATTTCCGAATTAAAACTATTTTAACTTTACTACAGGATTGCAAATGGAAAATGTACATGGAACTTGATGGAGATGAAATTGCTATAACGTACATAAAGGATGTGACATTCACCAGAAGTCAGGCAGAGGCCGAGGTGCTCAGGATGTCTAAAGTAAGTGATGTTAAAAGCCCGAGCAAGTCACATCCTGCAATTCAGTGCTCCATTACTGTTATCACAATATACAGATTACTGATAAAGGTGAAGGACAGGACCATAGGACAATTGGATTGTGAATTATACATCTATATATATATCTTTGTCTGTGTATGACTATCACGTACAGGCAACATAGTACAACTGGTGGGTGCATTATAAATATCTCTGTCCAATGTACAATCTGCACTGACAGATTGGTAGATTTGATGGCCAACAGCTCAGAGCATTAATACTTTCTACAAAAGCAAACCGAGAAAATAGACCGTCTAAAAATAAGTCTGTGCACAAAAACCAGCGCCAGTTTCATAAAAACGCCTAATGCTGGATAATAAATCCTGATTCATTTCAAGGGAACCTTGAGGAGTCTATTTTTTGGCTCCCCCATGTTCCCAAAGAGAATAGTTGTACACATCGCCAAAGAGTTTTTATAGTAAAATGGCTTCCCCCCAAAAAAAAAGATAAGTTTACCTTTCTGTATGCAAAGATGTGTCCCTAGTTCCCTGGGAGTGGCCAGTGAGAAGTGGTGCCCCCCCCCCCCCCCCACACACACACCTTTGGAATACTGCTCCGTCATGCATTGATTTCAAATTTTAAAATACCTCCCATATCTCCTCCCACCGGTCACTTCCCCCCTCAGGATGTCATACATTATTAATTTTACTAGTTACTAGCTGTAGATGCCAGCGCTGCCTGGGATAGTAAATAACTGCTCTTAGCTATAACAAAATATATTTTTTGTTAACCAATTCTTTCTAAGCATCTATCTTTCCCTGCCTGTCTGTCTCTATCTCAGTCACTCTCCCTGCCTGACTGTTTCTCTCTCTGTCACTCTCCCTGCCTGTCTGCCTCTCTCTCTGTCACTCTTCTTGCCTGTCTGTCTCTCTCTCTCAGTCACTCTCCCTGCCTGTCTGTCTCTCAGTCACTCTCCCTGCCTGTCTGTCTCTCAGTCACTCTCCCTGCCAGCCTGTCTCTCAGTCACTCTCCCTGCCTGTCTCTCTCTTAGTCACTCTCCCTGCCTGTCTCTCTCTCAGTCATTCTCCCTGCCTGTCTGTCTCTTTCTGTCACACACCCTGACTGTCTCTCTCTCTGTCTGTCTCTCTCTCTATGTCACTCTCCCTACCTGTCTGTCTCTCTCACTCTTCCTGCCTGTCTCTCTGTCACTCTCCCTGCCTGCCTGTCTCTCTCTGTCACTCTTCCTGCCTGTCTCTCTCAGTCACTCTCACTGCCTGTCTCTCTCTCTGTCACTCTTCCTGCCTGTCAGTCTTTCTTTGTCACTCTCGCTGCCTGTCTTTCTCTCTCAGTCACTCTCCTTGCCTGTCTGTCTTTTCTCTCTCTCTTTGCCTGTCTCTCTCAGTCACTCTCCCTGTCTGTCTTTCTATATCTGTCTCCCTGCCTCCATCTATCTTATCTCACACATAAATGTTTTATACCTATTGCCTATAGTAACTAATCAAAGCCCAGAGCTCATATTAATCACCTGTGGCAAAACAGCAACCAATCATGGCTCAGCTTCTAACTGCCGCAGCAGCAGCAGACAATGGCTCCTGTATATGGTGGTTAATATGTGGATTTTGGAAAGCACAGGGTGAAAATTTCAGCTCAAAACCTAGTCTATGAAATTCCCTGAATCACAGAGAGTGGCTGTGCAAAATTCTTGATGATTAGCAGTCACAGAAAGGATGGGCTGCTGCTATCTTGCAGAAAGCATAGAAAGAACAGAGACAATAATGAGTAAATGGCACGACATTACACTAAATATTCTCCCATAAATCTAGATTGCATTTGTCTCAGAGCTTTCTAATCTTACACTTGCTGCCTGCACTTTAAAGAACAAACTGACTTTAAAGGGAACCTGTCACCACATTATTCACAAATACAGCTAGTAGCAGGTTCCCATAGAGCCCTAGTAACTAACTGACAGCTAAAAATAGTTCTCCTCAGATTCCCATATATTCAACTTTATAATTTTATACTTTATCTTGCTATCTCTGCATGCAGCAGTAATGTCATGTGAACACGGTGACATCATTGCAGGTCCTTCTACCAGTAGAAAACTGTACACCATGCATATATCTCATGAAATCACAGCATATTATATCACATGAAATCACAGCAGCCAGCATGGAGAGGAGTAGATGTCCATGCAGGCATGGTATGATTTTTTTTATGTGGTTAGATGTTTAAGAAGCTTCTTAAATTTTAAGAAGCTAAAGGACCTGTAATGATGTCACCCTGGTCACATGACATAAGGCCACGCCCCACGACTTGCTCTAAAGATCCCTAGATACCAGGCAATTTTATAACTCTGATCTTATGGGGTTTTGAGGGAAACATTTTTTAGATAAAAGAAGGTGTCGATAGTTTCTAGGGCTCTATAGGAGCCACTAGCTGTATTTGTGAAAAATGTGGTGACAGGTTCGCTTTAAAGATGATCCCTTCAGGGGTTAATATCTTATTTTAGTCATAAAAACCTGATTTAAAAAAAAACTGATAACAAATTTTAAATGAAACGTAACTTATGTCAAACATCTATGGAAATTATTCAGATCTTTGTATGTTCATGTTGTAAATAGATGATAGTGTTTCTTTTCTTTCCCTCAGCCGCCATTTGTAATGGAGAAGTGGATTGTGGGGATCTCTGAAAATGAGACGGTTGAGTGCATTGTGAGCTATGAGGTCGGTTTTATACACAGTCAGACATATGTATGCAAATAAAAGTACAGTAAACTTTTTTTTAGCGGGCTGAATATTGGAAGACTTGTATGTGTGGAGTTCCCCTTTAAGCTTGTGTGCATATTTATATAACACAGGACAACAGGAACTCTCTGCCAGGCTGCTAATAGACAATCTGGAAACCTGACTCTATAGCCAGAGTGACTGGGAGTGATTGGAGGACTGCAGCCAGTTGGCTCAGCACTCTCTAATAAAATCTCATTTATTGCATGTATGTATCTGCTTAGTTCTTCTGTTGTTTTGGTTCATTTCAATGCAGAATGTTTATTGAGCTGTTTTTGTTCTCTTTTTTTTGTCTTCCAAAAGAGTGATGTCAGGACTCCTAAATTAACCAAACACATTCATAAAATTCACTGGAACAAGATGAAAAACCAAGATGCAGTGAAGCCGGTCCAACTCGCCATTAAGTCGTCGCTGCTAAATTCTGAGACCAAACCTAACAACGATTCCGGTAAGAGCTTTAAATCACGGAACGAAACTCTAGTATTATATTAGAGAAATCTGTGCTTGAATAATGATATACACAACTTAATGGAAAATGGAGGGCTGATGTTTGCCTAAAATGTGTTTTGTGCTTGTTTATATATGTTGTGTGTGTTAATAATAATAAGATAATATTATCACAACTGGGCACAAAATGTACCCAATATACTAAGTGGTTCCAGCATCTTGGTATATTGTGCGCCCAGTTGTGATACCCCTCCGGAACACAATGGGGCACATTTACTTACCCGGTCCTGCGTAATCCCTGCTGTGCGTTGTCTGACGAGAATGAACTTTGCCGCCATTCGCTAAGATTGTGCGCCCGATTTCCTGCATGTGTCTCTTCCCCGCTCAGGTCCGACTGGAGTTCTTCTTTTTCCCGGTGTATGTAAGTGCATTGGTTGCGACACAATTTGAATATTAAATCCCGCGCTCAGTCCGAATCAGTTGGATCGGTTGGCCAGCACACAATGTACCCAATATACAGCTCCAGCATCTTGGAATATTGTGCGCCCAGTAGTGATACCTCCCCCTCGTACTCCCCGCCGGCACAAAATGCACACAATATACTAAGCAGCTCAAGCATCTTGGTATATTGGGGGTCATTTACTAAGGGCCCGATTCGCGTTTTCCCGACGTGTTACCCGAATATTTCTGATTTGCGCCGATCTCCCCTGAATTGCCCCTGGATTTTGGCGCACGCGATCGGATTGTGGCGCATCGGCGCTGCCATGCACGCAACGGAAATCGGGGGGCGTGGCCGAACGAAAACCCCGACGGATTCGGAAAAACCGCCGCATTTAAAAAAAAAATCTGTCACGGAGCTTGCACTTACCTTCACTCAGCCCGGCTCGTTGAACTTCAGTGCGTTCAGATGCTTTTCAGCGCAGCAGCGCCACCTGGTGGACGTCGGAGGAACTACCTTAATGAATCCCGTCCGGACCCGAATCCAGCACAGAGAACGTGCCGCTGGATCGCGAATGGACCGGGTCAGTAAATCTGCGCCATTGTGTGCGTAGTTCAATTCTGTGCCATGTGTGATCTGGTGGAAAATAATGTTATAGCCTAAGCCAGGACACTGGCACAAACTATAGCAAATGCTCCAGACCCCCACTTGGTGTGAGGGTGATGTAGGGAGATAAAAAGTTGTAATTCCTGGCCCTGTGCCTGGAATTGCAATTTTTTTTGTGTATGCCAGAAAACTAATTGGGGGATATTTATAAGAGCTTTATTGTATGCCAAGGGGGTGTAGAGGGTGTGAAGGGGGCATGGCCGAAGGGGGCTGGGTGGGTGCTACAGCCTGAAAACTTTCATAAGTGACAGGTGCAGAATTGTACCTGATGTATCCAGAGGTGCAGGGTGTTCATTATTGTATGATTGTATTGAGTTCATATAAAGGTTTAGCCCCTTAAGAACTGGGCCAATTACGTGTTTTTTTGTGGTTCCATTTTTACTTCTGTCTTTAAAAATCCATGATGCTATGAAATTGTAGAAAAACGGCATTTGTGCCATTTTCTTGTGGACACGGTTTTTAAAGGAAACCTACCACCCCGGATGTACCGATTAAGGTAGATTGGGTGTTAGGTGCCTCTATTGTAGGTATGGATAGCCCTTTTAGGGGCTAATCCTCACGTCCCCTATATCTTTTTATAACTTTTATTGCCCTAATATGCTACTGGGGCGTGGAGTAGCCGGCTACTCTATAGAAAATTACCATATTAGGGCAATAAAAGTTATAAAAAGATACAGGAGACGTGAGGATTAGCCCTTAAAAGGGCTATCCTCACGTACAGTAGGGGCACCCACCACCCGATCTACCTTAATAGGTACATCCGTGGTGGTAGGTTTCCTTTAAAGGACATCTACCACCAGGATGAAGGATTGTAAACCAAGCACACTGACATAGGTGTTAATAGAGCCTGGAGCCCCTCAAGCTCATTTGCATAATTTAAAACCTTTTTTTCTTTAAAATAAGGGCATAAGAAGAAGTGGATCCTGCCAATGAGGGAAAACAGCAGTCTGTCAGTGTGCTTGGTTTACAATTTTGTTTCTTTATTTTGCCCTATTCTTTTTGCCAATAACAAGGTGTAATTATTTGCAGTATGTGAAGACGTTTTCATTTTGATCACTTTTTATTCCATTTTTTGATGTGTTGCGAAATGGCGAAAAAGTGGTGTGTTGGGCATTTGGCCATTATTTTCCATTACAGGGAACACTGCCGTTCATAACTGTATTTATATTTTGAAAGATGGTACCCATCTTTCAAAATATAAATACAGTTATGAAGTACAGGCAGTCCCCGGGTTACGTACAAGATAGGGTCTGGAGGTTTGTTCTTAAGTTGAATTTGTATGTAAATCGAAACTGTATATTTTATAATTGTAGTTCCAGACAAAAAAAATTTTGGCCCCAGTGACAATTGGAGTTTAAACATTTTTTGCTGTAATGGCACCAAGGATTATCAATAAAGCTTCATTACAGACACTTTACAGCTGATCATTGCAATCTAAGACTATAGTAAAGCATTCAGAAAGCTTCACAAGAGGTCAGAGTGGTCTGTCTGTAACTATGGGTTGTCTGTAAGTCGGGTGTCCTTAAGTAGGGGACCGCCTGTATGTTAACCCTTATGATGCTTCACAGGGGTGTAATTTACAAGCTGTAATTATTTTTAAGACAATATATTAATTTTGGCCAAAAATTAAACCGTCACAAATGACGAAAAACTCCACAAAGTTTGATACCCAATTTCTCCCGAGTATGAGGATGCCCCATATGTGGTGGTGACTTAATAACTTTGTTAAAGTGCCGGAGGTGCTGAGGCAGACGGTTCCCGGGTGCTTTCATTTATGCACGCCCCCACTACGCCCCCACTACAAGCCTCCTCCTGCTCCCGCTCAGGGGAACTAGGAACTGGCCGTGACGTCAGAGACGAAGTGTGGAGAGAACGGGATGTGTGCTCTCTTCAAGTTCCTTGGCCAACAGCCCATTATTTGTTGCAAAGTGCCAACACAGCAATTTAAGCAGTACCTTATTGCTTCCTGATGTTCCACAACTTTTTATCAGTCTCCTGAGGACAACCATAATTGACATAATTGAAAGGAAGACGGCAAATTCAGACTACCATTGTAGCATCTCTCCAGGGTACCTCTCTACAGGAAAGAATTGTGGTTCCAGCAGAAGGACCTCCAAAGATAATGAACCTTCTCCACACCTCACATTTCCTGCAGGCTCCAGAAGCCAAGTATGTGTCGCTTTACAATGGCACTGAGAGCAGCATATCTTAAAGGGGTTCTCCTGTCATAGCAAGTTAGGCCATACACAAGAGATGGTCTAACTTGATAATCAGTTGGGGTCTCAGTGATGGGCCACCATTGATCATGAGAACGGGGGTCTGATGTACCCCTGTTGCACCCTGAGATTAATGGAGTAGCTGGTCGTGCATGTGCAGGCTGCTTGATTCACCTCTATCTCTAGACAGAGATAGGGCCAAAACCTGCCACTACGGGAGAGCCCCTTTGAGTCCTGTCTTATGATCTCTGTTCTGGGGTGATGGCATGGGTCCCCACAGAGAGGGCTCCGAGAGCCACCTCTAGCACCCGTGCTATAGGCTCGTCACCACTGCCCTAGATGTAACAAGCAGCCTATTTAGGACACTCTACCACCATTGATCTGGTGGTAGATGTCTTTTAACAATCTGTAAATCATAGCAGCTGAAGAGCAGGGAATTACTTTAAAATGCTCTACATGCATAAGAATGTATTTGATAATAAACAGATGAATAGATATATTACATAGATTATTAGTTAAATAGATAGATAATAGGTTACATAGATTATGGATTAGCGACAGACAGGCACAAGTCAGATATTAAATAGATCTTGAAATCCTGAAAAGTTTATTATAGTTTGTAAAGACGGCATGCAGCAAATCATTTTCCAAGTAGAATAGGGAACAATTATAGTTGTTTTTTCTTCTTTATTTTACAATTATTTTTTTTCTAGGTCAGAGAGTATTTAATAAATAAAAATAAAAATCTCTTTCAGTTACCACCAAGGGGCAGTGTTACTCCCTGGGAGTTAGAACAATCTGCAGGCTAAATGCCGAAAGCATCTTGTGTGATTTTTTTGTTTGGTAATTACGTTGTAATAAAGTTAATTGCAAGTGGCACTTTTTGCCACATTTTTTTGCAGTTTCGAATGGAAAAATCAAGATTCCAATGATTCAATATCATTAATTTGCAAGTCAAATACTTCTAAAGAGAACTGCTTGTGCAAAGATTTGAAAGATAGCAAAAAAAAGGGTGATTTTGTTTGTACACAAAAAGTAAACGTTGAGGGCCACTTTAAGTCTTGAACATTCTTGAAGTAGGCCAAAGACAATACAATATAACCTGATTTGGTGAAGATGCACAGGAAGTCGACACAAAGGGGCACATTTTCTAATGACCTTGCTCCAGTTTTCTGTCGGACTTTGCACATTCTTTTATGTGCAAACTGCTTGCATAGGTATTTATGAAGTGTCAGCGCCACATTTCTGTCGCACACGACTCATTTGTCTTGCGGCTATCTTGGATGAGCACTTCGGACTGCTGTCTTCCTGACTGCCTTTTCTCTACTCACGCAGCCATTGATGACGAACTCAAGCTACAGCTACGGTGATAGCAGTGGCAATCATTATATTCTCCTTTTTATTTCATATCGTGGCTGCACTACACCAAACGCAACACAAATTTCTGCACATAAAGGGGCGTTGTGGTGCTCAGCTGGAGCGTGCGCCACATTTATCATGCAGAGTCCAACAAAAGTGTGTTGCATGCCCCATGTTAAACGAGCACCAAAAAAAAAAGTTAATGCACTATGTTGGAGCAGTGCAGGGGGTGCCGGATTCTTGAAGAATGTGTGCCACCATTCCTGAATCTGGCATCCTCTGCACACTACACTGCACAGACAAACTGCACATTGTGTACTTTTTTTTTGCTAAATGTGCCCCAAATAATTTTTTTCTAAAACATTTCAGGGCACAGGTTTCTACTGTTCTAAAAAGGTGATTATTGAAAAGTTTGGTATATTATTTAACATGAATACCTTATAAACTCTGGCAACCATGTGTGACCCAGCTTCAATCCGCCAATCCAAGTTTGTTCTGGTGTTGTCTGCGTATCCACATGTGACCATGTCCCGAAGGAGTTGATAAATTTGATTTGTTTGCCTTGTAGGCATCTTTCTTACCTTGGATCCAGAGGCAGGTCTCCAATACCTTTGGCTGGATGTGTTTCAGCCATTCAGTGGTTAAGCTTTGGTGTTCCATTTTCATGGAAAATCATCACTAAGCCATTGATTGGCTAAAATGCTAACTTGCCAGCCAACCACGTCATACCCTGATTTTTTTTTAAATTTCCTCCGTCACATGACGTCATCACAAGGTTTAAATCCAGAATAAAATTAGATAGTTTTCTGTGTCAACGTAACCTAATGTGCACTGTATTTGACTTATAAATTCCATTGTGATTGTATATTCTGGTTAGAGGGCCATACTTGTCATTCCCAGAAATTTCCTTTTTAATTCCCCTGAATTTCTTTCATTGATGATATTTTTTATTCCAACAGATGTTGACTTGCAGTGGATCTACACTTTGCGTGAGATGGCCAAACTTCCATCTTCTCCTCATTCCGCTGGTTTACCTCGTTCCCATTCTTCCAGCCTTACCAATCTATCCCAGGTGTTACCATACCTTCAGAACCAAGAATCCTACGCTGCTGCTGTCAGACGAACACGAGTCAAATCTACATTACAAGTCACGCCTATCAATTACTCGCGAAGCTCTTCCCCAACACAACTGGGATTAACCAAAAATTTGTCTACCTTGTCTTTCCAAAGTTCTAAAGGCAGCAGTGCATCAAGTACGGCTTCTGATAGCCCCTCCGAGAGAGAAAGAGCAAGAAAGCGGGTAAACAACGCATATTACCACCACAATAATCAAAACGCATCAACACAGAGAAGAATGGATAAGAGAAGCCCTCAGACAAGCCATGGAAAATATAAATCATACACAACAGCACAATATAATCAAAGAATTCATGATTACAGGCCACATAGAGCTAGCCAAAACCAAAGTAGACACATACCAGGAATGCCAGTGCCTCCCTCTGATGCTGCTAATGGAGAGGATAACAAGGCCAACAATGATGGAGGGTGGATTAAAGTAGAGCATTCCAAGAAAAGCCATAAACCACAAGCAACAAGCAAGTCAAAGAAAGAGAGACCATGGCCGCCTAGTCGTTATACTCGTCCATAGTATCAATTTTGGCATAATATTTATTTTTTACGTTGCTAAAATTTTATCTAATTTAATTGGACACTTGAACATAAAATATATTTTAAATATATTTTACATATTTATATTTTTACACTTATCTGACTTGGTTCCTCAATTTCTATGCATTCTGGGAATAAATATTTGGGTTTCTTAATGTTCGTTCTTTTGAGTTTAAATTTTTAAAGGAATTATCCTACCATATAGATCATAACAGACATCATGAACAGTGATTAACATTTACAATACATTTACAATACATACATTAAAGACAGACAAAGTCAGACATTTTATGACGTAGTATTGCACCTTGTGGTGGCACAATGTAGAGCAATATACATGTCCATCTAATGAGCTGAGTGCTGGTGGACACACATGGTCAGTCACACACCTCACAGTCAGGTTTCCTTCTAGTGAACTCCGGTTCAGGACTGAGCAGCCAATAGAAAAAAAACCTTTCTGTCTTGTTTGTTAGGGAAGGACCTGCAACTTTTCAGTCATGTGGCAGTATAGAAGATTAGACTACTAAGAGGGGACTGGAGTGTCCCCTGCCATAGAGAGTAGGAGACCATGGCCAGGAAGGACACAAAAATTTATAGATGATATGAAAATGTATAATGGTATATGATGTAGGAACTCTTCATGATGTAGGAGTGTTCATCCAGATATACATCCAGGTGTTGAACCTGTCCCCTCCGTTACCCACAAAAACCACAAACAATACCTTGTTCACCAGTTTCCAAAGGTCCAGGTGGTGTATTTATCACTTCAAAATGTTGCAACATTCTGCTAAAAAACACTTCCAATCATGCCCACTTACCCCTACAATAAAGTTAAGGAGGTAAGGGAGCTCAACAATGCAGTTAAGCTCCCTCTGCCTCATCACAACCATTTGGAATTCACCACCAGCTCCAAGATCACTCTCCAACTTCCCACGCTTGAGTAATTTCCCTCTGTGCTAGGGCCGGCTTAACGGGTGCACTGCGCATGTGGCACTTCAGTTCAGCATGAGAGCTAGCTAGCTGGCCGTGCACATCAGGGATGAGCATCAGATCGACTAACTCACTGAAGTGTGCCTATGAAGCAGGCTGCTGATGCGCAGGGCTGGGGGCCGAGCTGACAGGTGCCCTTTGCAAGCGTACCATGTCATAAGGGGAATATATTGACGTTGGAGCTGTTGGGCGGGGTGAGCAGTCCAAATGTCCATGTGGAGGCCGAAACATGTTTTGAGCAATGCTGCAATGTTTTGGAGATATAAATATACAATTGGTATAATTGTTTGTGGTATTTGGGGGATAGAGAAGGTGAAAGGTTCCCTTTAACAGGAGCTGTGGACAAGCCTGATTTGGCTATAAACATCTACAAGTGACCTGGCTCTTCATAAAAAAAATTGATGCTCTTCAGGCCTTCACTGATATTTTCGGCCTTTATCTGTCTATTTGGATCCACCCTAGTTGCACTTGCAAGTGGATCTCAGTGTAGTTTCATGGCCACAAGGTGTGTTTCTGCTCCTATTAGAGGCTGATATAAGGAATGGATAGACTTCTTTTAGAGGGTTTTTGAGACTATTATATCTTTGGGATAAGCTATCAATTTGATTGGTGAAAATTGATCTACCGAATCCCTGTTCGTTAACAAATTGAAGGTAATTCGACCCCTACAGGTAGAGTTGAGTCCATTTATTATAAAAGGGTCTCGTTTCTATGACTCCATTGCTTCTATCCCCACCTGACTTTCATCTCGTGTTTGCATGAGCTTGATGTGGATATACAATAGGCGGTTGATATCCTGAATAATAGCAATGTCATAAAACGCTCTTCACACAAATACTGCTAGAGAACAATCATGGTTTTAATCTATTAACCATTCTGCCTAGATTAATTCTCTACTCCCCAAGTGTGAGGAATTGAAAATCTGTGTTTTTTTATATCCACTAAATCACAGCCCTGCTGCAGCAATGCAGTCAGCAGCTGGAGATTGGGGGAGATAATAGGCAGGAACTTCTGCGATCCAGGCCCTTTACAATACACTTTAATGGAGCTGGAATATACTGGCATTTTACCAACTAGAGCCAGACAGGTGGCAACCTTACTCATTATATCTCAAATATAGATATGCCGTTTTACAGTCCCTTTTAAACAATGTAGCTCTTGCTGAGTATTCATCCATGGGAACATCTATATCTGTGATTTTCGGCTTTTATGCTCATTCTAATTGTAATAATACAAGCAGAGATGGTTGTAAGTAATCAAATCAGTTGCTGGTCTTCGCAGGAAACACTATGATTTATTTTGATGTTGATTGGTGGCAATCAATGCGGCGGCTGTTACAGTAACAAGAGGCAGGGGAACGACACGGATCTTTTCAGAACATATCGGCGAGGCCTTTTAGAGTGACAAACTCTGAAGATTCACAAAAGGAATTGTTTGTACCTGCCTTGATTAGTACCTGAGCTCCCTGAATGGTATAATGACAGTACAGTAATTGCCACTATCAGCCTGGGAATCAAAACATGAATAAGTGGACAATTATTTACTGCCTAAATGTTTTCTAAAATAATCTGGAAGATTTTTCGCACACGATTACAGGTGAACCGCCAGTGAGCTGACGTTTTCTGTTCTGTTCTATAACAATATTGCTCTTCGGCTATTAAAGATATCGCTGTGAACATTTACGGTAGAAATGTAGCTACATATGCTTTAAGCAATATTTGAAAAATATCCAAAAGTACTTAGAAGTTGAAACCATAAAAATGATCAGAATCAATGACTGCTAGGCTGCATGTAATATATAAAGCTTAGTCTGTGTGTGTGTCTCCACTATAGGAATCTTCACCATCGTGTTTACAATCACCAAATGTTGCACAGCCATGACTCATGGGAGAGAGTACAGAAAGACAGTCAATAACAGAGAGAGAAAGTCAAGTACAGAGCGAGGCAGTACAAAGAGACAATCAAGCACAGTGAGATAGTCAAGCACAGAAAGACAGTGAGAGACAGTCAAGTACAGAGAGTTAGTGAGAGACAAAGAGACAGGCAGGGGGAGTGAGTGACAGAGACACAGGCAGGGAGAGTGAGTGACAGAGTGAAAGGCAGGGAAAGTGAGTGAAAGACACGGAGAGCAAGTGAATGACAGAGAAATAGGTAGGGAGAGTGAGAGACAACCAGGGAGAGTGAGTTAGAGACAGGCAGAGAGAGTGAGTGAGAAACAGAGAGACAGGCAGGGAGAGTGAGAGACAGGCAGGAAGAGTTAGATATCATTTGCGTTCAATTCTAAGAGCAGTTAATAACTATCCTGGGCAACTCCGGGATCTACAGCTAGTCATGAATAAATATGAACACAACTACATTCTAGTGGGTCCCAACAATAATGGATACAACAACACATGGCATCTATTGCCACCATAATACAACACTAATATGGAGTTAGACCCAGAACCCCTATCAGCGCACCTCCTGATGGCTCCACTCCTTATGGCTCCAAAAATACTGCGGCGAAGAACCACAGTTACAACAGATGAGATGCATTCCCATCAACATCATCAACATCCCTACAGCAAGGCTTAACCCTACCACACCGTCACACTGAGAGACCTTGCTCACTATTCTGTGAGGCCTCAGGAAACTGACTAAGCATTCACTGCCAATGGTATGGTAATTCAGATGAGGTTGATGGCTTTCATCATTTTGCCATTCACATCCTGTTCCTGCAGCAATTAGCATATAAACTCTTATTATAGATGGTTAACCTTAACCTCATGTTGTGGTCGGGGTGTCATGGGTGGTCATGTCTCGGGTCGCAGGCTCACCCGTATGCCCCTATGTCCCCCGGCTGCGTGCAGCCGCTACTCGTCCTCGCTCCTGCTTCCGGGTCCTCTGCCCCACACGCACGCGTTCCTGTCTTCTAGAGCACACACGTGCTGGCTTCAGAAGATTTAAGGTCCAGCGCACCATTTATTGCCGCTGGCCTTACCCAGAATTCTATTTAATCCTGCCTCTCCCTGCACACACTGCCGCATCTTCGTACCTTGTGCTTTAGAGAAAGCTTTGTCTGATGCCCTGCTCTGTTATTGTGATTTCCCTTTGTGACCCCGGTTCCGTTCCTGACTACACCCCTCCACTGCCTGCCCTGACCTCTTGCTTTGTCTCTGACCTTGAACCTCTGCCACCTGCATCGACCTATTGCCTTTCCTCGACTATGAGATTGCCTGCCGACTTTGTACCTCGACCTTGGCTGTCACCGCTGACAAGTCATGCCTGTGGAACGACCTGGTGGTACAATGCCGCGGCAAGACCAACCTGCTTTGCGGCAGGCTCTGGTGAAGAACATGTGCCACTTAGATTCCGGTCCCCAATGTCGACTTCTGTCATCGTCCGCGGTGGTCCAGGGGGTTCACTGACCCCGAGCCTTGACACAGGGTAGATTAAGACTTCCATGGGCCCTGGGCAGTATGAATATTATAGCCCTTACAAGTCTGGAATTCACTTCCTACACAGGGTACTAGAATCAAGCTTCTTGGAGAATGGAGGATATATTCATTCTGTCTGCTTTTAATCTGCGGTTTCAGTTTGAAGGAACATCAAAGGTGCTGAAATGGCTCTTATATACATGTGTATTGAGATCAGGAACTTATGTTAAATGTTTTGATGGTCGAAGGTCTTTCTCAGTATAAAATTTGGTGGGTGGTTTGGGTGGCCATGGGTGCTAGGCTACCGCCCAAACAACCTATAATCTACTACTAATTGTGGTCATCACACTGTGTGGCAGTGGACTATTGTAGTCTTCTGCTAATAACAAGAAAACTAACCACTTCATAGGACTGTATGGTTGTTGCTTAGGAGCAGATCAGAGGGATAGAGCTCCTCCATAACCTTACAAGATGTCATTTATGCAGTGGCCAAATATTATATAAAGAAGTGGCGGCCAACATAGTGCCAGTTTTTAAATTAAGACACAACAAAGCTATAGCGACATGCCCGATAAGAAAACCTTATCGGGCATGAATAGACCAGTGCAGAGTTAGACTCTAGTCTTATTCTGCACCAGATATATCATGCTGGATGAGACAAATCGATAAATCTCTCCCAAAATGATGCATTGACAATGCATCAAAGACAGAATATATACAGTACAAAATAATGCAAAGGGATGATGGATTCCTCACAGTGGAACATATAACAATTGCAAAAAAGAAACTATTTTTCTTTATTTAGTTAATCCATAAAAATTTAATCTAAAGGCAATTTACCCCTCAGTGAAGATGGTGTCTTCAGTTGTTGTACCCCACAACAACCTCTACCAGTAGTGACAATCATGGCCTATAGTCGACCCATTCATGGTGTTAATTAGAGGAATTTTGTGGATTTTGGGCTGGAAATGTTTCCCAACTAGTAGACATTGCTATGGTGTAACATGGGTTGTTAAGTATTTCAGAAGTTAAATCCCCTTCTAGCAAACACTTGTGGCCAGAAGTGGAAAATAATTTGGGTGGTTTGGTTAGCCGCCAGGGGCCCAGGTATCCACTCAAAACACCCATCAAGTTTGATAATGCCCTGCAGACATAATAAAAAGTGCAATAAAGACCGGTAATCCCGGTAATCATGTCAGACTGGGGCTTCTTGGGCCCATCAGAAGAAATGATTGTGTGGGCCCATTACCCATGAACAACTTGTAGCCTTCAAATGAATTTGCCTATTGCAGGACATCTGAAGTCTAATCTTATCTTACAACCTGGGCTCACTAGAGTATCAACTGTGGCACTGGTGGGCCAGTCTAATTTGTGTAACCAGGGTTGGACTGGCCCACCATAACTCCAGATGAATCTCTGGTGGGGCAGTCCAACCTTGGAAACACAATAAGGTAGGATTCACAATTTTCATAAAGCCTGGGAACTGGCAGTGTCATAATTTTCTTTGGTACTTTAAGCTTCATTATGGCCTTTGAAAACAACCCAGTCAAGACAATGTTGCCCTAGGCCAATAAATTTTGGGGCACCCTGCTGTGTAGTCTTTAATCTAAGGCTTGATAGGAATCTGGTTAATAACATATAAACTTGTGCAACGGATTAAGGACTTATATATGGGGCGAACAATAGGGCAATAATTAGTAATGGATGATCCTAGAAACATTGGTTCCCGATCATTGTCTGGAAGTTTTGTGTCATCTCCATTCTGTTTTCAAAATCCATCCATTCCTAAACACCAACTCATGTAGTGTTTTAGTTTTAGACAATTTTGCCCAGTCTCTTGGACAATGTCAAAAAGTTGCACAAGGCAGGAAAAAGCCTGGACTCCTCATCATTCCTGGAATCAAATTTTGGTGGTTATTGGATGATGCATAAATTGATAAAAAAAAAAAAGTATAGGTCATAAAAAACAAAGAGGTGACCGGAGTCTGCAGTGTTTTATCTCAAAATATTGACCTTCCATGTGTACATTTACGCTAAATAAATAGTTGTAACATATCCTCGCGACAAACCTGGCAACAGACTTGTATCAATGCTTCATATACACCTGGGAATAGCTGGAAATACTTAAGTGTTTGAGAAAATCGTTACTAGCTTTCAGAGTCAGGGATGGCTTGACCTTCAAAGTCTAGCAGTTTACGGAAGCGCAGCATTCCTTCCAAACAGAGGAGGATGCTTGTAATCTCGGAAAACTGTGACACTATCCAAACAGAGTAAACCATTAGGAGAAGCTGCAGAGAACGTGTAGCCTTGACAACCATCTCAGTGATATACTAGCAGTAGTTTTCTTAAGTTGCACAATTTTTGGAGCAGCCACTTCATCTTACCATAGGAGGAGTGCAGGTTAAGTCACAAAATACTGCATATGATCAAAATGTTTTTTTTGTGTAGTGGAGTAATTGCAATTGGATGCACTCTCCATCCGAGAACAGTCTTGCAGAAGGAGCAAAAAGTGAAATATAAAAATTTTTTCAGGCAGAAAAGATTTAAATAAGGATATATCACTCAGTGTAGAAAGGAACAAAACTATCTTCTAGTAAGTCTAGGATATGGAAATGTTAGAGGCACCAAACATGCAAATAAAATCCTTGTAAGTGGGGTCTATTTGTTGGATTGATTGTTGGCATTTGACATTGAAAAGGGTGTGGTCACCACAAGGGGGGGAAAGCCCATAAAAATTCTGCAAAGGCACCACAATAAAGTAAGCCAACTAAGATTAGATGCAAAGTTAGACTACACAGTATTAAAACACGATATATCATTCAGTATACCGGCGTAGAAGCACTAAAATAATTGCAATGCCTCGTGAACCACCATGCATTGTTATTACAGGCAGTCCCCGGGTTACATACAAGATAGGGTCTGGAGGTTTGTTCTTAAGTTGAATTTGTATGTAAGTCGAAACTGTATATTTTATAATGGAAGTTCTAGACAATTTTTTTTCTTTTGCCCCAGTGACAATTGGAGTTTCGAAATTTTTGGTGTAATTGGACCAAGAATTATCAATAAAGCTTCATTACAGGCATCTTACAGCTGATCATTGCAGTCTGGGACTATAGTAAAGCATCCAGAGAGCTTCACCAGAGGTCACAGTGGGCAGAGGGGTCCGTCTGTAACTATGGGTTGTCTGTAAGTCGGGTGTCCTTAAGTAGGGGACCGCCTGTATTATTATTATCATCTCTTTTACCCAACTCCATGCCAAGGGCTTGTGAAGAGGAATGAAGGGGGGCCCGGCTGATCGTGCATCGTGCAGGAACGTGCATTCCTTAGACCATGTGAACATGTGTATGGTTTCAGCAGCTAGAAGCTGGTGTAGTTTTGGTTAGCGGCACAGCCACCCGGGGGGGGGCGAGGCTTCTATCTTACCTCAGTCTACTAGCACTAGCGAATAATAAATCTCCCCCTCCGGTTTGTAGATACATTTTTATAAACCTCAAAAGGAATGAAAGGGGCGTGTAGCTGCACAAGGGTTAAACAGTTAAATTAACTGTGCCAAATTGCTAAAATTTAGAATTGAAATTCTATAATAAAGTAATAACTGGTATAAATAAAACTAGAAAGTGAAAAGAAGCTCCAGATTTATCATAAGCTACTGTGATATTTTAATACTTTTTAAGTTTCTAATGTCGAGCTATAATAAAGCAGGAATAGGCCAATCGGGGGATATTTATAATACACCGGCGCTCATGCATCAACGTATGATAGCCCCGCCACTGCATTTTCGCAGCGTGATAGATCAAGAGGCTTCCACCTCTTGATGTATTGGGGTTGTCTGCTGCACAGAAATAAAACGCAGCCGGCGACTTTTCACATGTGAAAAATCGCTGGCAGCAACAAGTGCACCGGCGGGGGACAGTAACGCCCTGACCGGCTCACTCCTGGCGTTAAAGGGGCTGAGGGGGCAAAATAATCGCAAGTGCTAGCAATAACTAACGTGGCATAGAGGCCTTGATAAATATGCCCCATAGTGTCAGTGAATGGATTTGATTCCATTCCACCAAATTTTGATTCCAGGAATGATGAGGAGTCCAGGCTTTTTCCTGCCTTGTGCAACTTTTTGACATTGTCCAAGAGACTGGGCAAAATTGTCTAAAACTAAAACACTACATGAGTTGGTGTTTAGGAATGGATGGATTTTTAAAACAGAATGGAGATGACACAAAACTTCCAGACAATGATCGGGAACCAATGTTTCTAGGATCATCCATTACTAATTATTGCCCTATTGTTCGCCCCATATATAAGTCCTTAATCCGTTGCACAAGTTTATATGTTATTAACCAGATTCCTATCAAGCCTTAGACTTGGATTAAAGACTACACAGCAGGGTGCCCCAAAATTTATTGGCCTAGGGCAACATTGTCTTGACTGGGTTGTTTTCAAAGGCCATAATGAAGCTTAAAGTACCAAAGAAAGTTATGACACTGCCAGTTCCCAGGCTTTATGAAAATTGTGAATCCTACCTTATTGTGTTTCCAAGGTTGGACTGCCCCACCAGAGATTCATCTGGAAATCTGACATTGGGGGTCATTTACTAAGGGCCCGATTCGCGTTTTCCCGACGTTCTACCAGAATATTTCCGATTTGCGCTGATTCTTCCTGAATTGCCCAGGGATTTTGGCACACGCGATCGGATTGTGGCGCATCAGCGCCGGCATGCACCCGGCGGATTCGGAAAAACCATTTTTTTTAAAAAAGTGTTGCGGGACACGCATTTACCTTCACCCAGCAATGGATTGTGAACTCCAGTGCGTTCCGATGCTCTTCAGCGCAGCAGCGACACCTGGTGGACGTCGGAGGAACTACCTTATTGAATCGCCGGAAGACCCGAATCCACCGCAGAGAACGCGCCGCTGGATCGCAAATGGGCCGGGTAAGTAAATCTGCCCCATTATGTAAAATAGCTCCTCTCATATTTACCCATAAAGCCCTCTACTGGAAAAAAAGACTACACTGAAGGAAAACCATCAGCTTGTGAAAGGGAATCCGTCACCATGATTTACCTACTAACTTCTCAGTAACCTAACGTTATATCTACATGTGATGCCCATTCAATTGTTTTTTGGTTTTTTTTATAGTAAACTTTAAAATATGCAAATGAAGCTGACCTGCTTTGGGTGCTGTTAGCAGAGCACCTAAGGGCTCCGTTTCTACAGCAATAACAAGCCCCTCCCTTCTTCCCGTTACACCGCTACAGCCAAGTGCTCTCTCAGCCTTCTCCCTTCAGCTACATCACATCTTCAAATAGATGTGGAGATGAGGGTCCAGTGAAATGAGAAGGTAGAGAGCTCGGGGGAGGTCTGCCAAAAAACTTTGTATGTAAGTGAAGTTTCGGCATGGAAGGTGCTGCTGGACAAAAAGTATAGGTGGCATGTGTTTAACATAGTAGTTAGTTCTGGTAAGTAAATCATGGTGACGGATTTCCTTTTAGCAGTCTTTATTCAGTAGAAGCTGGCCCAAACGGGTCAAGTTATTGCAGCATAAAAGGGGCAGGTAGAGATGTGATTAAGAGACTAGCTGAGGTTAGGACAGATGGAGCTCCTTTATCACAGAAAAGATGTCTGAGGTTATGGCAGAGCTGGGGCAATATGATAATCAGGCAGAGGCAGACACACCTAGTCAGTATACACAAATACAACACATTAGCAGGAAATGGAAAGCTAGAAACCCTATTGTTCAGGTACCATGCCATGATGGAAGTTCCCTTTCAACAGGGTTGCGTGGTGAAAGTCCAGAAGGAGAGAGGAAAGAGCACCGTGGCTCATGAGAACATAGAAGCTGGCAGAAACTTACCACCGAAATAAAACAAACTATGGGTAAAATGTTGTGCACTCTCAATCAAACCTTTTATTGGTGGGCCCTAAACACCCAATTCCAACACTGACCTAAGTCTAAGGCTATGGGTAAACCTCTAAGCCAGTGGTGGCGAACCTATGGGAGGCGGCACTCAAAGCCCTTTTTGTAGGCACTCGGGCCATCACCCCAGCACACCAGACAGGACTCAAAGAATCTTTCTGCAGTTCCAAGCAACTTAAAAGATGCTGCTTTCAGTCATTTATTAAAGTGATACTTACTTCGCTACATGGGAATGTAGGAAGAGGGAGAATGAGTAGACAGGGCTGAATTATCTTTGGAGGACCTTCTGCTGGCCCCACAATTCTCTGAGTACAGAGGGACACTGGAAAGAAGCTAAAATGATGCAAATTTTCCATCTTTTCCTCAGGAGGCCAATATGATCGAACGTTGTTGAGTAACAGGGAGCAATACGTTACTGCTTTAATTTTTGGTTGGCACCTTGCAATAAATAAGGGGGGTTTGGGTTGCAGTTTGGGCACTCGGCCGCTAAAAGGTTCGTCATCACTGCTCTAAGCTATACAAGCTTACATGTGCCTTTTCTACAAGATTTCTCCCCACAACTTTTTTTTTAAACTGAAGAAAGAGTGTAAGTGTTTATGTTAAAAATTTGCAAAATATATGAGCGGGCTTTAATATATTCCAGAGAAAGATATGAGACACATTAAATGTAACAAGTACATTCATTACAAGACTTCAAATGGAAATGGCCTTATGCATTCCTTGCATACAATAAATAATTCCTGCTGCATGATATTTTATGCTCTTCAGCTAAGAGATACAACATAAACAATAGTAAGTGATTTGATAATTATTTTTTTCCCCACAGATTGTATAATGTGGTAATTAAATTGAATATTTAAGCTAAAGGTACACTGTGCAATGGTTGGAAATGTGTTACGGGAAGCAGGCATTAAAAATAGAGCTAAGAAACAATCTGCTGTAGTTATCCAAAATGTGAGAACAACCTGCTTAGCATTCACAAGTTGCACATGGTTGTTGCTGTACTTCTAGAGACATATTCAACGGCTCTAAAGTTACTACTAAAAATTTGAAACTATAGTTTTCTGCAAGGAGAGAGAGAGGGCCCTTATGTCAGGTTCCCCTGCTGCCCCTTTCTTTTAATGACGGCCCCCAGATGGACAAGGTTCTCTAACTCACAAAAGTAAGGTTAAAGGAAAACCAAAAGTCAAGGTAAGTAAGAGAAAAAGTTCAGAGCAAGTGGCTTCCCTGTAAATAAAAATCAGGCATTACAGAACAACCCACACAGGTTCAGTTGCTTCTCAGGACATATGATAGTGGAAAGAGTTTAGTTAGCGGGATGACTAGTAAAAAAATTAAGAAATGAGGATAATAATGAATCAAGATGACAATTACATTTTTAGTGAGGATTCTAAAGATGTTTGTCAGGATTCAGGAGGTGGTACTAGCCGACGCCTGGCACCTGATCTTCACCAGAGCCTGCTGCAAAGCGGGATGGACTTGCTGCGGCAGTGCAGCACCAAGTTGTTCCACAGGTGCGACTAACCCGCAGTGGCAGCTGAGGTCGAGGTACCTTACTAGTAGACAGTCACGGGGTCAGGTCCAGGCACGGGTTCAGGGCAGGCGGCAGAGATCCAATCTGGGGTCAGCAACGGGATTGTCCAGGCAGATGGGAACGGGAAAACAGGCACACAGGAACGCCGGACACGGGAACTCAGGAGCAGGAACGCAGGATACACGGGAACACACAGGAATGCTGGAGACACAGGAACGCAGGGGACACAGGAATATCGCTTTTTCTAAGGCTGTGAGGCACAAAGATCTGTCAGGAGACACAGGAAGGGGCTGGAAGCAGAATGGCTGGCCAGCCAGCACCAATCATCGCTGGATTGTGGCGATGTGAGAGGATCGCTGGGGACAGCAGAGTAGGTTCTGGGTGCGCCTCAGACCCGGGAGATGGGTCGCAGGAGGACCCGTGACAGTAGACACCCCCCCCCCCCTTCAGCTTCCCCTCTTCTGGAGGAATTTTTGCAGAAGACCATGGTCCAAGTTGTTATCCTCTGGCTCCCAGGATCTTTCCTCTGGCCCGAACCCCTTTCAGTCGACAAGGAAGAACCGCTTCCCTCTAACTGTCTTCATATCCAGGACCTCCTTTACCTCAAAGACATTGGTGGAATAAGCTTCAGGAGCAGGAGGAGGCACTTGCCGAGAGAAGCGGAGGAGATCTGCGCTTCTTGTCAACCTGTGTTTTGGTGCGGACAGATGCCCGAAGCAAAGATTGACGTTTTTGCTTCCAGACGGATCGGGATCCTCCTGATCCTCCTGGCCTTAATATTCTTCTCTGCAGGACAGAAATGTATTAGGAAATCGAATCGGGAGAAGAAGAGAGACCAACGAGCCTGTCTTGGATTGAGACGCTGGGCAGTCTGCAGGTACAGGAGGTTTTTGTGATTAGTATAGCAAGCTTAATAGCCAGAAGCTCCCGATCACCAATAGAGCAGTTCCTGTCTGCGGCAGAAAAGGTCTTGGAGAAGAACCCACAGGTGAGAGTTTGGCCTTTGGGTCCCTTCTGGGTGAGAACGGCTCCAGCACCAACGGATAAGGCATCGACCTCTAGCAGGCAAGGTTTCTCAGTATCAGGCCTGGTGAGAATGGGAGCAGACGAAAAGACAGACTTCAGCTTAGTGAAAGCTTCTTCAGCCGCCGGAATCCATAGCTTAGGATTGGCGTTATTCTTGGTCAGCGCCTTAATGGGAGATACCAAAGAGGAGAAATGTGGGATAAACTGCCGGTAGTAATTGGCGGAGCCGAGGAATCTCTGGATAGCTCGGAGCCCCACTGGACGCGGCCACTGAAGTACTCCAGACAACTTTGCAGGATCCATCTGTAGTCCCTTGTCCGAGATAATATATCCTAGGAACAGGAGACTCCTTCGATGGAACTGGCACTTCTCGAGCTTGACATACAAGCAATTGGCCCTTAAGTTCCTGAGAACTTGCCGTACATGGACTCGATGGGACTCAATGGGGCACAAATAGTTACCTGTCCCTGCGCAATCCCCGAGGTGCGTTGTCTGACGATCCTGCACAGCTGCCGCGATTCACAAAGATCGTGAGCCCAAGATCAGGCATGTGTTGCTTCTCCGATCAGGTCCGCCGGAGTTCACCTTCTTCTTCCCGGTGCATGTAAGTGCTTGGCTTGCGACACAATTTTAATTGTTAAATCCTGCGCGTTGTCCGAATCTGTTGGATCGTCTGTCGGCCCGCCACCCGATTTGTGCCGTGTGAAAGCCGGCGCGATTGCGACACAATCGGATCGCATACGGCGCAATCCCTGAAAACGTTGGAAGACCCGATGAAAATGCGTCCGCGGGACCTTAATAAATAAGCCCCATTGTCTGTGGAGAAGACCAGGATATCGTCTAGATAGAACACGACACAGGTATAAAGCAAGTCCCTGAAAATGTCGTTGACAAACTCTGAAACACCGCCGGTGCATTACAGAGTCCAAAGGGCATAACAAGGTACTCGAAGTGGCCATCTCGAGTATTGAAGGTGACAGACAGGTGTCATGAGACATCCAAGTGATCTAACATAGGGAGCAAAGGATAGATTCAACTAAGAAAAAAACCTTGAGCTGTAACCACACCAAAATGGAAACTCAAGTAATTTGTACAGGGCCGCCACTATGGATTTTGGGGCTCCTAACTGGGTTATTTTTAGGGGTCCCATACCCTTGGATAGCCCCACCACATGCCCCCTCAGTACATAGATAGCCCAGGGGCTTCTGTAACATGGAGCCAACCCTGGGTACTGTCACTACTACTCCTTTGATTGCAAAATGGAGGGCTCATGAAACAATCCCACTAAACCCCCAATGATGGAGACCCTGGATAAGATTTTAGAAAAAGAACTGGTGTCTTGATAAAGTGCAGTGGTGATGTCTCCAGAACATGTCATCTGCATCAACATGGTACTAAAAAACCCAAATTTAGGATAGTAATAATAATACTGCAGTAGCACAGTACACAAAGAAGTGTTCTGATCTTCTGGTTATGTTCTCTGTGTTGATGACCAGGAATTGTCTGAATAGTTGGGGCTCCGAAACTTAGGCGTCTGGTCCTACTCTGTAGCAGTTGACTACACCCCTTATGCGTGCCACCTATCTTCCTACAAAGAAGTGCTGCCTGAGGTGCAATGCTCAACTCACTTAATGCCTGGTGCACCACTAGAGGAGAGTGATTTGTATTCCTGAGTATAAAAAGATTTTAGATCTCCAACAGCTTATAACTTTCCACAAGAGAATCTAGGGAAGCATCTGCTACGCCACAAATAAGTTTTCTCGTTCTTACTGCACTTTAAGAAGTAGTTACCAAATGTTTAAACCCTCATGAATGCATCATATTTTTCCTAAACTTTTCTGTTGAGCTTTTTGTAAAGACGATAATGAAATACAAATTTAGTGCCAGTGTGTGCAACTTAATAACACTTTCTTGTGTGCTGTTGTATAGATCCACAATTACATCAAATTGTGCACAAATAAACAGCTGGCGGTTTGTATTTAGAAGAAACATCTTGCGTATTATCCCTGCTGCATGAGGTTGTCTAATAAGGAGAGCCTAGCTATTTCTTCATTAAAGCAGAATACAATCTGATCACAATTTTATTGTCTCTAAATATAAAACCAAAAAGGTTCTGTCAGATTACTTATACATGCGCTGGAAATTAAGGATTCTTCAATTGTGTGACAGTAACCACTAAATGATAAAATGGTGCCCTTATTGCCTATTATATGTGTGCTGCGCTCTTTACAACGAAAATAGCTACATCATTTTTTATGGTCCAATATGTCACCTGTTACGTCAAAAAGCATTTAATCTACAATATGTGCCAGAAACATAAAAATAATCTACGGAATAGTTATCTGTATCTGTACTGTATGCATAGCAGAACTATTTACAACCCATTGCAAAAGGACTACAAGAACTCCATTCAAGTTAAAACTTTCAGCAAAGAATTGATATGGTTTGTGTAAGGGAAAGTTATACAATATTCCAATATACTTTCTGTATCAATTCCTCACTGTTTTTTAGATCTCTGTACAACATCCCTGCCAATGCAAGACAGAGGTGTTGTTGCGAATAAGCCCCTAATATGTTTGTTCCCCTCATAGAGAGTCTGATCAGCTCCTCTGTAGGACACTATACACTCACCGGCCATTTTATTAGGTACACCATGCTAGTAACGGGTTGGACCCCCTTTTGCCTTCAGAACTGCCTCAATTCTTCGTGGCATAGATTCAACAAAGTGCTGGAAGCATTCCTCAGAGATTTTGGTCCATATTGACATGATGGCATCACACAGTTGCCGCAGATTTGTCGGCTGGACATCCATGATGCGAATCTCCCGTTCCACCACATCCCAAAGATGCTCTATTGGATTGAGATCTGGTGACTGTGGAGGCCATTTGAGTACAGTGAACTCATTGTCATGTTCAAGAAACCAGTCTGAGATGATACCAGCTTTATGACATGGCGCATTATCCTGCTGAAAGTAGCCACCAGATGTTGGGTACATTGTGGTCATAAAGGGATGGACATGGTCAGCAACAATACTCAGGTAGGCTGTGGCGTTGCAACGATGCTCAATTGGTACCAAGGGGCCCAAAGAGTGCCAAGAAAATATTCCCCACACCATGACACCACCACCACCAGCCTGAACCGTTGATACAAGGCAGGAGGGATCCATGCTTTCATGTTGTTGACGCCAAATTCTGACCCTACTATGTCGCAGCAGAAATCGAGACTCATCAGACCAGGCAACGTTTTTCCAATCATCTACTGTCCAATTTCGATGAGCTTCTGCAAATTGTAGCCTCAGTTTCCTGTTCTTAGCTGAAATGAGTGGCACCCGGTGTGGTCTTCTGCTGCTGTAGCCCATCTGCCTCAAAGTTCCACGTACTGTGCGTTCAGAGATGCTCTTCTGCCTACCTTGGTTGTAACGGGTGGCGATTTGAGTCACTGTTGCCTTTCTATCAGCTCGAACCAGTCTGCCCATTCTCCTCTGACCTCTGGCATCAACAAGGCATTTCCGCCCACAGAACTGCCGCTCACTGGATGTTTTTTCTTTTTCGGACCATTCTCTGTAAACCCTAGAGATGGTTGTGCGTGAAAATCCCAGTAGATCAGCAGTTTCTGAAATACTCAGACCAGCCCTTCTGGCACCAACAACCATGCCACGTTCAAAGGCACTCAAATCACCTTTCTTCCCCATACTGATGCTCGGTTTGAACTGCAGGAGATTGTCTTAACCATGTCTACATGGCTAAATGCACTGAGTTGCCTCCATGTGATTGGCTGATTAGAAATTAACTGTTAACGAGCAGTTGGACAGGTGTACCTAATAAAGTGGCCGGTGAGTGTACATACACTTAGGTAATTGTGCCACAGCTCCTGGTGGGAAGGACTTAAGCCCCGCCCTCTGGCGCGAAAGTTTCCCGCTCCATCTCAGCGCAGGAAGTGAACCGCTGACCGCCTCATGGAGTGAAGACGCAGCCACCATCAGAGCGAGGCAGAAGCCTTTACCTCTCATTGAGGAACCGGAGTTCTCCGAGGCCTTTGAGACTCTAATCATCGTGGCAGCGCATCCCATCTGGAGGCCATTTGCTGCGACCAGCTTCATCGAGGTATGACTCGGGCCTCCTTTGTGGACGCCTAACTCCGGACTGGGATAGAGCGTTGCTCTCTACCTGCACCGAATTCCTCCGCAGCCAGACTTCTCTGCACCAGGTCCAGAATGGCAGACCATTCCCAGCAGACATCTTCTCCGGCTGGGAATCTGATTCCACCCCTACGGAGGACCCTCTCCACTATCCACTATCGGTGTGCTCAGCGTCGGACTGGCCCACAGGTGTTTGCTGCTTGCGGCGCCCAATGCTTGCAGTGCGCCCGACTCCTGTGGATACCGGCGCCTGTGCACAAAACACCACCTGCTGGAGACCTGCCAGGCTGTCTCCAGGCCCCAAGAAAAGGCTAAGCCCGATGGGGGATGTTGCATCTGCTTGCTGTCTTTCTATAAAAAGTTTCTGGGGCACATTTATATTCCGTTCGGAGTATTCCATCTTTTTCCTGGTGCATATAAGTGCATTGGATTGCGACAAAATTTGAATGTTAAATCCCGCGCTCAGTCCAAATTAGTCGGATCGTCCGATGGCCCGCCACCCCCCTTCTGACCGAATCCCCTGCTAAATACTTTTCACAGCCGTACAAATCCCTGCAAAGGTCGGAAAATCCGACTAAAGTGCGCCCGCGGACCCTTAGTAAATAAGCCCCTCTATATTTACTTCCAGTGGATAGAAATCTGACCATGGTCAGGTGATGTCACACAGGTACACAAGCCGTTAGTATCACACGGCTTTGCACCTGCGTGTCCATCACATCACCATGTACATATTCCTGTCCACCAAGAGTAATATAGAAGCTTTCTATAGCAGAGCAGCAAGCAGAGATCTACAAAACAATGATGAATTGATACAGAAAGTATATTGGAAAATTAAATAACTTTTCCTTACATAAATCATATCAATTATTTGCTGAAAATGGACCACTCCTTTAATGAGAATGTGTTGCTGTCCCGTTAGTTATGTTTGGGGTCTTCTCTGTGATGGTAAACACGATAAAGGAGCTGCAGTGCTGAACTTTGTATCCTTTAGGCCTGTTCAGATTTTTTTAATACGATACAGGTTTAAAATAAAACAATGGGCTCAGATGTTAGGTTGCCATCATCAACATAGGCTGCCATGCATCACCCCCTCAATAATATATAGTCCTCATATCATGTCATCTAATGTTATGGTATTTTTAACAAAAGTGGCAGAAAAGATTTTAGATTCATTAATGGTTGGTCCCCAAAAATGAGGACTTGTTTTTACGTGTGGCCAAAAGGCAAAATAGTGCCGACACTGTGGTATTGATAATGAACTTGAGCGGTGCCAACATGCCGGGATTAAGGGAAATCTACTGTCAAAATCCAGCATGATAAACCAAGGAACACTTACTCATATATACCCAGATACAACCAGCCATCTCTGTCCAGCTGGAGTTTGCTGCTGTTGTGGCCGTTGCCCAGTTCCAATAAAGGACTGTAAATTGAATGATTTACCAACGTTGCCTTTGAGTGATCCCTGTGCCAGGCTGTCTACCACCAAGGGCGCCCCATCCTCCATCCACACATCAGGGTTGCCCTAGGGCAGGGGTGGCGAATCTATGGCACGGGTGTCAGAGGCGGCACTCTGAGCCCTTTCTGTGGGCACCCAGGTCATCACCCCAAAATGAAGTTCACCAGACAGAACTCACAGAATTTGCCTGCAGAATCTTCCTACAATGATAGATGAATTTGCCCTCCTCCTTTCAACTGGGTTGGTGTCCTTGGGAGACTGAAGGATTGAAAGTTGTCAAAGAACAAGGAGAAATAAATTACTGCTTAAATTGCTGCGCTGGCACTTTGCAGTAAATAAGTGGCTTTTGGTTGAAATTTGGGCACTCAGGCTCTAAAAGGTTCGCCATCACTGCCCTAGGGAGAAACCTACACTTTCAGCCTCTCTACTTTCTTGCACATACTACCTGATGGAGACATGCCAGGCTGTAGACAAGGCCTCCGTTCCCTAATACTGCGCACCATGCCCATCAAAGAGTGCTAGGTACCCACTCGGGTACCTAGGGCTCTGGCTCCTCCAAGCTACAAGAAAGGCACGCTGATGTCACGGTGCTTGGTATGAGGGCTGTCTCCAGCAAGTGATGTGTGCAAGAAATATGGAGGAAGAGGCTGATGTACTTGTTTCTCAACCCCTGAGTGTCTGTAAGATAGGTCCCTGGGTAATGTATGGGGAAGCCGGTGGTGGTAAATAGCAGCGCCCCTCTCCACAGTGATATATATGGGGCACGGCGCTGTATTCCAGCGTAAGATAGGACATGCCCTATCTTTCTCCCGGCTACAGGACGGTATGGTGGCGCTCCCGCACGGCGCTGTGTGCCCATTGCCGTCTATGGGGGGCGTAGATACGTCCCCCATACGGTCGTGTGAATATAGCCTTAGATGAATAAAACTCCAGCAGCTGATGCACTTTTTTTCATGGTCATTCCAAACTGCATTGTGTCAATACAGAACTAACTACAGCGAAGCCGTAGAGCCCCTCACTATAGTCACATTTTGCTATATATAGGGGACATCACTCATGTTCTGAGGGCACCTTCCCACGTGGTAGGGGAGGGGGGGGAGGTGGTTTGCCTGAAACACATATCCATTTTGGTCAAACCCCCTCCCACTTTCGTTTTGGATGCGAGAAAGGGTGATGCCACACATGGCGTTTTGAACCCGTTTTTGGTCCGTTTTTAAGCAGTCCGTCAAAAAACGCATGTTTTTGACCAGTTTCAATTAAGATAATTGGTAAAACCTGTCAAAAACGTATGCGTTTTTTAACGGACTGCTTAAATATGTACCAAAAACGGGTTCAAAACGCTGTGTATGGCATCATCCAAAAACGCCACGTGGGAAGTCGCCCTGAGGGAGTGTGGTGATGGATTAGTGCAAACACATCTCTTCAGATTCAGAAAACCTTTAATTTTACCACTGAAGTAAATTTTTATGACAACACGTATCCTGAGGAGAGGAGGCCGCCCGGGAACCTGCTTCCTCTTCACTTAATGGGAAAAAAAAAAAAAAACAACCATAAATCTGCGCTTGGCGCCAGAGTTGACTCCCGCGTGACCCCGCAGGATGAGGGCGTCCACGCCCCCTTTTGATGCTCCACGTAGTCAGCCACGCCTCTTCATGTTGTGGTTCTATGAATCAAAGACCACACCCCCATTCCCCGCCCACCCATACAAACTTTTCGCGCGGAAACTTTCGCGGGAAATCGTAGTTCAGCGTGGTGTACAGGTGTGCGCACATCAGCTCCGCTCCTGCTCATCAGCACCATCGCCATGGATCCTTTCAAGCTGCAGGTGAGTGCGGGAGGGACCACACGTGTCTGGTGTGATTATGACTCCCTTGGAGTGTGCAGCGACCGCACTAATACCGGATGCAGAGCAGCTGCTTTATGTCCGTCGTGTTAGTGTTGCGTGTATCTTTACAACGAACGGCGGTAGTGGATATCAGCATCGAGGCGTTTTGTTGTCGAGAATCGCACGTTGTGAATGCGGTGCTGGGTATTGGGCGCAGCACGCGGCGGTCCTCGGGTCCGGCGGGGAAAGGGTGCGTGGTCACGTGACGCGGCGAAAGCCCGCGAAATGCAGAGTGCAGTCGAGCTACTACTGACTGACTGAGCTCTGCTGTGCACCACCACTGTGATACTACCCAGTGTTCTCGGGCTGTGTTCACACTTCCTCACCTAGCATCAAAGAAATGTCATTATGCTGACCCCATAGTATAATCTAAATATACCTCATTATAACCATCTATTTGTGTGCAATATTAAAAAAAAGTGCTAGTGTCCCTTTAAAAAAAACAAAAAAAACAACATTGTGCATGAATTCATTTCTTCCAATGGTGACCTTTAAGGCTGTGCTTGAATTTCATTTAATACATTTAGATCATTTTGTGTAGGCCAGTTAATCAAATCCTAGTAAAGAAATAAAGTTCCTGTGCAACAGAGAGGAGTTACCCCTGTACAAAGATGCTTTTAGACCTAATTACTTGCGTAATTACCAGTTGTTAGGCGTTGTTTACCAGTTTGGTCAGAAAAATCGGCACTACTGGCTTTTTTTTTTCCTGGGTCAATTTCTTATAGTTTTTAACATTAAATGTTGTGACGCCTCACTGTGTAATTTTGACTATGATCTTTTCATGGCCGCCGCTCTGAGTGCTGTCCGTTTTTATTTCTTCACAGCATCATTGACCCTATTGGACAAAGGGGGTCTGTGAAAATGGTTTAGGCGGCACATGCATGTCAGTTAAAAAAACGCATTCATTTTTGGAAAATGCATCGGTTTTTGACCGGTTTTATCAATAGTCTTAATTAAAATGGGTCAAAAACGGATGCGTTTTTTTAATGGACTCCTTAAAACGGCCCAAAAAACAGGTTCAAAACGCTGCGTGTGCCGCCGGCCTTCAGGGCGCGTTCACACGTTGCGTTTTGACCTGCGTTTTCATTGCGTTTGAAACGCATATACAACAGCTGAGGAGAGGTGATTTGCCTAATTTCATCACTGTTAACGCATGCGTTAACAAAACGCATCGTAAACGCGATGTTAACGCATGCGTTAACAAAGCGTTAACGCATGCGTTTTGTTAACGCATGCGTTAACATTGCGTTTACAAACGTAAACGGTAATGTAATTAGGCAAATTACCTCACATCAGCTGTTGTATATGCGTTCCAAACGCAATGAAAACGCAACCAAAACGCAACGTGTGAACGCGCCCTCAGTGTGCATTACATATAGGGCAGCTGTGTGCTGTCTGGTCTAAAAACGGATGATGCACAGGCGTTTTTCACACTGCATCTGCCATGAGGATTATTGATTATTGAACTCGCTAAGACCACGTTTCACAGACAGAAATCAGGAACAGTTTGCTAAAGAAAATAAAAGTTTTCTACAATGTTTTAGCCCAGTGTGGATGAATTCTCCACCTGTATATGACTTTCTCCTGACCAGGCGTATCACAGGGGCGCGTGTTTTCATGACCTATTTGGGGTTTACCTCAAGGAATTCCTTTTATCGTCTACTGATGGATTATTATGTATAAATGGCAGGAATATGATGCCTACAGGCACAGGATGTTGGCCAATATCTCCTTGAGTGAGAGCTTTGTCGTCTGTACATGTTTTATTAATAATGGCGCTGTCCCGTCGTGACTGATAGTCTGAACACTGTCAGGACTTGTCTGTAAGGACTTGTCTCTCCGCGTCTGCACAAGCATCGAGCCAGCGAATCCCATGTATGTACAGTAGTCGTGCATCCCAGAGCCTGGCGGCAGACCTATCGTGCCCTGCACCCTATAGCGCACCCATCTTTAGACGGTGTAATAATCGTTCTACTTCGTTAAACTTCTTCTAAAAGAAAGAAAATATAATTATCCGGCAAGTTTACACTAACAACAATACTTGGTACAGGAATCTATTACAGCCTATAAAAATGAACCAGAATACCATAGATTGTGCTGCAGAAGATTTATATGTGCACATGTTCTATGAGAGGACATGGCATTGTGTGAAGAGCAGCAGCAGCAGCAGTGTGTGGTTATTCTATGCTAAACACTGTTATTGCAGCAGTAAGTTGTCTTAACACCTGCTTCCTGCGCCGGAGATTGCTGTTATCAGAGAGCCAGCTGCTATAGTCTAACACTATTGTGTTTAGTATTATTATTTCATTTCTAAAGGAGTTTGCCCACCATTCCAATGTGTCTCCTGTGCAGAGAATTAGGGAGGAAAATTGGTACAGAACTCTGGTTGGTCTGTGAATAGAGATGAGAGGTTCCAAACTTTAGGTCCGGCGTCTTCTGTATGGCAGCTCTGCCGCCCAGCCACTAACGTGTAAAGTTTACGTGGAGCTGTGGAACGGTGGAGATTCGGTCTCATCATATCTGAGTCATGGAGCGTGTAAATAATAATCTTTATTTATATAGCGCTATCATCATATTCTTCAGCGGTTTACAACTCAAGGGGGACATGTACAAATGAAATAATATGACATAAAGTACAAACAGTCATATGGAAGAACAAGAGGGGGGTGAAACAAGAGGTGTGTTGGATTGATCTCTCGGATCAGCCACATTCCAGAGGGCAGGCCTCCCAAGCATCATACTGATATAATACGAGCTGTTCCATGGTACGATGGTGCACGGGAGAGGAGGAAGGGGTTGAGTGCTGCTTGCCCCCGCAACTCTCCATAGACATTATGCACAGCGCCATGATACAGGGAAAGATATGACACGTATGCTGCACCGTACCGCTGTGTGTGCCCATTGTCGCCTATGGGGAACTTATGTACAACCGCAAGCCATACGTCCCCCCTACTAAAAAAAAACCCCTTACCGCGGCTTATACAAGAGTCGATAAAAAATAAATAAACTTACATACTCCCCCTCTGGCGCCACAATGGTCGGTGCGGCTCCTCTTCTGCCTTCTCTCTGCTGCATTAGCCAGCAGAGACGCGTCCATGCAATCCGCCGTCCGGCACACGCTATGTTGCGGCGGTGTCTCCGCTGATGATGTCATGCACCAGATTGCGCCCACGCGTCTCTGCCAGCTGTTACATCAGCGAGAAGAAAGAAGTGGAGCTGTGGGGACTGGATCATCGGGAACCGCACGAAGGTGACCATGTAAGTTTGGGTTTTTTTTATTTTTTTATTTTTATGTGCTTGGCAAACAGAGCTGACTGTATACTTAAGGGGTCTGGCTGTATACTGGGATGCTGTGACCAGTGCATTTCCCACCCTCGGCTTATACTCGAGTCAATATGTTTTCCCAGTTTTTGGTGGTAAAATTAGGGGTATTGGCTTATACTCAGGTCAGCTTATACTCGAGTATATACAATACCTCTGGCTTGTATTGTTTAGCAAAGGAGGATAACCTGCTGATAAAAATTGGCTTATCTACAATGGGTACCAAGGATGGGGCATATTTTTATCCTACATGTCTGATCCAACTTGTTTTTTTTTTTTTAAATCTGGCCTCGACTTCATTCCCTCTTCACTGCTCATTGATAATATACACTTGGTGTATTCAGTATATACTGGAGATTTATCAATCTGTCTATGCCAGACCACATTCTGACATTTTTTTTCCCCCCCAACTTCACTCGAAAGGGGCATGGCCATTGAAAAGTGGGCATCACCTAACCTGTCTGCTAGAATTTTCAGTCAGAAACTGTTCTTACTAATATTTAATTTTACGTAGGCTCCAAAGTCGTAAACCAATCCAGCATGATTTATATGGTGCAACACAAGATTGTACTCCGCACTGGTCTGTTCACTGACACTTTCATAAATCTCCTCCATTGTATTTGTAGTAAGCTCATCTCTGTTTTTATAATCCTAAAATGTAGGCAGTAAGGCCTTACAATGGAGTCTAATATCTGTGTCACATTCTGGACAATTATTTTGTGTTTCTTTATATTTTAAATAGAAATTCTACCTGTATCTTTTGCAGCGTACTGAACTTTCACATGCAAAGAATTTCCAGAAATTTCGGAATGTGAATTTGATTTCCATGGAGACCTCGTCATCCTCGGATGACAGTTGTGACAGTTTTGGCTCGGATAATTTTGCAAACACGGTAAGTATGTTAGAAGCATGCTCGGGAACTGTGCTTTCCATGCTGGAAATGCAGGTAATGTGTTGTGCTTGATTAGAACCTGCATGCTTCTGCTAGCATTTCTATAGAGCGCTTATGAATATACACCATCTCCTGTAATTTCATTTTACTTTTCGCTAGCGGGTCTGGGTAGTAATTGTTGGGAGTAGATTATCTACTTATTCTCGCCTTTGAAATGTCACCTGACCTAAGATGCTTGATGATTGCCATAACAGCTCTGAAATGGTTATTAAACCTCGGCCATTTTCTTAGTAACAAAAGCCATTCTTTTATAGTGCACTTGTAAATGGGATTTTTCGTTCTGAGCATTTTATGGAAAATTACTAAGCTAAAAGTGTATATATATTTTTCGCCTTTAATTTTTTTTTTCTCTTTCTGACAGAAAAACATATTTAGAAAAGGGACAAGCGAAGAACTGGCCAGAATATTCTCTCAGGATTCTGATGATGAATCATTTTGCGGGTTTTCGGAAAGTGACATGGTGAGTATTGTTTTAGTAGCAGAAATTATTTAATGTTTACTCAAATGCCACAAAATATAAAACTATGTACTGGGTCTGGGGCCAAGATGTTGGGTATTTTATATTAGGGCTTCAGGGCACGGTATAGAACTTCTAGTAAAATCCTGTAGATTTGCAAAATATTATTGCTGTGGATAAAATCAAAATCCATCATGGTAAATTGGGGACCATTACTCTTAGATCCAGACACCGTGACTCTGGTAATCTTCTTATATTTTTAATCCATGGTCTCCTTCCTTTTAAAATTGACTTTTATAATTATGCTAATGATTCTGGAGGCTTATGGGTGTGTTATCTGAGTCCTTTGCTGTGGCTCCCAGTTCCTGTGTTGCTCCAGTTGATGGGACCTGCTTCTTCGTGGCCTTGGGATGTCACTTACATGTCCAGGGGTCTTCTTCACTTCTGTGTTGTCGCATGTTCTGAGACGACCACTTGTACGATGTATTAGGTCTTGTGATCCCTATGTAAGTTCTGTTTGGGCACAGGTCTGAAGCTAAAAGGACCGGAGCATTGTGGCAGCCAGATTAGGGCCCAGCCCCCTTGGGGTTTTCCATATTCATAGAAAACCCCTTTTAAAAGGAGTTGTCCGCAAGTTGAAAAACATGGCTGTCGTCTTCCAAAAACCGTACCAAACCTAAGCATGGTTCGTTCCAGTATTGCAACTCCGCTGCATAGAGATGAATGGAGCTGTGCTGCAATACGGCTACAAACCATGGTCAGGGGTGGCTCTACTTTTTGAAGAAGGCATCCATGTTTTTAAACTGGATAACTTCTTTAAGGGGATCTGCACATGGGTGTAGATAATTCTTCCAAATGTACTGGTAAATATGAAAATCTAGAATCCCTAATACAAGCAGATCCTCCAAGGACTTCTCCTTTACCATAAAGAAAAGGGAGATGTTCTCCAAATCTGTAAAAGAAAAATTTACATATTGCAAATTTAAAAGGGGCTGTGCCAATAATAGGATAGGGAATAACAAGTGGTTTAAGTAGTCACCAAGCTGGAGAGCTGGTGTTCTGTTTTCACTAATGGGTGTCGAACTGCATGAACAATACTAGTGTGGATGACACAAGTCAATAACTGGCTGAAGTTTTTGTGAGTAACATGTTCGGGTATATACTGTATATGTGTGTGTGTTGTTAATAATTTTCTTACTTGCTTATTTTTTTCATAAAGAGAATTGTATCCGATTCTGAAGAAGAGAAGCCTAAAATGCCTAGAAGGTCCACCAGAGGTCAAGCTAAAAAGAACATGCCGCTAAAAGTGGCTCTGAAGTTTCCTCCAAAAAGGAGTTTGAGAGCAAGTCCACCAAAGAAGAAAGAACAGACACAGCCAAAGAAAGAAGAAAAGGAAGATTCTGGGGAGTCAGACAATGAGAGCGGACCCAACTTTTTAGAGAAACGTGCCTTGAACATCAAGCAGAACAAAGAAATGGTATGTGAGGCTCCCGTGTATGAGAAATACCTTACCTATTAGTAACTGAGGATTTTTCCTGTTACATCTGAATCAACAATACTCCTGCTCCTTTTTTGTCTGCTTCTGTTTTTGGGTTATTGCTGTCCGGAGGCTATTTAGCCAATTTAAAGTTGCACAATATTCCAATGTACTTTCTACATCAATTCCTCATGGTTTTCTAGATCTCTTCTTGTCGTCATTTAACAGGAAGCTTCATTGTTTACTTCCTGTGGATAGAAATCTGTCCCAGGTCATGTGATGTCACACAGTTGCACTTTATATTACCAAAAGTAATCGGAGCTGTGTGTTATAATGAGCCCTGCATCTGTGTGACATTACATAACCGGGGATATACCAAGCCATGCACCTGTGACATCACATGACTTTCAGGATTTTTAAGCATAGGAAGTAAACAATGAAGCTTCCTCAAGCAGAGATCTAGAGGAATTCAGTGAGGTATTCATATAAAAGGTTTTTTTTGTATAATTTTTCTATATGCAAAAATTAATTATTAGCTAAAAGTAGACAACCAACATTTAATTTTAAGGTTGACTTGAAAGCTAACTTTTAACGATCACTGCATCATTTCAGGCTCTCATCCGCAGAGTCTCCTATTTAGATTTGAAGAAAATGGTGAAACACCCAACCCCCCCCCCCCCCCCCCCCACATTGATGCATGTGGCTGTGCACTCTGTTATAAAAAGTGTGAACATAATGCACTATACAAAAAAATAAAGTTAAGAAGGACAGTCCCTTCTGAGACATGTATGACATGTCCTTGGCATGTCCCAATTGTCTGATGTGTGTCCCACCAAGGAAGTGGCCGTGCAAGTGCATCGCTCTCCATTTCCTAGGCCTATGTGGCCACCTGAGCAAAGGCATTGATTTCCTTTAGAATGTTTTTGAAATTACAATAGACACTGCAATATGTCTTTTTCTTTTACATTAATATGATATCTTTATCATATGTTTCAGCTTGCAAAGTTGATGGCGGAGCTCAAAAACATTCCTGATTTCCTATCCAGGCCGAGTCCATTCTCTCCTGCCATGGTAAGTTGCTCTTCTCTAAATTGGGCTGTCACAATGCATTGTCTTGTAATGGGGGTTGGAGTAGTGGAAGAAGGGTCTCATCGCCTTAGTACGATTAGTAACATAAGGCATTTAGTGTTGTGACGAAATCATCATTTTAAAATGTTTTTTTTTGTTAGAAAATAAATCGCACACCCCGAACACCACGTACTCCTGGTCTAGCAAGAAGGAATCCGGAAAGGAGCTCTCGCCCTCATACCAGATCCAGATCCCTCATTGATGGTCCACCCAGTCCCACCCCAGATAACGATGATGCAGAAGATGACCACTACTATTTGATGAGAAAGAGAAAGATGGATGATGAGTATGATGTAAGTTTATCTTTCGTTAAGAGTGTTCACGTGTATCAGTTTTTGGTTTTTTTTCCCCCCTCAAATCAGCATTTTTGCATCCCCTATACCTTCATTAATGCTGATGGATTTAAGGATAAAAAAAACGATGGCAAATGGTCTGAGAATGGACTTATAGCATGATAGTTGACTCAGTAATTACTGTTATCTGATGGGGTTTACATGAGGGTATGAAAAAACCCACACTCTGCTTCGGTTCCCATGACTTTCTGGTACTTTGGAGGTGGGGGGCATGTGACTTGGTTTCTCCAATAAGTGACCTCCTTGGACAAGAGTGCATCACAGGAAGTGAAGTATCCTTAAAAACGGAAGTGACCTCCTACGTCCAAGGAGAGTGTTCAATGGTTGAATTTTCTAAGCTTTGCTGTTCATTAGCTTAATATGTTATGATACAGTTTTATAATGTTACATTCCCTTACAGGACGAAAGTTATGTGCCCAGATACCGTCGGCAGAGTTCCCTAACCATACCCCATATTGTACGACCTGTGGAGGACATAACACAGGAGGAGCTGAGCGCCATCTGTGTCAACGCTCGAGAAAAGGTCTACAACAGAGCAACGGTGAGTATTACCTTTATATATAACATGTGTATGTAAATCACTATAGTTAAAATCCAGTGTAACATTGTCTTATCTAGTGCAATATGTTGTACTAAAATGTACATATCGAAGTACAGTTTCGAATCATCATTAGTGAGAAATAGACTTTAATTTGTGTATGTGGCCTTTATCATGTAACTTTTAGAGGGGTTGTCCATTTTCAACAAATAATTGATATTTGACAATTTTTCAATACACTTTATTAATTTCTCACGTTTTTAAGATTTCTGCTTGCTGTCATTCTGTAGCTAGGTTCTCTGTTTACTTCCAGTGGATAGAAATGTGCCCTTGGTCATATGATGACCAGATGGGTGCACGAGACATTACTATCATTAGACTTTGCACTGGCTGTCCATCACTTTACTATGGGCACATTTCTATCCACAGGAAGTAACCATAGAAGCTTTCTATAGATGGACAGTAAGCAGAGATCCAAAAAACTAAGAAATTGATACAGAAAGTTTATTGTAAAATTGTATAACTTTCCCTTACACAAACCATATCAATTGTTTGCTGAAAGTGGACAATCCCTTTAAGCTTTGCACACAGCTAGCCAAAGAATTCACATTTCCATAACTTATACATGTGCAAGAAGTGAAGCTCAGCGTTTTATTGTTTGAATGAATTTTTACTTTGATTTTTGCTGCTCAGGGTTCAACCTGTCATCAGTGTCGCCAAAAGACTACAGACACCAAAACCAATTGCAGGAATCCTGACTGTATGGGTGTGAGAGGCCAATTCTGTGGTCCTTGCCTAAAGAATCGTTATGGAGAGGAAGTGAAGACTGCATTGTTAGATCCAGTAAGTCTAGATTTTGTTTTTGCTTGTTACTTTCTAGTATTTTTATGACTGCGATATCGGGTTTTTATGGTGGACATCTAAGATGCTGCTTCTGATGCGACTCCTTTCTATGGCAGAGATAAGGGGTTAAGATAATACATGTTGACTAGGTTAACTTAACATTGTTACCTCTCTTTTAGGAGTGGAGGTGTCCACCCTGCAGAGGGATCTGCAACTGCAGTTTCTGTAGGCAGCGCGATGGCAGATGTGCCACAGGTGTCTTGGTCTACCTGGCCAAGTACCATGGATATGACAACGTACATGCATATCTGAACAGGTACGGTTTCTTTTTATTCATTGCAATTTTTTCAAAAGGTTGTCTTATTGCACTTTATGGGACAATAATTAAACATTTTATTTTATTTTTGCAGTCTGAAGCGGGAATTGGAAATGGATGACTGAACATATTTTCTACCGTGTCGCTGCTTTGAACAAGACTCCACTTTATTGCAAAGCAAGTGGAGATGGGACCATGTTGGTCTGAATAAAAAAAAAAAAGGGAAAAAAAATAAATTTAATTGTTCGGTTATACTGAAACGGTATTTGGGGAAAAATGCAGTGTTTTTGTTTGAACACAACATAAAAACTTCCTGAAGCTGAAAAATTTAAATGCAGGAAAATATTTCAAAAGTTAGAAAAACTGACTTGTTTTGTGCACCTTGTTTCATGTTTTTGTTACTTTGGTATAATGTGAAGATGCTGAGAAGTTACAAAAGTAAACCTTTAGTTTGTCTAAACTGTTCAAGAGGGGGGGGGGGGGGGAAGCTGTCCTTGTTGCTTATAGTAACCTACTACAGCCCAGATAACATTAGTTGTTGGGTTACTATGGACAGTCTTGATGGCTTTGATAACGAAGGCCAATTGTGTATTGTAAAAAGTGTTTTATAATTGTACATAGACTAAAGTTTTTGCTTTTATAGATATGCAACCTATATATGTTTTGCTATAAGAATAACTTCTATCCTGCATGGTAGGACAATGTTTTAAGAAGCGTTTTATAGGTTTCATATTGAGCTTAATATTACCTATAGATAACAGAATTAGAAATAGTAGGAGCCGTTATCCTACACATAGCATATTAAGCTGTTTTGGATCCAGCACCAGCCTTGGGTCTGTCTGATTCACAGATCGACGATGGTGCCCAGGATGCAAGGAGTTCCAGCAACACCGCAGCAGGAAAGCAGGGTCTCCTTGCATCCTATGCAAGAATGATGCTTACAGTGCCATCCTCTGTATTGTGGCCAGTCTGCAAAATCTGTGTCCCCTGTTCTATAATTCATGTAATTGAAGGTTTGATTTAAACATGCATCTGTAAGAAACTCACTTGCTACTGATTATAAATCTTGTGCCCCTTTTACCGCCCACATTACAGAAGAGGTGTCTTTTGATATGTCTCCACCAATCCGGAGCACCAAAATCTATGCTTACAGATTAAGTGAAAAGGTGACTTTGTACACTTTAGCTCCTGTTGTGAAACATCCGTCCACCCAAAAAATAACATTTGAGTGGTGGGTAGCTTGAAGCGAAAACATAGATTTCCAATGAGGCTGCATTCACGCCTAGTGTTAATATTGTATTATATTGTGTCTGCTGAAAAGCAGTGTGGGGGTTATAAGGAGGCTCCTTGCAATAGATCTACGTGTGTCTTTGGAGCTCATCAGATTGATTTAAGTGGCATTGGCCCTTTAAAATATCTCGCTGGGATTTTTTTTAAAAAATTCATAGCACCATATATCGGGGTGGGTTGTTGAGAAACCTTGCAAATTTTTTTTCTTTGAGAGTTTAATTTTTTTTTTTTACAAGCATTTTATTGGGTTTGTCAAAGAAATTTTAAAGGGGTTCAGCTCAAGATATATCAGGAGAGACACGAATAATTTTTTGTAATTATTTTTAAAAATCTCAAGTCATAAATCTGACTTTACAATGTTGAACTAGCAGTGGTTATATGTTTTAAGGGGTTTTCCAGTGACAAACAAGTAATTCCCTATCCACAGGATAAGGGCTAACTTGCTGATCAGAGGGGGTCTCAGGGGTAGGACCTCTACAGATCACAAAAAACGGGGGTTCATTGTATCGGCGTTATAGCTGTTTCATTCATCTCTATGGCCCTGATGGAGATTGCTGAGTACAACGCTCGGCTTTGTCATTACCATAGAGATGAATGGAGCAGCTGGCTAATGGATAGGGGCTAACTTGCATATTACTGGAGGACCCCCTTTAAGCCACCAAGTGGCAGGAAAAGGCCCTAGTGGGGTTTTTTTTTTGCCACTTTTTCACGCCAAAAAGTCAATGATAAATGATCCCCCGATGTGTGGATGCAGCCTTAAATAACAATTTTATCAGATATTCCACAAAACCACTGATGTAAACACAGCCCAATCTGTATTTTTAGCCCCAAATTGAAATTTGTATTGAGGTATTTTTGGATTGAAACTGGACAAGTTAAAACTGATTGTAATATTCTAGTTTTTCCTCCTCTCTGTATATGCCGGGTTATAACACTGTATTTGTTTTCTACCAGTTCATGTTTAAATAAACGTATTTTACATACGTGTTTCAGTCCATGCGCCTTTCATTGTGCGTCAATCTACACGAACACAAGACAGAACTTTTTTGTTTTACCACATGGAAAATAAAAAGTGACTGCGGAGAGAAGTCCTTCCTCCCTCCCAGGAGCGCTCATGGTAGGGGCTCTGTGCATACTGTTTTCTAAGGGTTTTGTTCATAATCTATTTTCAGAATACATAATTAAAATGGAGACAGCTGGCTATGATTTTGATGCAGGATGATATATAAAAGGCATATAATATTCAAGTTGTTTAGATAATCACTGTTCCTGCAGCGACTGAATCGTAGCCGGGGGTTGTTTATGTCTGTGATTAAATTTTTATAGTCCTTTTTAACAGCTGCATAGAGCGTGTATTATATGAGGAGACTGACAATTGTATAGCTCGCAGCTGAACTTTCTCCATTTATAATACAAAAATTATCTCTGCCCACAAAGTGGTCAAAATGTGCGCACCTTGCTGAAAATGCAAGATCACCTCCCATCCCCCACCCCCTGATCACAGAAAATTGTATGTTTGTTTTATTCTCATTTTATTACACACTCAGCAATAAAGCCACGCCAGCAAGAATCCACTTTGAAGGTCTCTCCTTGGTCTTCAAGTGGAAGGCCCAAACATAGGTTGATCCTCTTATTTTTGTCTTGTATACGGGACACTCGTACATGTTCCTTGTGTCTTGTCGGTCATTGGGAATAGCTCTCACAAATATTACAGGCATCATGGGATTGGGAGCTTTTAGACGTGCTTCAACAATGTGCCCTCCCTGGACATCCCACTGGGCCCCTGCAATAAAAAAATAATAATTACTTTCTTCTATAAAGATTAGTATAATACACAATTGAAAACTAATGCTCTGTGCACTCTGTTATAGGTATCAAATCTTTAGTTTATCCGTTCAAAGGTTAACATTAGTTACTTTTAGGGTACAGTCACACGTTTGGGCTTTGACTTCATTTTGAAACTGAATGAAAGGCCCCAGGGATGTACAACAGCCTATCGAATTTGCATTTTTATGCAAACATATGCGATCAGCAACCAGCCGCTGGTGTATTGTTTTGTCTAATACCAGTATTTCTGCAAACACCAAGGGGGGAAGGGGAAGCTTGAACTGAATTGTTGGGGCTTATTTACTGGCGGAGTGCATTTCCGTCGAACTTTCCAACATTTTCGGGATTCGCGGCACTGTAATAGGGATTTAGCAGGGGATTGTGTTTCACGTGATTGTATTTTGTATCGCGGCACAGTGCATTATCGTCGGACAATGCACTTCAGGGAACGCGTCGGGGACGGGTAAGTAAATGTGTCCCTTGGTACACATTCGGGTCCTTGAGTATGCGTTTTGTAAACGCAATGTTGACAACACTTATTAGGCAAATATTAGGCAACAGCTCTTCAGCTGTCTGAAAACGCATGTGATAAACGCAAACAAAACCCAGTCTCATGATCCACACCTATTATGCCTTTGGCTTTGAAAACTGCATCTGAAAAACTGAACGTCTGGATGCACCCTAAGGGCGCATTGCATTTTTTGATACGTTTTTGACTCATTCCAAAGGCTTCAACTTTGATCACAATTTTGAAGTAACATTGCGTTTCCATTGCATTGGCTAAACACAATGGGGGACATTTACTTACAGTGTCAGTGTCTGCATTGGCTTTGTTACCGACCTGCTCTCGGTAAGAAGACACACATTTAATATTGTAGAGCTGTGCAGAGACATTTCTGGCGCCGAGACTATTTTCTGTCCCTGGGACAAAATCTGTCCCGAGCACCAGAAATGTGTCCAACAGTCCCTGCTAGACCAGTTTTCTTTTGGTCTACTTTCCGTCAGTTTACACCGCCCAAAAAGGGCTGCGACACATAGTAATTGTGTCTGAGTTTCCACTCCGCCAAAGCCACGCCCCTTTTCGGAGAACAGTCGGAGCAGACGGAAAAAGTCATTTTTTCTGGCGCCGCCAGATAATAAATAGGTCTGAGAGCAGAACATGTGGTGAGAGCGCCACAAAACTGGCGGAAACACCATAGTAAATGTCCCCCAATGTTACTTCAACATGTGATCAAGGTTAAAGCCTTTGGAATGCTTCAAAAACGCATAAAAAAACGCAATGCATCGTGAATGTGCCCTCAGTCACTGGGTTAAACTTGGCTTGAAAAAAGGTTGAGAAGCTGCTGACCTGATGGTGACTAGACTGCGCTGCTGCATACAACGTTGCTAAAGAGGGTAAAATACCCGGACTGCTATTGTACTTTGGGTAGGGCCGCAGTCACACGTTCCGCTAGCGTTGCGTTCATAACTCGATGCTAGCCCACAGGGGACGGGGCTCCTGGGAAACGCAAAAGCGATCTGGCCAAGGCCCGCCTCCTGTGCGCTACCGTTATGAACGTAACGCTAGCGGAAGGTGTGGCCTAGGTCATGTCACCTCCACCAGCGCATAACTATTCTGAGGCTGTGATGTTACAACTATGTTTACATTATATATTGTGTTTTATATGAACAAAATGATAACATAGGAAGACGGCTGCTGTGTTTGAATTGTGTTTCAGAACGCCAGGTGTGAACACTGCCTGGGTATCTAAAAGAAGTTGTGCAAGATCAGCAACCATGTGGTGGAATTGAACCAAGTAAGCATAAGGGTGAAGACACACATGGCGTTTTTGGGCCGTTTTTACTAAGTGCGTTTTCAGATCGTTAAAAACGCATGCGTTAAAAAACGCATCAGTTTTTTAAAAACTTATGCGTTTTTGTCCGTTTTTCCGAAATTGCACAATGAAAAACATACAAAAACGCATGCGTTTTTAACGATCTGAAAACACACTTAGTAAAAACGGCCCAAAAACGCCAAGTGTGTCTTCACCCTAAGGCGGCCATGTGCACACATGGCGTCTTGAACCCGTTTTTGGGCCGTTTTTCAAGCAGTCCGTAAAAAAAAAAAAAAAACACCTGTCAAAAACATATGCGTTTTTTAACGGACTGCTTAAAAATGGGTTCAAAACGCCACGTGTGCCGACGTCTGTTCCAGACCTTGCAGAGCCAGTCTGTGTTTACTAGGCTGCAGCGCTGACATAAGGGCGCGGTCCCACGTTGCGTTTGCAAACGCAGACGCAGACCAAACCGCGCCCACCGGGCGTTCCGCGGTCCAATCGCATCGGCGTTTTCAATAGAAACATAGAGAAACGCCGATGCGATTGGACCGCGGACCGCCCGGTGGGCGCGGTTTGGTCTGCGTCTGCGTTTGCAAACGCAACGTGGGACCGCGCCCTAAAGCTGTCTACAATTGATGCTGCTGGAAATCGCCACCTCCCGTGTACACTGATGAGTCCAGTAATTGTCTGTAGCAATCAGGTGCTGTTTATTTTGCAAATCCAAGACAACCCCCCTTTAAATAACTCTAGAGCGTTTTACGTAGTTCTGTTCTTATTTCAGCTTTAGGGTGAAGACACACATGGCGTTTTTGGGCCGTTTTTACTAAGTGCGTTTTCAGATCGTTAAAAACGCATGCGTTTTTGTCCGTTTTTCATTGCGCAATTTCGGAAAACGGACAAAAACGCATGCGTTTTAAAAAAACGGATGCGTTTTTTAACACATGCGTTTTTAACGATCTGAAAACGCACTTAGTAAAAACGGCCCAAAAACGCCATGTGTGTCTTCACCCTTAGGGTGGTGGCGTTTTTAACCCGTTTATAGGCCGTTTTTAAGCAGTCCGTAAAGAAACGCATGCATTTTGAACCCGTTTTTCCCAATTATCTTAAGATAATGGATGCATTTTAAATACTTATTTACAACTGTAACATACAATGTAACAGTATGTAAATCCAAATCATATAGGGTAGCCCTTAAGGCTTATAAGCATAATTTTAAAAGTTGCTTTCAGAAGGAAGGAGGCCATGGGTGGTAATTATTAGAAAATTACCGCAGTCACGGTGCCTGGATCTACAAGTATGTGCCCCTGGTTTATCAGGCTTGACTTGTATGGAAGACTTCCTTTAAGAAGTGAAGTGATCCAAGTCTCCATAGTGTGTGCCCTCTCACCTTCCAGGTGCAGCCCATATATGTAGGCTCCTTCCCTCGCTGGCTGAGAAAATTCCTCCTTGTATTTCTTCATGACATCGATGGTGAGATGCATCTTATCCAGGGGCCATTCATTTTTCCGCGCTAAACTTTGCATGACAGCTGCAAGAATTGTTTTAGTTGTATAATATCATTCTGAAATTGTTTCTTTTTATAATCACGCGGCATCTGTAACCACCGAGCTAAACACCAGTTTGCAAGATGTGATATTCACATAAATGTATGTTTCATAGTTAGATAAATGGCATGAGTGAAATAAGCAGCATAGTGGCAAAAGAGCTTATTTTCCAGCAGGCATTCACATTTCACATATCATTATACAACCGGGATGTATTGATGACCGCTGAACCGTATTAACCGGTGGTAATTCTATTATAACGCATGTCAATGGGAAATCTTCATTACCATGTTAGTATTACAATACCTGCACCATTTAGCTTCTGACTATAGAATGAGTAGTTAAAGTTGGATCCTCACCTGTAATGATACTGATCTCAAAACCTGCAGGCTGCTTCTTATGCTGTAGTCTCCTGGGTGCTCTATTATAAAATATTATGGTATCTAAATCCATCATGATAAACCAGGGACACTTACTCGTAGATCCAGGTGACTGTGGTAATCTTATATTTGTTATCCATGGTCTCCTTCATTTTAAAACTTCATTTTCAACTTCAGAAGTGCTCAGGGGGTGTTACCAGAGCCCCTCTGTGCTGTAGCTTCACAGGCTGTTACACCGTCTACCGACTGCTCCATCAGCACTCCCCCTCTCTCTGCCTGATATAATCTCATGGCAGCAAAAAATTGGCACACAGTTGCAGGGGTGATGGTAATGTAACAGGGCTACAGCACAGAGGGGCACTGGTGACACCCCCAGAGCCCTTCTGACTCGTTAGCATAATTTAAAAGTTAATTTTTAAAGGAAGGAAGATTACCACAGTCCTAGTGCCTGGATCTATGAGTAAAGTGTCCCTGGTTTATCAGGCTTGATGGTAGGTTTATTGTCCACAAGCAAGTTCGATGCAAGAAACCCACTCTGTGTACCGTCAGGATTTTCCAGACAGAACCTCTTATCACTGGACTGAGCTCAGCAATTGAGTTCTGTCCATTAGTTCAAAGATCAGTCCAGAAAATCTTGCTTGTGGGTAACCAGGCTTAGCCAGAGGCACTATGTTAATATTCTTACTGTAGACATAAGGATGTAGTTGTATGGCCCCATAGCCAACTCAGATTATATCGTAACATAATGTGATAGTGGGTAAGAGCCGTTCGAGGTGGAATTAAAAAAAAAAAAAAAAGTACTACTTTCTAATTCTGCTATTTGAATAAATCCCAGGCTCACCCCCCAAAATCTAGTTCACATTGTTTATGATATTGAGATATATATATATATATATATATATATATATATATATATATATATATATTTATTTATTTTTTTTCTAAGAAATGTATCCAGGTCCCTCTTAAAAGGGGTGTCCAGAGGTTAAAAACTTGACTAATTTCTTGCAAAAGACCATGGCACGTGCTGGTATTGCAGCTCAGCTGTATAGAAGTGAATGGAGATTAGTTGTAATATCATGTACTATCCATGGTCAAGAGAGGAACTTTTTTTGGAGGAAAGCAGCCATGTTTTTCAAGTCTCGGACAACCCCTTTAAAGGACATCTGCCACCATTTTCTAAGTGGTAGACTGTCCCATATTGCACCCTCGTTACCCGCTGATGATGAGGGAGCCTCTTTTCGCTTCCTCCAGGGCCTCTGTTACATCTAGAAAATAAGCTTTTATAACTACTCAAATGAGCCGGAGGCGCTCAGGGTCCCATTTGTCGAGCGTCTCCTGGCTCCTCCGAAACCTAATTTATTCACTCCCCGCCTCATTATCATGCAACGCTCCCATCTACCATTGCGGCCAGACCTCATCCGACTGTCTGGAATTCTGGTGCAGCGTCGGATGGGACCCTGAGCGCCTCCGGCTCATTTGTTATAAAAGTAACAGAGGCCCCGGAGGAGGCGAAAAGAGTCTCCCTTGTCATCAGCAGGTAACAAGGGTGCGATATGGGACAGTCTACCACTGAGAAAACGATGGTTGATGTCCTTTAAGCTTATATGATAAGTTTGTAGGGACATTCCCCATTGACAAGGAGAATTGTAACCAAAGCTTTTCAGGAAGAATAACAAAGAATTGGATTTGTGCTCCAGAAATGTTATCCTATGGGGAATCATTTTAGTATTTAGTAAAATTATACATGACAGGTGGGGTTTTGGTTCTAATTTAAAACGCCTTTTTTTTTTAGCACTTTACATAGATAAATAGTGCAAGTGAAAATAATAACCTTTACAGTTTATGTTTTCACAGCAAAGTGTTATTTTCACTTTATTATTGTCCCTACTAACCTGCTTTTCAGTCTGAAATCTCTGCTGAATTCCGTCTTGCTAGCAATATTGTATGATGCAAGATTTTTTTTTAAATGCACTTGAGTTGAACATAGCTTGTGGTCAAATGTTGTTTACAGTTAAAGGGCATCTACCACCAGAATGAAGGACTGTATGCAAATGAGCCTGAGGGGCTCCAGGCTCCATAGCTGTTAATGGAGCCTGGAGCCCCTAAAGCTCATTTGCATACAATCCTTCCTCCTGGTGGTTTATGTCTTTGAAAGGAAACCTACCATTTGATTTAATGCAGTATGAGCCAAACATACCTTGAGAATGCTGTAATTACACTGATGCAGCAGCATCTTTTTGAATCCATGATCCAAGTGTCTTTGCTCAAAAAACAATTATAAAATTCATGACCTTGGCCGCACATAAACACATTATTGCGTATACACAGGAGCTGCCTGAACTGGATGACTGGGGGATAATGCACTGATTGATTACATCTGCCTGTCAGGCACAACACAGTGATTACTTCATTCTCTTGAGCAGTGCATACTTAATGTGAGTGGAGAAGCGTTGATCCCAGGCACAGAAGGGGCAGAGTCTCATTATCATAATTTTATAGCAGTATATTTGGCAAAACTACTCATTTTACGGATTAAACAAGATATGTTTCTGCATCAATGTAGCTACAGCTTTCTCAAGGTATGTTTAGTTCATAATGCATGAAATCAAATGGTAGATTTCCTTTTAATATACCACCAGGATGAAGGATTTTCATGAAATCAGAAGTTTTGATTGGAGCGTTTTCCAAGTGGAACATGTAAATGCAGCCTAAGAAACACATTGCTTATTTGCTTCTTCTGAGCAAGAGTTACTCCTTAAAGCTTAGTTTATTGGACCTTGGGTTATGTAAACTTGTCAACCCGTTTAATGAATAGAAGAGGTCTTGAGGTCACATCCTCTATGCCAGTGATGGCTAACCTATGGCACGGGTGCCAGAGGTGGCACTCTGAGCCCTGTCAGTGGGCACTCAGAATATTGCCTCAAAACAGAATTTACCAGACAGGAGATTAAGTGATCCTTCTGCAAGCCCAGGTAGCCCAGGACGTGACAAGTTTAGCGTTATTTTAAAGTGAGGCATCCGGGTCTGATCCTGTGTGAACAGGGTCGGATTATCAATGGAGCTACTGCTCTTGGTTGTCAAGGGAAGCTCCAATGTCAAACCAAATTTTCCCTTCTGTCAACGATATTGATTTCCTAAGTAACATTAAAAGTTGTGGTACAGCACGGAGCAAGAAGATTGCGATAAGTTACTGTCCGAATTGCTGCGTTGGCACTTTGCGATAAATAAGTGGGGATGTGTTGCAGTTTGGGCACTCGGTCTCTAAAAGGTTCGCCATCACTGCTCTATGCCATATATTCCTAGTCATGATGTAATCCATTGCATCATCTCAGCTGCCATATCCAATGGCCTAGATCACAATAAAATATGTATACATCGTTTGAGAAATATATTCTAAGACGGCAAACATGCATTCAGCTGGTATAAAGCGTGGAGAGAAATAATTGTTTATGGCGCACAGTTTAAGCTGTTCTGGTAATCATGTTGAAAAATACAATATTTATTCATTAGATCAAATTTAATGAGGCCTCCTGGCAGTAATTATAAAAATTACTGTAGCAGTAAATTACTAATGAGTTCTGACGTGCTCCCTACCTGTGAGGAAGGACTGGGGGTTGAAAAAACCTGATATCCAGACGACACTTGGGAGACAAAGATCTTGAGTCCAGGCATCAAGTTCACGACAGCGAAGGAGAAGATCACTGTACCTGGAGAGCGAGGAAAAGAGACCCTCAACAACAGCTGGAAACATGCAGGTTATACTGTACTTCAGCTCACTGGGAGATAAGAAAATAAGGAGAAAAAAAAACAACAAAAAATGTCTAAAAATACAATGTTTCAGCATCTCTGATACCTGAGGAATACCACGGACATACTGTCTAAATCTGCACCATTGTGTACATTCATGTAAATTGAAATTTTAATTCAAATAGAAATAATAATAATAAAGCTTTATTGATATAGCGCCATCATATTCTGTGCTGTACAGATTCTACACATAGAAATAAAAAAAAAATTAATTACAGATGCCTAAGAGTAAGAATGTGCTTAGTTGCCCATCGCAACCAATTACAGCTCAGCTTTCATCTTACCAGTGTTCATGAATATTTTAAAGGGAAGCTGCAGTTGGTTGCCATGGGCAACTAAGCACATTCTTACTCTTGACATGAAACAATAGTAATGAGGGCCCTGCTCGCAAGAGCTTACAGGATCCCTTTAACACCTGCAGTTATGGTGTTCAGCCACTACACATAGCATGGAGCCATTTCTGTGCTATGTTATGCTGGCCACAACAACTGCAGGGGGCAACAGGTTGTGCAAGTGATAAATTCCCTGCTGTTCCAGTTTAATGGAATTTTGTGATATTGGGGATACGGGTTTGTGGGAAAATTATTTAAATGAAGCAGAATTATGGCACATTTTCTGGTGCTAAATAAACTAACTGAGGTGCACAGTTAGTGTTGGACCGGCCCACCAGAGCACCAGAGGGTACTCTGGTGGGCCCAGGGTCGAACCTAATACTGTACCCCAGAGATACCGCAGAAGACAACCTAACCTAAAGCTAGTAGGATCTATTTACTGGGGGATGATGAAGGGTGGGCCCCAAATAATTTTTTTCTGGTGGGCCAAATGAATCCCTGTCCGACAGTGTGCACAATTAGGGTGCATTCACACACACGTATGCTCGCCCAGCCGTAGCCGTTGGCGCGCTGGAGAGGAGGAGGGATGTGCAGCAGGAAGAAGTGCGGCACGGCCATACACACAGGGTAAGATAGAGCATGCGCTATCTTTTCCCTGTTTGAGGTACGGTGCCCCACGTGTACCACTGCTAGATCACAACAGCTGTCTATGAGAACATAGAGTATATAATTCCCCACACCGGCCGTGGGAATGGGGCTTTAGTGTTATCATCTAGCATCAGACATGTTGATGAATCTGCTGCCGTATAATACAGTCTAATCTTCCCCCTGTATTACTTTAAAGTGACCGCACTCCAGCTTCAGATTGTATTGGTCCTTTGGTTTTTTAAGGTCACAGGACCTGCTTTATCCAATGAGTGGCCTCCCCCGACACAAGACATTACTTCCCGTTTACCTGTGGACTGATCTTCCAGTGTTTTCCTCTGGTCCAAGGAGACCATTCATTGGATGTAGCAGGTCCCTGAGCCCAAAAAACTATGGATAGGCACAAGAATATGATTGCTCTACATAAATATAGATTATTATTATTAAGTACTGATGTTTCGGGGCAATTTGGGAACTGAAGAAGGGTAAGTATGTGTTTTTTTAAATTAATCTTATACCCAACCCCTGGAGGTTTTCCATATTTATGGACAACACTGATGATAAATCCACTGTGTCCAGCTATGGACATGCAGATCATTGCTGCAGATCAGACCAGCAGGGCACAAGGGATTATACTGAGTCTTTGTTATTTTATTCCATTTTGTCCAATTTTTTCAGTCATAGAAAACCCCATTAAAAGAAAACAGGGAATGCATAAAAATAAATATAAAGGTATTACTGAAAATGAATGTATCCTAAACTGACAACTATGATACTCCAATTATTGCATGGCCAATGACAGCTAAATAACCAGTGCGACTACCAGAGATCTATTATGTTATGGGAACCTGACCTGTCGTATAAGAGAAAATGGCATCTAATCTTTAAAAATCAATGACTCATTATATATCGCCTGCTGATGACCTCCGAAGCAATGTCAGGGAAGGAGATCACTGGTTAATGGATTATAAATGTCACATCCATGCGTAAGGAAGACCTCGGGTAGTTCCAAGAAATAGATGGAGCTGGAGGAAATATGGTGTCAATGACTTAGCATTAGGACGGTTGCTTGTACATTCATAAAGCTTGGTGTTTAACGTCTCTAATTTTAGGGACACTGTCACCATGTTTTACCCCACTAAATGCACCCACTGGCAGATAATGAACTATCCTTTCCAGGATTTCCATGGTTCTGGAGTCATTTTAAAGATAAGATTCCCATTTTTCATAACATGTCATGATTGTGGTTCTTTTCGTCAAAGATACGGGTTGTTAAAGGAAACCTACCATGAGGGATACACTAATTGAGGTATTTCTGATGGTACATACCTTTCCATCTACTAAGCCCCATACTGCCTCAACCTAAACTTTTAGTTTCAACAAAACTTTATTGATCAACAAGCATAATGATACCTTTCAATAGGACAGGCAAAACATATGACCCTCGCAGGGGGAACAAATATAAAACAGCCAGCTAGGGTATCAACTGAGCAATAAAGTATAAGGGGAAGGGGGTAGGGTCGGGGCACAGAGGGGGGAAAGTGAAAAAACAACATTTTTTATGACAAGATTGCTGTAAATGTACATTTACAGCAATCTTGTCATAAAAATGTTTCTTTTCCCTTCCCCCCCTGTGTGCCCCGATATTAGGAATATCTCAGTTAGTGTATTTCTGATGGTTTCCTTTAAAAAAGTTGAGGAACCTCTTTTCTTATCGATAATTTTACAATTGGTATAATATCTGGACCTGAATTGAGATCTTACTCTCTTTTTAGCCTGGAGCCTCCTGTTTCTCATTTTCTGTAGCAAACATAACCATAGTTGTGTCTTGTAAATTATCTTTACAATGCCACCAGGACCATGGCTCTATGTGCTATAGAGCACAAGGTAGAAGCTTCAAAAGTGACACTCTAAATGTGACTCTTCTCAGAAAAAAAGTTATTTTTTTTTGTAGATAAACAAACATTTTAATCTAAAAGATGGTATGTTAGAAAGGACATTTCATACCATACCTGAAGGGGCTTGTAGTTTAGTGGTGTAAAAACCTGTGACAGTGTCCCATTAAAGTGATATTAAAGATACTCATGCTCTAAAAAGCAAAGCCCGCTGAACTCTCTGATCCGCAAAGATATGTCGGGCAATGCATATGTGATGGGGGACCAAAGTCTTCTCTTAAAGGGGTATTCCCACAAAGACAAGTTTCTTAAATATACAGTACTCAGGATAACAAAATAACACGTTCTATAATTCACTGTTATTAACAAAAATATAGCATGTCACAGATATAAGTCCAACCTGTCTCTATCACTCCTACTGTACACAATTTCAGTTGCCCCTAGACACAACAGAGTCCCCTCTATTGTTATGGACATCATGCACCAGACTTTAGGAAAGCCTATTGCTCATGTCCTTGACTGTAGGGGAGTCACTTAAAGTGAAAGGGGCATTGTGAATTGTTGAGAGCTTGACTTCAGTGATAATTCTCCTCCTCTTCGACTTTATAAAACCAATTTCCATCTCACTTCAAAGTTCTGGATGATGCCTCCACACATGTCTATAAATGGGACATAATCTGGAAGGTGTTGACAAGCTTCACAACAGACTCATGCAGACATCATGATGATTTAATAGGTCAATTTCTGCTTACAGTTTCCCTTTAAATTTCAACATGCCCCATCATTTGTCCTTGTGGAGGGCAATCCCTGGTAATGGCTTACCCCCTTCATAGACAAACCATAGTTTCAGCAGAGTTTAACCAAGGTCAGTGAATCCTGGACTGGAATGTATGGAATGGATGGACAGGACAGAATGCAGAGAACATATATCATATAGTGATATATGATACCAGGAGTCCCTGTTTCCCTCCTTCCTTAGAATTTCACCTGAACAGAGAATAGAACTGAACATAAACCTCAACTTAATTCCAGCACTACTACTACATTATGAAGTTTCCTACGGCAGAAGATCACTTTCATAGGTCTTCAAGCCTCGGAATTGTTCACACACCTTTATTGACTTTCACATAAACCTCCTATCTGTAAATGTCATATCTACAATACTGGTCAATCACATAAAAAGTGCAAATAACCTCCCATAAAGCAGATCTAGCCAGGACGTTTACAAGCCGTGTTCATTCCCCGAGACAAAGTTTCTTTATTCTAACTTCACCACAGACTTCAAAGCTTCAATAATAAAAGTCGTATTGTTCTGGTTTCAGTTCTGAACTGTTAACAAGAGTACAAAGTTTCCCTAGTTAGTGATAAGATGCACTTTGATGTTCCTAATGTGTTGAATAACTAACTAGATAAAAACTGCGTTGGGTAATTGAACACTGTTCACATGACCTGAGCAATATTACTACATACACCTATGTACTATACATACATGTAATAATACCCTTATAATCTTGTCACCTAATGAATTTATTATCAGTAGCTTCTATATGGCTCATAACTTTGATAAAACACAAGTTTATATGTGGAATATGATGAATATTGGGGGGAGGGTTGTATCATAAAGCAGGTATCTTATGCATCATAGTGGTAAAGACTGCTTGATAAATGTGGCAGATGAGATGTTAATGTTTGTATTGAATTTGCAACTGCCGCAACCAGTTTTTCTGTATTTACTTTGCTAGAAAGGAGTAGATTTGCGCCTAAATGAAAAGTGATGAAAAATAAAAATTAGGTGTGAACACCCGAGCTCCCCCGATGTACAACTGAGCCGAGGTCAAAAAAGGTGATAGTGTCCAGCTTCCAGGCAAAACTATCTTTCAAAAATGAGACATTTCTAAAGTATAGCTTCATTAAGGCAATCTAAAAACATGGCAGATCCGCTGATCAATTTGACTCATTTTGAGCTGCTGCTATAACGACTGCTGCTATAACGGAGAGCCGTATAGCTTGAAACGCGTCAGAATAGAGTGGTGAAAAATTTCTCATTTTTGAAAGGTATTTTTACCTGGATGCTGGATACTATCAGGTTTTTTTTAAAATTAAAAGTCACACATCATAAAAGGCGTTAGTTAAGTGAAATCAGAAATTGAGAGGGTAGGCAAAAAGTCACAAAAATGGCACAAATCGCCATAAATGTGATATTTATATGACAGAAAGCTGACATAAACTACAATAATATATTCCCCTTATTATGTTTAGACAAAGTTCACATTTATATTACAGGCAGTTACGTACAAGATAGGGTCCGGAGGTTTGTTCTTAAGTTGAATTTGTATGTAAGTCGAAACTGTATATTTTATAATTGTAGATCCAGACAAAAAAAATTTGGCCCCAGTGACAATTGGAGTTTAAACATTTTTTGCTGTAGTGGGCTTACAGCTTACAGCTCATCATTGCAGCCTGGGACTATAGTAAAGCGTCCAGAGAGTTTCACCAGAGGTCAGAGGGGTCTGTCTCTAACTATGGGTTGTCTGTAAGTCAGGTGTCCTTAAGTAGGGGACCGCCTGTGTATTAATTACAAATTATAGAGCCTGTTGGTTTTCGGTGGGAAACGTCCATGTCCACCTAATGAGCTGTGTTCTAGTGGACACACATGCTCAGTTATGTTCTGCACAGTCAGGTGTCTACACAGTGATCCTCTGTCTCCTGCAGAGCAGCCAATAGGAATTGGCTTTTTCCCTGCTTATCAGGAAAGGAGCAGTTCTGCAGGTGCATGGCAGTATAGCTGAGAAATCTCCTCAGATTTTATATAATTATAAGCCTACATTCTTTCTGTTTGTACTCACCACTGGCAGAGCTCCTGTTGGATATTGCAGCAGTCACGCAAATCAAACGGGCGGGACTATGGCACAGAGCACAGCAGTGTGAGGACATGAGCCATCTACAATACTGGAATACACTCTAATTTTTCAAAATTGTGCTAATTCCAACTGTCATGGGTGCTCCTGCGAACCATGTTCTGGGTCACAGCCGCACCTGTGTGTCTCCGTGTGCCCCCTCTTGCCAGCAGCCTCACTTACCGCACTCCAGCAACGGTTTCCTCGCTTAAGCGCACGTGTCCCCGCCTCCTAGGGCGCATGCATGCCGGGCTTCTGAAATTTAGAGGGCAAGCGCACTGCTAATTGGCGCTGGCCACTTGACAACCTATAAATGCTTCTATGCCTAAGAAAAAGCTTTGTTCCTTGCCCTTTGCGATTATCTGGATTTCCCGTTGTAACATCGATTTCATGCTGCCTGTCCTGATCTACCGTTACATCCCCAACTCTGATCCTGTGCTGCCTGTGTTGACCTCCTGTCTGTCCCACAAGTTTACCTTACAATTCTGTACTACGCCTTGGCCGCCACTACAGACAAAGTCGCGCCTGTGGAACTTTGCACTGGGCTGTGGTGAAAACACTTAGACTCCGCTCCCAGGTGTTAGCTTACATCATCGTACGCAGTGGTCCAGTGGGTCCACTACCCCTGGTTCCGGACACTAACACCACTCACAAAAAAGTATGACTACAAAGGGGATTCTTTTGTAGTTTTGCATGGTCAGCACATTATAAACGTATCATACAAATCTGTCTTTGCAGCTCAATTTAGTAAAAAAAAAAATCAGTTTTTCAAATGTTTTTCTGTAAAACGTAATTACTATTCATACATAAAAAAATCACATTATATGAATTTATATTGAATTTGTCTTCCTTTCTCCCCGGAGTGATTTTTTTTCCCCACCCTTTCCTTTAAAGGACGATTTGACAGGTGCCTGTTCACGTTAGTTAACCCGCTATGTAAATGGATTTATGTTGATTTTATTATGGAGGAAAACCATACCGAACAAGTGTACAGTATATAAAAACATGTAATTTGTGAGCGCATACAGCTTTCCCAGTGAGTTAGAACAACAAATTGGCACTTTTAAAATTTTTTTGGTCTGTACTTACATTTTCATTTCCACAAGAATTTGTTTTAAATCAGTATAATTTTCCACACAATTACAGTACAGATAATCTTTAGTGCATTTTAGATGGATCCATTTTAAGATATGGAATTCAATGAATCACTTTGGAAAATATTGTCTACAGCCAGAGTGCAGACAATGGGAAAGCAAGATAAATTCTAGATTATTTCAAAGTCATTATGTGCAATAAAAATAGTGCTCATTTAAAATCAATTTCAATAAAACATTAAGGACTGAACTCTGAGTGGATGAAAAGAGGGAAAAGCCAGCAAAACAAATTGTAGACAATGCTCCCCCCCCCCCACAACTTATCAAAGAGAATATACTCATTCAGGCCGGGGACTGTGTCATACTATCCGAATAGTCAAGTTTAGAGACAAATTATCCAGCCTTCCATTATATGCAGCCTCTTAGGCCCATCACATGCCACTTTTGCTTTAATAACATCACTTTGTCATCACGACACAAAAAAATGTAAAATTTCCTGTAGTCTCCTTGCAAATTCAAAAAAGTGGTGAGGAGATATCAATGTTTTTCCAATTAGAGAACACAGTTTATTATGTTGAAGAGAACAGACTATTCACAGACGATGGGTTGTGAATTCCATGACAGATTTAAAAAAAATAAATAAAACTTGATGAAATATTTCACACAAAATAACAAAAACAATGAATTTCCACGCAGGGCTTCGGTAGCTGCTCTGTTTTATATCTTAGGACAGCTATACCACCTGCACGTCAATTGCTTGTAGGATGCGTGGACAACCCTAGGTTCAGGAATATTGGTAGTGCCTGCCCGTCCTTTTGTTTTTTTAAACGTCAATTTTTTTTTCATTGCTGACACTACTCTATGACTCTTTTACTACATCTTTAGGATCAATAATTAAAGGGGTTGTCTACTCTCAACAAATGATTGATATTTGTCACGGGTCATCCCGTGACCCATGTCTCAGGTAGCGAGCTCACCTGTGCCCCCCCGTGTGCCCCCGCTCCACGGCACAACAACATCCTGCTTCTGGGTTCTCGGCGTGTGAGTTCATCCCCGTGTCCTATGGTGCCAGCTTCACAAGATTTAAAGGGCGAGTGCGCTGTTAATTGTACCTGGCCTTCCCAGAAATCTTTGTGCTTTATACCTTTGAGAAAGCTGTTATCTGTGTATTGAATTCCCGTTGTTCCCCGGTTGCCACTTTTCCGGTCCCAGGTGTTGGCTTGTGTCATCGTCCACAGTGGTCCAGGGAAAGCGATAGCTTTTTCGTACATGCAGGTCTTATTGATTTGGGGGACCACCTTTCCAATATCAGGGCATGCCGCTTCTTTCCAGTGTCTTGTAATAGTAAGTTTGGTAGATAGAAGAATATGAGCAGCAGAAGTTTGAACTTTGGATGGGGTGTCTTTCGGATCTAAAAGAAGCAAATCTGTGGCTGGGGAATATTCTTAATGTCCAGGTTTCTAATAACAGCTTGATGCCATCATTTATGAATTTTTGGGCTGGACCATAGAGTGTGGAGCAAGGTGCCCTTTTGGCCATAACTTCTCCAGCAGCCAGGAGGGTTGTGTGGTAGATTTTACTTACCATAATCTAGCAGGATTGAAATGCCACCTCATATGGGTCTTCACTATTGTTCCCAGAAAGGAGAAATTACGGAAGGTATCGTGTGCTAGTCTCGAAGCCTGCTGCCATTCAGAGGCCGAGTAGAAGTGTCTGGGTCTTTTTTCCAAGCCTCCTTATATGGTCATTTCCCCATTACTTTTTTGGTACCCAAGCAGTTGTAGAAAAAGGATATAACCCCCCACGGAGTGGTGTATTTTTCAGCCGAGAAATTACATTTTGGTTAGTATTGGGAAGCTTGTTAACTTTCTTATTTAAATAGTCGTGTATTTTGACATAGTTATAAATTTCCTCCTGTGGCAATGAGTACTTATTAGCAAGTGTATTAAATGTGATCTTTCCATTTCTAACCAGGTCTGTGCCCAGCCAACGCAAGAATTAAAGTATATTCCGGCATATAAGACGACCTGGTGTATAAGACGACCCCCCTACTTTCCTGTTTAAAATATAGAGTTTAAGATATATTCGCCGTATAAGACTACCCCTTTTCCAACGCATACAAAACATCTGTAAAAATTTAAAAAAAAACAGATTTGAATTTAACATGGTCCTTTTTTTAATTTAAATTCTTATGACATGCAGGTATATAGCAGGAAAACTGTCGCTCATAAACATAAGGCATACAACAACAACATTACCATTACAGCACAGCCCCCAGTAGTATACAGCACAGCCCCCAGTAGTATACAGCACTGCCCCCAGTAGTATACAGAACTGCCCCCAGTAGTATACAGCACTGCCCCCAGTAGTATACAGCACTGCCTCCAGTAGTATACAGCACAGCCCCCAGTAGTATACAGCACAGCCCCCAGTAGTATACAGCACTGCCCCCAGTAGTATACAGAACTGCCCCCAGTAGTATACAGCACTGCCCCCAGTAGTATACAGCACTGCCCCCAGTAGTATACAGCACTGCCCCCAGTAGTATACAGCACAGCCCCCAGTAGTATACAGCACAGCCCCCAGTAGTATACAGCACAGCCCCCAGTAGTATACAGCACTGCCCCCAGTAGTATACAGAACTGCCCCCAGTAGTATACAGCACTGCCCCCAGTAGTATACAGCACAGCCCCCAGTAGTATACAGCACAGCCCAGCCCAGCATTAAAAAAAAAAAAACTGCTCCCCCGATGTCCGCGCGGCTCGTCTTCAGTGTTCCGTGCCGTCTTCTTTCTTCTGCTGGGCGCTGCCATTGATCTTCCCCGGCAGGCGCCTAGTATGACGCGCCGCTGCTGACAGCGCGCCCGGCAGAAGAAAGAAGACGGCGCAGAAGACTGAAGACGAGCCGTGCAGACATCAGGGCCACCGGAGGGTGAGTATGCGCCGCTATCTTTTTGAGGCTGCCGACAGCTTTGCCGGCAGCCATCGCTGTGAAAACACCCGCGATCGGTGCTAGCACCGATCGCGGGTGTTACCGGTAAGCCTTTGCTGCAATATGCAGAAAAGACTTACCGGCTATGGAGAGGGCTCAGCCTGTGAGCCCTCTCCATGCAGCGCGACCCGACTGCCGCCGGGAACACACGGCGGGCGGTCGGGATTACCGGCGTATAAGACGACCCCAGAAAAGACAGAAGATTTTTCTGTCTTCAAAAGTCGTCTTATACGCCGGAATATACGGTAGCTCCCCCATATCCCCATAGAGAATAGTGTGCACATTGCCAAACAATTTCTATAGAAAAAGTTTTTTTTCCAAAAAAAGATAAGTTAGATGAAAGTTTACCTTTCTGTATGCAGAGCTGTGTCCCTAGTCCCATGGGAGTGGCCAGTGGGGCATACATATATGATGTCCTGAGGGGGGGGGGGGAGCGACTGGGGGAGGAGATATGGCGGACATGGGAGTTTTTTTTGTATTTGAAACCGATACATGATGGAGTGATTTCCGAGGGGGAAGGGGGTAGGAAACTCCCTGGCCACTCCCATGCGATTAGGGACACAGCTCTGCATACAGAAAGGTAAACTTTCATCCAACGTATCTGTTTTTAGAAAAAGACAGTTTTACTATAAAAGTCTCTTTGGCAATTTGTACACTATTCTCTACGGGGGTATAGGAGAGCCAGAAAAAGGGCTCCTGATGACAGGTTCCCTTTAAGCTAACATTTTGGATATTGTCTTCTAGCCTTGTCTGTAGAGGGCTAACCAAGCATGGTCTGGGGCCTGGTTCTTTACTTTCTAATGGGCATCTCTAAATAAAAAGTATAAGGATTTAGGATTTTTAGGGAAAGGTGTGAACTTTGGCTTCTGGGTGTCAGTATTCTCAGCAGAGGAAACAATAAGGAGCCATGTTACATAGATAAAACCACAGGCAGCGGATGGACTTTTCCTAGAAAATGAAGAAACATCCTTACCACTGAGCCAGATTGTAGGTTGAAGGATAAGCCAGCTTCATCCAAGTGTCAGGTACATTGTCAAAAAATAGGGCTGACTGCAGTTGCTCCATTTCGGAAGAGATTGCCAACTCACCCTAACAAAAGGAAACATTAGTGAGCGATTTGCTTTTCAGATAGCGCCTGTGATAAGATGACATGATAAATGGGAAAGAGACCTTTTTTTTGCTTCTGGCAGAAACACACAAGGTGCTGCATGTTGACGCCTGAACAATGCAGAAGCCTCCGCTTCACCAGACGCATAACTCATTTACTAAAAGGAATATTAAGTAGTAACAATAAGTAAAGTATTTCGGGTTATGTGTCTGGAATGTGCTGTAAAAGTGGATAAATTAAACATGTTTTTTCGGTATAATTATTTTGCTGCCTAAAATTCTCAGTTACATAGGAAAAAGGCAGGAGGTGAAAAGCAAGATGAGCTTATATGGGACATTGTGTTCAGTGAAGCGTTGGACAGGTACCAATTACAACCAGCCACAGGACCGAGAATGTATCAAGAAACTCAGGGTCTCACACACAAAGCAGAGCCCCTGGAAGCAGTGAGTGTATTCAGGATTATATTTCTGTGTCATTCATTTGTTGTCCAGGGTGGATAGGGCAGCACAGTGGCTGAGTGGGTAGCACTTCTTCCCTGCAGCGCTGGGGTCCTGGGTTCACATCCCACCCAGTTCAACATCTGCAAAGAGTTTGTATGTTCTCTTCATATTTGCATGGGTTTCCTCCAGGTCTTCTGGTTTCCTCCCACACTCTAAAACATACTGTTAGTTTGTTTAGATTGTGAGCCCCATGGGGAGAGGGACCAATTTGACATGCTTTGTGCAGCGCTGCGTAATCTGTGTGCGCTATATAAATAAAGGGATTATTATTATTAATACTGCCATGGGGGTCACCCAAAAGTGTGATTTTTTTTAAAAGGTTTTATATTTACTGCCAAAACATGGTACCAGAACCAAGCTTTCTGGTAAACTAATTTCTGTTGGCTTTCAGTTCTGCAGACCGAGGGTCAAAGGTCTCAGGAGGTTTCTTGTAGGCATGTGTGTAGAGAGCACACATTTATGAGGAGTGGAGGACAGGAGGACACTATCTTTATTAGGTCTACAGAGCAGTATCGAAACCGGTGGGTGGCCGCAGGCCCCAAAGAAGCCTTGGTCCCCTGATGGCCCATAAATTACCAACAGGGCCAGCGTTAGGGGGCAGCAAACTGGGTATTTGCCCAGGGCCCCCTATCATAATGATCATCAATCTGTCTATCTCCTATAAAATTCTCCTACAGTCCCATATTACAGATTACCTTATGATACTACTGTTTGAAAACTACAAAGTGTTATTATTGTGCAGGGCTAAAACAGTTTTATTTTGGCCGCAATTTTAGTTTTGCCCTAGGCCCCACTTTGTCTCATACCAGGCCTGATCATCAATATGATAAACTTCTGTGGCATACTGTGTATCAGCTATGTCTTACCATCTCTCATACCCCTGAAACACTTAGTGGTCATTGGCTTTTGATCCAGTGCAACCAAGCAATAAGAAACTACTTTGGATCACCAAACCTGAACGAATGCCCCTTCAGCGATCTACATACAGTTATCCATGTCCCGCTTCACTCTCCCCTTCCATTACTCACAAAAAATGCATAATATAAATGCATTTCCCTATTAGTAAAGATAGACCCATTGATGTCTAACCTTTGTGCTCCTAGTGCTCTGTCCCCTCTTACCCCACACTGTGAGTGAAGAACATGGACCTGAAGACCCTCTTTCTATGGAGCAGTGGAGGTCTCAGACAGGACCCCCTTTAAAACTCTTAAAGGGAGTGTGCCTGAGGTTTTGACCATAGAATTCTGTGTAACCATAACTTAGCGTATGTTGTTAGTAGAAGCAGGACTGTGATAATGCATTTATATTCCATAACTGTGAGTGGACTTGGATGTGTGAGAGCACTGCTCCCCCCCCCCCCCCCGAGTAAGAGCGATAGAAGGCTAATGGTTAGATATTACAACAGAGGGAAGGGCAGCGGAGCGGTTTCAATGCAGAGATTAAAGAACATAGCAGTGTGAGGACACTCTCCCGGTGCTCCAAGTTCGTCTACAATCCTGGAATATGAATGCATTTATCACAGTCTTACTGCAACTAGCAAAACATACAAAGCTATGGTTACACAGATCTCCAGGGACAATACCTAGCACCGTCTACAGCTTTGTAAGGTCAAAACTGCTGGTAGACTCCCTTTTATCTCTATGTTTCTGCAGAAACTATTGCAGCTCTGGATACAATCCGTGCTATTTAACCTTAAACACATACACACGTAGTACATGTATTTTTTTTTCTAATTACTTAAATTTATTCCTTTACATAGAGACTGTATTTAGAAAGGTTTGCTTCTCTTATATTTCACTCTCTCTGTATGTTCTCGGGGAACACTAGCTTTCCATTTGTAAACAGCAGCGGCACAGCTTGAAGTGCAAGTCTCTACACTTGTCTATCAATATGCCAAAAGAAGACACTGATCTTGCAAGGACCACATCCGGAGCTGAGGAGCTAGTCTGGTCTCTATGGGACTCATTTAGCTGCCGCCGGCTGTACAATCATCACTGAGAATTCTTTTTTTTCTGCAGAGTTAGAGCAAAATGTGAGGCATATAACATTACAAGGAGACAGACGGATTTTTCTAAATCTGCTGAAATCTGACTCGACATAACTGAATAATTTTATATTGCCTGGAAAGAAAATTCCAGCTTAAAACAAGTTTCTAAATAGTTTATGTAGAATGCAGTTTAATCAGAACTTGTATATACGGTATATATTTTATTAGTTTACATTAGAGGTGAGGGACTTATTTGTTATTATAACCCTCTAAAACATAGCATGAACATTTTAAAAAAAAATTTGCAGTGATCAACGGAAAAATATTGAGAATATCATCTTAGTCTTGGGATTCACTATGGTTTCTTTCCTGGTACTTTATAAAAATAGGAATATATTTTTGAAATATTTTTATATTACTAATACAGAATGGCATCCCATGGTGATCTTTTTAGATCACAGCCCTGTGCTAGCCCAGACCGGATCCCGGGTGAGCACAGGGCTGGGAGGAGGACGGGGTTGGGTGAACCCCATGACTCCCTTCATAGATGAGCAGCCGTGTTGAAAATCTGCCAAATTATAGGTCCTATATAGTCCAATATAGGTATAAGTCCTATATTTTGAGGCACGGACGCCTGACTTGGTCCCGGTCGGTGAGAAACCATAGTAGTAGACTTCTACTGTGGTCTCCATCTGGCCACAATTGGTGCGCCCAGATCACGGCCACAATTGCGGGCATATGAATGAGCCCCTAGAACGTCAAACTAAAGTCTTCAGTGTCATTACACTAAAGCTGCTTTCTATGGTGCTCATTCTTGCTGTCTGGCCTGTACAATGGAATATCTGTAACTACAACATCAATGAAGCAATAAGACATAGCACTTGTTTGTGCCATCACTTGAGTTATTAGGATGAACTTTTGAGAGGAAATCCTCATAAAAACCTGGTAGTTCCAACAAAAATGCAAAGGATATTTATTCTCAAGTCTTTTTTTAAAATTTATGATATAGATAGATATTTATGTAATGGGTGGTTGGTGGTCGACCAATGTCACCACCTTACTGGTTTAGCTTTGGGTTTTTCCCAAAGTATTTTATCCAAGTGACCGTGTCAGGTTTCACCCTCTGACCACTGTGCAGTGATCTAGTTCACATTGCATCGGGATGAACTGTATAGTTGGAAGCTCGTCTAGATGGGTCAAGAAATGTTTAGGAGAAAGATGAGATCAGGACAGGCAAAGTTCTTATGTATTTGAGAATCTGGCCAACATTTAGAACTGGTATCTTAGGATGTTTTCAAGGACTAGCTTGTTGGTCAAAGAAACAAAGAAAATTATACACAGATCAATTCATAATACTGCTCACACCTTAAGACCAAGATCCAGCTCCTTTAGAGAACGTCTGATTTCATGAAGAAGGAGGTTCATCCTCTCACACTCTTGAAAACACACAAGGATGTATGGAGACCGGTCAGCTGTCTTTGAGGTTATATCCGCCATGTTAAATCCTTCAGGGAGTTTGTCTAAGATGTCATCTAGAAAAGCTTTAACCTAAAGGAAAAGCCCATAATAATGTCATATATATACGGCGATCCATATTTAATCAATATATGTCTATAGCTAAATTATAATGGGGCCCGTCTTGTGGTGTAGGTTTACAAGTCCAAACACCATTGCACTTAATTGCCTCTATAATACATACACTTGATACTGCTTATGTGTCTCTAGTTTTGGCAATATATATGATTGTATAGTCACACTTCTAATGAGAGTGTTATCAGTGTGGAGGTCACTGCTAGAACGGGAAAGGTTGACCCTACAGGGAATCCTGGGGAAGTAATAAGTCTATTAGTTTATGCCTACGAACATATGAATTCCCTTGTGTGCACCATCATATCTATCCAACACTGAAAATGGGACTACCAAAAGGTGACTGGTGTTATTCCTACAAACATTACCCTCATCAAAACTTATTAATGGGATTCCTATTGATACATTTGATTCCAATGCCAGTTTGGTCAATCAGTAAAATTGGACTGGAAAATTTACATAGCAAACAGGCAAAATAAATCGAGCATCTTCTAAACACGTTAATGAGTTCTTGTATAGCAGAGGCTCCTGCCTGGGATCATCCTTAGATCACAATGATGCTCTTCATTAAACTCTCCACTTTTAATGAGTTGTCTTCACTATGGAAAAGGTCTAAGATGTGTATTTATCCTTTGGGATTTTCACTACAAGGCAATACCTGAGCGACGGTCTTCAAATGATTTTAATGAGCAAATAGAACAATTATGAAATATAATGTGAGATAAACACATGAAAAAAACTACAAATTGGACACTTTCCTTAATCGAGAACATGAACATTAATTGAAACTATTATTTTAGGTAACATATTAAATATTTTTGTATGTAAAGACATATGTTTATTATGTACTAAAAAAATTAAAAATTGTTCTAAAAGAATAATCTAAGGCTAAGTTCATATATGTGATTGTCAGGTCCCCTTCCTGCTATGAAATAATGGAAAAAATAGCGCAGCAGTCAGCATTTTTTCCCGCTATTATAACACAATTCTAATGGATGTCAATGGAGAACAGAAGGTGAATGGAGACTTTGGGGGTCATTTACTAAGGGCCGATTCGCGTTTTCCCGACGTGTAACCCGAACATTTGCGATTCGGAAATTGGGGGGCGTGGCCGAACGAAAACCCGACGGATTCGGAGAAACCGCCACATTTTAAAAAAATAAAAAAGTGTTGCTGGACACGCGCTTACCTTCACCAGGAATAGGATCGTGAACTCCGGCGGGCCTCGGCGGACTTCAGCGCAGCAGCGACACCTGGTGGACGTCAGGGGAACTGCCTTAGTGAATCGCCGGAAGACCCGAATCCACCGCAGAGAACGCGCCGCTGGATCGCGAATGGACCGGGTAATTAAATCTGCCACTTTATGTTCCCCTTACGTTCTTAGTTCCTGTTATGCTCTATTAAAATGTAGTCTAACAGAAACCGATAAAATAGGGGGTAAAAAATTTTTTTTCAGAAAATCTTTTTATTCAATGATGTCAGACAACTGAAACAGTATTAAAGGGGTATTACTATCTCAGCATTCATATTTAATTTAATTGATCTGCCATATTCATACATTTCTTCAACTGGATGTTATTAAAAAAAATGTTCCTCTGTGAAGATAATGTCCCATGGATGTATCATTCCTGATATTTACATTTGTACTTTGTCCAGACTCTCCATGATTCTTTGTTTACATGTGTGAACACCAATGAATAGGAGGTAGCAGGAGATTATGACTCATTCTGCTCCATCCGCTCTTCCAGTGAGAACAGACAGTGAGAGACACAGTGGGAGACACCATGAGGATGGGCTGGAGCAGTATAAGTTCAATTACCAGTTATATACAGTAATTAGGTTAACATGACAAATTTTAAATATCCTCCATTTTGTTTCCCAAAAACTGTTTAGTTCCTGTAAGGTCTCATGTACACAAACATTCAAAGGGAAAAGATGGCATGGTTGAGTGCTGCTCACCCTTCCCATCTCCAAAGGGGCTGAGTGGCCTCATGGCAACATGGGTAGGAATAGGACCAGTTCCATAATTGTCACTCACCCACACTTGACCCACCGTGTCTCAACTTATCGTACACAGTATACCTCTATGGGGGCCATGAGCTAGCTGCAATTACTGTGGCCAGCTCATGGTCTCATACACGGTCACGTACATAAACCTTACTCTATGATGTGACAAGTCTCCCTGCAGTATGACTACTCTCACCCCCATCCTTCTACTATAGTCCCCTTTTATACATGGATATTTCTTTCCACACATCCTTTTCTAGCCCCCAAAATACTTGATGTAAAATCATGTGCATCCATAATATTACTTATCCCTACATCCAAATCTCGGCCCGATTAACAGTGTCTACAATGTGTTAAGCACAAAAATATCATATACAATGTTATTTCCATTTCTATCACATATAACTTAATTTACTTACGTAAAAATATCATTATAAAATATGAAAATCCTTGTGAATCATAAGTACTGTATGTACTTTGTAGGTGGTTGCAGTTATGTCTTCTAGCCAGCACACAGGGCAAGGAACCAACTGCTTCTTAATGCCTATGCCAGGCCAAAACAGTTGATTGCAGAGACCCGGTGTTGGCCCTCACCAATCAGAGAAAGAATAGACCACCAATTCAAATTCCTGGACAAACCCTTTAAGCCTTATACAAGGACTGAACATACCAGTCTATACTATATATTGCATTACAGTCAATGAAATAAAAAGAAACATACGATGATAATAAATGTGAAGATCACACACAAAAGCCTTAGTCTTAGCTAGTACATGCTCAGAATAATTGCACTAACCTTTTCCTCCTCAGTCTGAGGTGCTCCTTCTCCGTTTATAGAATCTCGTGACTGTAATTCTAACAATGTACGGAAAAGATTGTCTGAAGTCACAGTTAAGAATTCAATTTCTGCGTTAGGGTGGAGGCCATAATGGACGGGGCTCTCAGGTGGCAACATCTCATCAATGTATCTATGGTAGCCTTGATAGTCAAGGTTAGAGGGTATCACAAATCCAGGCGCTAAGGCGAGTTTCCTATCAAACTGGAGAAAAAAGAGAACATTGGATGTAATCATCATAACAAAAAATACTTCACACTAAATCTCCCGGGGATATTGGTAGAGACTCCGAGAAAATTACCATCGGTGACATTATTTCAAGAAAAGTGTCCAGACCGTCTTGGCAGATATCTTGGGCTGCCATCGTGCCTATATGGGTTTTTATTTCCCATGTTTGTTTTTATTCTCCTCCTTTTAAAACCACTGGGGACCCTGAGATTTCTGCTATCACAGAGTTTCATTGAATATGACAGAAAACAGAAATAATCCTTCTTCGCAGGGTGGCCACAGATCTAAGTTTCCTGTGCTTTGACCAGCGGGATCTCTGTCCTTAATTCTCTTGTCCCTGCAATTCTTTTCAGTCATTGTTACAAGAGATCAAGAGAACGTCTGGCTTGGTGCATGCTGGTTCGATTGCTCTGTGCAGCAAGTTTGACTAACTTACAGCATGAATAATATTAAGGGTCAAGTATTTTAAGGCTTAAAATATGAGTCTGGAAACATATCATGGAACATAAAGCTACGGTCTACGCGGTGCGGTAAATCTCATCAAAGGAGAAAATAGTTCTGTAGGATGATCTTCGGTCTTTGGCATGATGGCTTGGAATTGGCAGGGGGAGGGGGTTCTGATTACTTACGCTTTTTTTCTGATCCTTAGAGTAATTCTGTTTTGGAAAGATACGAGTCAAGAGGAAATAAGACTAAGGGGGAAAACTTGACTACATGGGATTGGGCCTCCCAGTGGATGTCATAGTACAGCAGGCCTTATTCCTATCTGAAACCTTTTACCATATATACAAAAGATTATGGTAGATTTCTTTAGAATTTTCCAACAAACCTGTACTATTAATGTATCAGTTTTTGTGAAATTACATTGCAGGTCTATGAATTACATTGGATAGAGTCAATCCCTCTAGAAATATCATACACTACGTGAGACATGACTGAAAGGATATTACACCATTATCATTAGAATTGGATTTTTTTTTTTATGTGAACAACCTTAAATAATTAGATGAATTTGCCCTTGCGTCATAAATGTGGCCAAATATGCAAATATATAAAAATGACCCATAAAGGCTACATGCAGACAATTGAGTGCTTCTTGGTCCATTGTTTTGGACTGTGTGTTATTAAGGTGTGAATATGCTTCCGAGCTGTTTGTCAGCAAAATTAATTACCTTATGTAAGCTGCTAAGAAGCCACAAAATTCCCAAAAATACAGATTTGTCCTTCAGAAGGCCAAATGATACAGAAAAACTAAAGTCGAGTGTTTAGTGTCATTGTGCACCAACATCTCAGATGCACATAAATATAGAATTAATCCGCGTTCTCTCTGTGTATTCATTGGATAGAGCACATACACTTCAGCACACACCCAGCAAATAATTGATATTGTTTGTGTCATAAAAAGTTATACAATTTTCCAGTACAGTATACTTTCTGTATATTCCCCACTGTTTTCTAGATTTCTGCTTAATTCCTGTGAATAGAAATCTATCCCTGGTCATGTGATGTCACACAGGTGCACGACTCATTATATCCCTGGTCATGCAATGTCACACAAGTGCACAGCTCGTTGTATACCTGGTCATCTGATGTCACACAGGTGCACAGCTCTTTGTATACCTGGTCATGTGATGTCACACAGCCGCACAGCTCATTATATTCCTGGTCATGTGATGTCACACAAGTGTACGGCTCATTATATCCCTGGTCATGTGAAGTCACACAGGTGCATGGCTCGTTATATTCCTGGTCATGTGATGTCACACAGGTGCATGGCTCGTTATAACACACAGCTCTGATTGCTCTCTGTGATATAATGAGCCGAGCCCCTGTGTGACATCACATGAAGTAAACAATGAAGCACAGTACATTATCGTCGGACAATGCACTTTCAGTAAACTCCGTCAGTCGGGTAAGTAAATGTGCCCCAATGGCTCTAAACCCTTGACTTGTGAATATACAATCTACAAAGTCTTTAGTCATTCTGTATCTGTATTTTGAAGTGCAAATCTGGATTTTTTTTGTGAACACCTGAGCAATGCCCCTTAATACACTGAATAGGGCAACTATAAAGTGTGGTGGCTATATTGTTCCTGTGTCTGCTACACAGGGGTGCACCATCCATGAAGCGAGTTGAGCCTCTTGCCTCAGGCATCACCACCTGCAGCAAGAATGGAGGGGGGGCAGAATCAGGGGCAGTCACCTGCTATATAGCAGTACCCGATACCTGAAAATAGTGTCTTTCACACAGCATGTGTGAGACACTGCATGGAGAACAAAACTTACTAAAATAACAACCTGATATGTTACTTCTGGATGGGGTGGAGGGGGCGCCGTTCTATAGCTTAGCACAGTAAGAGTTTAGGTTCATTCCTGCTGCTACAGCATAAAATGCTCTGAATTGTCTGTTCACCCCAACTTAGTGGGTGGCCTTCTATCTCATCTTGAAGATACACCTAGAAACAGATAATTGTGTGAACAATCTTATAGTCTTCCCCCTTATGGCTGGCCACTGATTCCGTCCTTTCAGTGTTTAGATGGTGATTACAAGCAGGAGACCTCTATGATGTCCTTATATTCTGCTGGAGTATGTAGACGGGGTTATAATTACTGTATTGCTTTAGAATAGCTCTTGTATTTTTCATATCCACATATCGTACAGAAAGATCTTGTAACATCCGTGAAATATCGCTCACAATCGTTACTCCAACGTAAATTTCCTCTCCTACAATGACTGCGCGTTGTACGGTGTGATTATCCCTCTGAGATGTCGCTGACACAATACGGAGCAGGAAGTGGCGATAATGAGGAAGGTTAACACAACGCCGCGCTCTGCCCCATCATGGATATGTTTGCCTTACAATTAAACATGCCACATAGAGGTTTGATTGTCCCAGCAATGTGATTGTCATTTAGTGTAATTGCCTTACATACAGACTTTGAGATCTGAACTGAGATAGTTATCTACACCGTTTCGCTTTACAACATCTCGCCAGTCGCAGTAAACCAATTTTCATTTGTTGCTTGTTTATTCTTCGCTTTCGTATGGAAATAAAGGCACATTTGGTAAAAGTTTGGGAGAAGTGTCCTAAAAATGATTTCATTTTGCAAATTGGCCCATAAGGTTCTATACAAGAACAATACAGGCAGTCCCCGGGTTACGTACAAGATAGAGTCTGGAGGTTTGTTCTTAAGTTGAATTTGTATGTAAGTTGAAACTGTATATTTTATAATTGTAGATCCAGACAAAAACCATTTTTGGCCCCACTGAGAATTGGAGTTTAAACATTTTTTGCTGTAATGGGACCAATGATTATCAATAAAGCTTCATTACAGACACCTTACAGCTGATCAGTGCAGCCTGGAACTATAGTAAAGCATTCAGAGAGCTTCACCAGAGGTCAGAGGGGTCTGTCTGTAACTATGGGTTGTCTGTAAGTCGGGTGTCCTTAAGTAGAGGACCGCCTGTATAGCTATGTGTAATATTAGTAAGCGTCATGCCTAGGAAAGTTATGCTGATATCTGTATATGATCTTAACCCTTTCAAAATTTTAACCTTTTAGCTGCAGCACTGAACGGAGCTCAACGTGGGTTATAGACATTCGGTAACATCATGTTTTTAGTAAAGATGCAAGAAAAAACAAAGTCAATGTACGGCTGGATTACAAGAAGCTATTTTTCTCCTTTTTTTTCAGTTTATTAGAATCAAAGCCAGAAAGGGCTGTTATAAATGACGGTGAAATCTGCCTTATTTTGGAACAAACAGCACATGGCTACACGAAATGAAATATCTTTAAAGGGACACTGCCTGCATGTGCCGCTTCCCTGCTCAGGTCACCTTCTTCTTCCTGGTGCATGTAAGTGCTTGGGCTTGCGACACAATTTGAAAGTTAAATCCCGCACTCAGTCCCAATCAGTCCGCCCCCTAATTTCTGTCGGATGAAAGCCAGCTGCGCCAAAGCCCCATTAGTAAATAAGCCCCATTATTTTTCAGCAAAGGTCTCTCTCATTTCCTTTATTTGTACAATTGTTTAAATTTTCCCTCACTTGTCCACCTTTCCTAAGCTCTGGGATGAATGACAGCAGTATCTAGCCACCATTTGAAAGGATTTGTCTAAATCAAAGCCAAAATGTTTTGACTAGATTAGATTTTTTGTATATTATTTAAAATATTTGTTTACATTGTAAACTATTTGTTTATCTCTTGTGTCACCCCTTATTTCTCTAAATCTGTAAGTAGAGATTAGCAGAACCAATGGTCGGGTTTGGCATGCTGGTTTGGCCGCCTAGCGCGAACATATTACCAGATTGTTGGATGATCAGCCAATTAAGTAAATTAACGCCCCTAACCAATCATAGCCATGGTTAGTTGCGTCAACTAGCAACTAGGGGCTCATCTAGTGTCTAGCCATGGCTAGAAACTAGCCCACATAATTGGCCATGGCTATGATTGGCTAGGGCGTGTGTCCCCTGGCCAACCATAGTCATGGATAGTTGTTAGATTGGCTCTTTGGCTGCAAATCTGGCAATATGACAGGGTAAGGCCCCTTCTACACTAGCGAGTGTGATGCGATGAACTCGCATCACACTCGCAACGCAAGCTGCCGGGAACGCACGGCCCGAACGCTGCACCGCGGGAGTGAACTCAGCATGTCAGTTCACTCCCGCGGTGCAGCGTTCGGGCCGTGCGTTCCCGGCAGCTTGCGTTGCGAGTGTGATGCGAGTTCATCGCATCACACTCGCTAGTGTGGAAGGGGCCTAATGCAGTCGAAGCTCAACCCCGAACCTGACCATTGGGTATGTTGACCTCTAATTGTAAGCTCCTGAGAGTAGGACCCTCATGCCTATAGTTTGATGTGACCGCTTTATTACCCTGTAATGTCTTATATTGTCTATTACCTGTAGAACGCTGCGGATTATGATGGCACTATACAAAAAAGATTTATATATTATTTCTACATTTCTCATATTTTTCAATAACTTTGCTTGCTGTCATTGTTTACTCACAGGGTTAAAAAATCCTGACTTTATGATTGCTACTAGCTGGAAAAACGGCTCTCTCTCTTAATACACGGAGGTCCTTGCTTCCTTTCTCCATATTCTTAAATCAATTAAAATAAATTGTTGGAAATTTCATTACCATCATCTCATCCATGTGGGGCTTGTATATATATGACTGGTCATTTCATGGATATGTTAGCACACGGCTTGTTAGAGCGATGGTAAATAACACCACATTTTTTATATGTGATGTCTGGACGCGCCCTGAAAACGAATGAATATTCTCACTTAATAACTGCAAGCAGAAATCAGGATATCCTTTATGATTTACAAAAACATATCAGCGTCACAGTAGAAATCCCTGCGGGTGCTATCACACAGAGCTTTCTTGGACCGTTTTTAAACGTTCCGAAAACGCATGCGTTTTTGCATTTTTATCATGTCTTTGGCTGGTTTGCATCAGTTTTTCTTCATTTGTCGAGGTTTAAGTAGCTGTGAAAATGTTAATACCGAATTCAAATCATCCAAACGCATAGTAAACGTGCAAAAAACGCACTAAGAACGGACCAAGAACAGTCCGAGAATGCACCGTGTAACACCTAAATCTGCTTTGAGGGACCGAATTTTAACATAATATACATTGCTAATTTACACAACATTTGCAGGACTCCCCTTTGCTCATGGAAGTGCTGAAAGCGTCCACGTGTTTGACTGTCTCACGTCTAGATAAATTCTATACATTGAATAAAGATTAGGTCAGGGATGTAGCTTGTCATATTTGGATATTTCCGCAGATACCAGCCCTATGCATGTAAAGATAACACGGAGAACATGCCTATAATCCTGCTCCTTCCATCAATGAGGAAAATATGAACCTGAGTGATTCAGATCCCAGAAGAGGGAGCTCTGACTCTGTATTTTAATGGGACTCACAGTTACCTGATTGGGCTGCATGTACTCCTCCAAGTACGTTCGGCACAGGCGTCTGTCCCAGTCATCAGTGATGTGACCACCGTACATAATCTCCCCAAACAGGTATCGGAGATCTTCCCAGGGAACCTGATAATAAAACCCTTCAATTATTAGAGATCTACACTTGTTTCTTACAGACACTCACTTAGAAGCTGTTCACACATTATCAATAGCAATTCCTACATACATACAGGAGGCATATACTGTACGATACATGTGGAATATCAGGTGGACATCTGGCACTCATCCTACAATAAGATACAGGTATTATGTGCCCAGTGAACATTAAAATCCTAAAATCAGCCAAATGTATATGATTTCTGTCTATTCTCTCTCTGAATTGAACACATCTTATTTTTTATGATTACACACATGTAGCTGAGCTGGATATGTCATTTGACTCATTATTTTTGAATTTCTGGGCAATGTTATAGAAATAAAGTTTAAATCATTTTGTGTCCCTTGTTATCGTCCACATATATTGTACAATCTTGCGCTCAGTTGTGTCATATAGCAATGACGCCACTTCTACACCCATATAAATCAAAGAAAATAAATCTACATAAGGAAAATATGAAATTGCACAATATATTCATCTATCTATTTTCATTTATCTATTTATCTGCCTATCTATCCATCTATCTATTATATATCTATCTATCTGTAATTTACCTATTGATCTATCATCTGTCAAGTAATCATCTACAGTATTTATCTATCATATCAAATATCACATTGTCAAATATCTTTTTTTATTTCTATTTTTCTATTTGATCTATTTAAAAAATTATCTATCAATTAATAATTCCGCTATTTATCTATCATCTGTCAATGAATCACTTATTTTCTACCTGTCCTTCATATCAATTCACCTATATCCTATGTCAATCACATCTCTATTTCTTATGTCTATTTATCTATTTGATCTTTCTAATAACTATCTATCTAAAAAATATATCTGAACTTCCAATTTACCTTATCTAAATCTATCTATTTGGACAGTATTAAAAATATATATACATGATATATAGGTATTACAGATGCACAAAATAATTGAAAGCAGCTTTATAGTACAGAATAAAAGAACGACACAATAGATCTCATCTATATGAGGCACCATACCTGTGAGTTTGCTTCCAGATAGTTGTATAGAACATTCACTGATATTGTGAGGTCTCCAATGTTAAACGGATACTTTCTATTCCACCCCTGGGGGCCAAATTTACGCCGCTCGGCAACACAAGCATGAAAATAGCACAATGAAAAGAAAATGCTCTTAAACTCTTGCTCACGGGTGCACTGGTCAAGGATGTTCTGCAAGAGAGCAAGCGGCGCACAATTTTTTTTAACTAACCCGTCAATGACATGTCAATTCCCCCCCCTGCATTATAATACTCTGGACAATTTAGATAACATTGTATCTATTGTATGCTTAATGGCTATGTAATATTTCTAAGTGGTCATATTGTACTGTCATGTAGGCAAATCAATAATCCCGGGTGCTTCTGCCTTCTTACCAAGTGGAAATTAATCGTCAGCGACAGCCATAGATATTAATTTTAATGTCATCAAGTTCTCTTATTATAGAATAATACATAACAATTCAAGAACTTTAAGCTTCAACTATGTTATTATGTAGGTAACTGATACCTAGATGGAAAAAATATCCATATCTGATATCCATATGACGTAATATATGCCTTATTAACATTTATGTATCATGCAAAATATATGACATTAACTATGTATATATATTTCAAATATATCTAATATTTAATGTAGAAAATGAATTGTGTTCTGATCTGTATAAATTATCTATCTTATTATCTGTAACAAATCCAATTTGCTGTGTATATAGTTAGACCCCAGGTTATGTACATGATAAGTTATTTAGGTTTGTTCTTAAGTTGAATTTAGATGTAAGTCACAACGGTGTATTTCAAGTTGAATTTATATGCAAGTATATTTTATCATTGTAACTAGAGACGAAAAATGTTTTTGTCCCTGTGACAATTGTATTTTTAAAATTTTGTGCTGTCATAGGAACAGGGATTACCAATAAATAATGCAATCATAAAAGCCTGGGACTAAAGTAAAGCATCTAGAGAGCTTCACCAGAGGTCACAGGGGGCAGGGAGGTCCGACTGTAACTAGGGGTCATCTGTATATCCTTATCTAAAATATACAGTACCCAATTAGTTATTCTATCTATCTGTCTAGATTATATATATTTTATAAATAGGAAAAAGCTTGCATTCCACCTTTACATCAAGATTAATATATTTCGGAAAAATACAAATCTCTATAACTGCTTTCCTATGTAATGTTCCATTTTTGATTGTACAGGCGGTCCACTACTAAAGGACACCTGACTTACAGACGATCCCTTGTTACAGAAGGACCCGTCTGCCCACTGTGACCTCTGGTGAAGCTCTCTGGATGATTTACTATAGTCCCAGACTGCGATGATCAGCTGTAAGGTGTCTGTAATGAAGCTTTATTGATAATCCTTTGTCCAATTACAGAAAAAAATTTTGAAACTCCAATTGTCACTAGGGTAAAAATTTTTTGTGTCTGGATCTACAATTATAAAATATACAGTTTCGACTTACAAATTCAACTTACGTACAAACCTATGGAACCTATCTTGTACGTAACCCGGAGACTCCCTGTATTTCACTTTCACATTTTATATTAAAGGAGTTGGTCGCTTATACCAAACTTTAACAGGGTAAATATTAGATCTTAATAGGGTCACCCATACTATATTTACCCTGTTAAAGTTTGCCCTTCACCAAGGGAGTCGGGAGTCCTGTGACCCCCGGGCAGCATGACTCAAAACTTCCTGTGCCCTCCTGTGTCCTGCTGGCCTCTGGCAGATGGAGGGGAACGTGCTGGCATTACTGTGTGCCTGCCCCTTTGCCTGACCCAATTAGGGTCTCAGAATTGCTCTGTTAAATGAGGGAGACGTTGGCCGAGTCACACAGTGACTTGGCTTAAAAGAAACCATTCCGGAGGGTGGGGAGAATAAGGGAGCTGAGGGAGACATTTGCTGCTTAGGTAACAGCTACTTTTTAAAAATAGATTTAATAAAGATATGAACTTTGGATTAAAAACTGAAACGGTAAAAAGACTTCTGTGGGAACCTGTCATTAGGTTTAAAGGGGTTTGCCCATGAAAGAATGTTCTCATGTTTACAAAATAAAGATCATTTTTAGTGCAATTTTTAGTGTCAGTTTTATTGCGGTTTTTGCTTCTATCAATTAGTAATGGTCAGTGTAAGATTCAGCAGTTTGGACAGGCACTAGCTGAGCTGACACTTCATGATTCCTCTGTGCTGTGAGATGCTGTGTGTTGACAATGTGCTTAGATTATTAGGGGACAGGATTTATATACACTTTCATTTACGTTCTGAACATTCTACTAATATCTGACACATAGAAAGAGAGAGATGAGACAGATCAGAGTCATGAGATGGATATAAGACACAATAACACACTCAATCCTGCTACAACACCTAATCAATAAAACAGAGTCAGCACTGCTATGTCACCCCCTCCCCTTGGATCCAGAGCTTATATTGTTTGTAGAGCTGCTGATAAGTTCTCTCCACACTGCTGAACCATGAAGGGCCTGTGTCTGTAGTGCTGCCTCTTACCCCACTACCTGCTCCTGCAATACAAGTGAAGCTAGAGGGAATTGTCTGACCATAGTGTACGGACAACCAAATTGTAAACACCAGGAGTGATAGAGACAGGTTGGAATTATATCTGTGAAATGCTGTATTTTTGTTAATAACAGTGAATTAGAGAATATGTTATTTTGTTATCCTTAGCATATTTAAATATCTTGTGTTTGTCGGAATAACCCTTTAAAGGTGAAAACCTGATGACATATCCCCTTTAAGGACTGTATACTTTATGTCATGTTCACTGACCTGATCAAAGTTATCCAGAGCAGCATGCAGATTTGCCAGCATGCCAGTGGGAGGTTCATTGGTAATTTTGATAGCATTTTCTAGGATCCCTTGTGGGATGATATGTTCCTTGGGGGTTGCAGCCGGCTCACAACTCATGAAGACCCGGTAGTCAGAATGACTTCTATTGCCGTACTTTTGTAGTAGTTTTTCTAAAGTGCTTAGCCATTTGGCTACAAGGTGAATATTCTGTCAACATAATTTGATATCATATAAAATATTATTTATTACATTCATGGTTAAATTCTTTTGCTGCCAAAATGGCTTCACCTACAGCTAAACTGTAATACAACATCAACTTTATATACATTTATAAAACACTTGATATTTTCACACTAATTGCACATAGTCTGTAGTGTTATACACATACCTTAATAATTTGGAATAATATTCTATACCTAGTTATGAGAGGTGTACAACAGACTGGAATGAAGGTACATTGTAGCTAGAATACATATGGCACGCATAACAAATTAGGCAGACTATGGAAAAGAGTAAAGAGTGGCTGGTGGAAAAATTATTTGGAAAAAGGCAGAGTATTTGTAAAGATAAAATCCAAAAACATTCCCAAATGATTTATACAGGTTTGATCATTTCCTACAGATACAGCAAAGTTTGTCTTTAATCTGATAACATTATTTGTGTTGAGATACTAGAATTTTGTTTAAAGGGCTCTGTCTTTTAATAAGACTTTTTATGATATTTTTTTTGGTTGTCATGAAACAAAAGCAGAAATTCTAGCACTAACATTGTGTGATGGGCAACATGTTAGATTACAATGGGCCGTCTCGCTTCTGGTGATACAAATTACATTGTTTACACGTTGCATGGTTTTAATTTACATATTCATTAATTCAAAAAGTGTTCTGTTTGACCGATTAAATAATAATACTTCTGTATTGTTGTATATTTTTCCTGGCAGCAATAAACTGACAAGCATTTCTTAATAGGATTACATAGAGTCAGCATCGTAAAAGTATGATGGAATGGGATTGAATTCAGTTTTTAAGTTAAAGGGGTTGTCCACTTTCAGCAAATAATTGATATTGTTTGTGTAATGAAAAAGTTATACAATTTTCTAATGAACTTTCTGTATAATTTTTCCAGATCTCTGTTGGCTGTCAGTTTATTGGAAGCTTCACAACTTTTTTCCTTTGGACAGAAATCTGTCCATGATCATGTGATGTCACACAGGTGCACAGCTCGTTAGTAATGATGACAGAAATGTGTGATATAACGAGATGTGCTTCCGTGTGACATCATATCACCATGGACAGATTTGTGTCATCTGGAAGTGGAAGCTTCCCATAGAATGACAAGCAAGCAGAGATCTAGAAAGCAATGAGGAATTGATACAGAAAGTATATTGGAAATTTGTGTAACATTTCATGACACAAACAATATCAATTATTTGCTTCAAGTGGACAACCCCTTTAAATTTGAATTTCTAAATTGATTAATTTTCCATTTCATTGTCTGAAATAAAAAACATTATTGAAAGTGTCAAGCATTTCATACTGCGGCTCACCACAGCAGGATTACCAAGAAAGAGAGAACACACAGTATCATAGGATGACATTGAGTGATAGGGACAAATCAGATCCTTTGTCGCCTGAATACTCCCAATACAAATCTCTGAAACTGACTTACAGCTCAGAGAAAGAGCTCAGTTATAATTGTTGCCCTGATAATTAAATTTTTTTAAAAAATCTGGCACCAAAATTTTCTATTGGGGCTTTTAGGTTTGCTTTGCTTTTTTGACCATTTTAAAGTTTTACAAACGTGAAACATGGGTGTGGTTAGCCTCTAAACACAATTTTACCAATTAAACTTTTTAAAAAGTCTCCCAGAAAGTGGCAAGCTCACTTCACTAAGTAGGGGGGATAAAAAGTGGGGACATATTTTAAAAAACATTATGGGGCTTATTTACTAAGGGTCCTGCGGCTGCATTTCCGTCGGGTTTTCCGCTGGGACAGGCATTAAGAAGGGGATTGTGTCACACATGATTGGATTATTGTGGCGCATCTGCACTGGCTTTCATGCGACAGACATCTGGGGGTGGGCCATGGGACAATCTGACTGATTCGGACAAAACACAGGATTTAACTTAAAAATATATGGGGCGCACGATCTTATCGAATCACGGCACAGTGCATTATCGGCAGACAATGCACTTTCGTGAACTCCTCCAGACCGGGTAAGTAAATGGTCCAGCTGCCCCCATAGGTCCTTGCAGAGTCCTCGGATAGTCAAAAATTGTAAAAAGCGGGCAGTATCCCAAAAGTCCAAATTCAAAAAAAGGTGAACTTTAATGAACAAGTGGCTACATTTCGGTGTCATGGCTTGATAAAGGTGTTTGACACATGAAACATCGCCACTCGTTAAATAAAGTTCACCGTTTTTTTGAATTTGGACTTTTGGAATGCTGCCCGCCTTTTACAATTTTAGATAAATAGATAGATGGAATGGGTAAAAAAATATAGGTGATAAATCCCATACAATGCTGTAGTAAGATTTGTTTGACACAATTCATTTGGTGTATATGTTTCTAATGCGTCTACAATGGTAATCGCAATCTTATATTCATTTTCCTTCCAGAAATAGTGAAAGTGTTTGTAACTTCAATCTGTCACTGCTGTTTAAATTTCTCAATTTGGAAGGGACACCAGAGCACAATATAGAACCAATCCTACCAAAAAGAGAAAAAAAAAATCTTCTTTTCAATCAGAACGAAATAACCAGAAAGAGTCATTCAAGAAAACATATTTAGACATACACCCAATTTCACTCCACAAAAGCATCTGATAGAGGCGCAGATTATTTTTGTAAAAGTGCCGTTTCATAGCTCGGCAATGAAGACTTCTATAACACACTGAATCGGCTTACTTGAAGTATAACCCAATGGCCTTCCTTTGATGCCTTTTCCATTGCTATTTCTGCTATAACTTCCTGCCCTTGACCCAGAGAGATATTGTGAAGTTTTCCTGCGTCAATGGTAAATCCAAGCCTGTCACCTGTACGGAGTAGGCAATAATGGCCGCCACATCAATTGGGGAAAGAAATGGGGGAAGCACATTTAGCAGAATTGATAGCAGAATGGCAAACAGAATTAACCATGACATGAAGACATGCAGTAAACTACATAATGTAAAGTAAAACAAAAAAATAAACAAGAACAATACTGAATCCTTGCTACTAGACTGAGTATTTTATCTCTTAAGACCAGGATGCAGGGATATACAGTACAGTGTACTTTACGTAATGTGAATGTCCACCTTTTATTATCATTGTGGGTTTTAGTCCAGAATTTTGTAAATTCCCCATAGATTTATAATAGACGGAGCTGTGTATTTCTGATACAGATCTGTATTAATGAGTATTTTTCCCGTATAAAGGTTTTACCCTGCTAAGCTGTATCTACCATGCTGTAATGGTTATAAAGTGATATTATTTAGTACAGTTTTATAACTTCTTAAAAAAACTTTTTTGATCTCTGTATCATATGCAAGTATTTTCTTAAAGGGAACCTGTCATCAGGAGACCCATTTTTAGCACACCCCACACCTTTGGTGTTATTGATATTCTTTGTCATCATGCCACTGGGGACACCCATTAGAGGAGACTTTGCAGCACTAGCGGCATAATGTGACATCACAATTAGTTGCTAGAATAATATGATTATACTTAAGTATCGAGGGTCAAAGGATCATTATTTGGGCTTTGATGTAGATATGGAGAAGGTTTAATATACAGAAGAGAGTCTTGGACCTCATTGTGGTCAAATGGGGTGGATAGGGACAACCATAAGGACAGAGTTCTTCACAATACATACTGGGGCAGATTTACTTACCCGGTCCATTCGCGATCCAGCGGCGGGTTCTCCGACGCTGATTCGTGTCTCCCAGCGATTCACTAAGGTAGTTCCCCCAATGTCCACCAGGTGTCGCTGCTGCGCTGAAGTCCGTCGGAGTGCACTGAAGTTCACCAAGCTAGGCTGGGTGCAGGTAAGTGCGTGTCATGCGACACATTTTTTTTTTAAAATACAGCGTTTACTCCGAATCCGACGGGTTTTCCGAAGGCCACACCCCATTTCCTTTGCGTGCATGCCGGCGCCGATGCACCACAATCCGATCACGTGCCTCAAAAATCCAGTGCAGTTTGGCGCAAAACGGTAAAATTCGGGTAACCCAACGTAAAAACGCGATTCGGGCCCTTAGTAAATACTGTGTATTGTTTATACACTAAAATCAATGATAACAATACTATGAGTTTCACAGGAGCTAAAAAAGACACAGACTGAGGACCATTGTACATTAATTAGATTGATCTAATAGAGCAGAAGCTTCTATAATTTTTTTTTTAATAAAAAAAAATTTGTCTAAATATTATAATAGCAATAATTATTAGAGTATAATTGCTAAAAATTAAACTTGATATGTGATAAAGATCTTACATCAAAAAATAAAGACAATCAACACCAGAACAATGACCAGGATCAGAACATGGCAAAATACACATCAGCCTAATGTATTATGAGATAAGATCATTGACTTTGTGCTACGATTAGTGATTAGCAGTTCACATGGGTGATGTGGTCATAGTAAGTGGTTGTTTGTTTCCAAGTTTTTTTGATGAAAGAGATCAACCTACAATATTCTAGTTTAATACAGCCTCCTGATAATGTACCTATTAAATCATTATCACACAGGGATGTAATACTTGTACCACTCAGCTGTGTTTTATATAAAGCTATATCAATACAAACATGTTAGAATAAAGACTTGATTGCTCCTACCCAATGTCTCTACGTCTTTCAGTGGATCAACTCCTGGAGACAAGATGAAGACAATAGCGGTGGCTGGTCCACTCTCCTGGAAGGATTTGGCAAAGTCTGTTTTACGTCGTTCCACATACATAGATCCAAGTTTCTCCTCAACAAAGTTTCTGAATGATTAAAAAATAATATTCTGGAATGTATTATACTATGTATTGTATTGAGGAAGAAGGCAAGCCATGAAGCCTATATGTCAGTGATGGCAAACCTTTAGGAGACAGAGTGCCCAAACTACAACCAATACCCATTTACATGTCACAAAGTGCCAACATGACAGTTTAAGCAGTAGCTTCATGATTCCTACTGTATCACAGGTTTCAATCGTATTGGCATCCTGAGGGCACCAATACAATAGAAAGATGATGGAGAAATTTGGATTGTAGCTTCCCTCTAGGGTCCCCTGAAGAGACAGAATCAGGGGACCCAGAGCAGGAGCCCCAATGACAATCCATCTCTATCTACACCTTCTTGCTCCTCCTGTAGTCCTGGCAGCCAAGGATATTGCTTTAAAATGGCACTGAGCTTGGCACGTCCTCGGCTGTCTTGGACCACAGGATAAAGCTTCGAGTCCTGTCTGCCAAACTATCTGTTGGCATGAAGGCCTGGGTGCCCACAGAAAGGGCTCTGAGTGCCACCTCTGGCACCAGTGCCATAGGTTCGCCATCACAGCTATAGGTAAACATTACTTGCCCTAAACACTTTGCATGGGTTTCACAATGTCAGTGGTTTTGGAGCAATACGATTTTAATCGTGTTTCTTTTACTGAAACTGTAGAGCTGTGTCACAGCGTGGGACCACACATTGGTAGTTACTTGGCTTGTATTTTGTACGATTACGAATTATAGATTTTACCTATTAAATGGTAGTTTGAATGGTATTTCTCAGCCCCCAAAGAACATATCCTCCAATTCTTCAATTGGGGCCGACACGACTGTGAGTGTCACTGGGAGTTTGTCAAACCCAAACCCAAACTTCTGGCTGAAGTACAGGTTCAGGTCCGCACAACCAACTGCAATGTTCAAATGTCTTGCTTATATAAAGACGGGTACCATCAAAGGCCCTATACAATTTTTATATGGTTTAATATTTACTAACAACATATGATACCAATCTTCTTCGATGGGGGGTCCCTTTGGTCCACTTTCAGTTCTGCTTGTCCTAGAAGGACTCTTGTATACTTGCATGTCGAGAACCAAAACACATGTAGGAGAATGCATTATGAGAGGTCCATATCTTTATTATTACTACAATGCAGTATGGAACTTGAGGGGGGGGGGTGAATGGACATGGACCACCTAGAGACCTTGTGACCTGGGTTGCCACTAGAACAGCACATATTATAGTCTGCTACTGATAAGAGGACCTAGGAGCCAATAGCACAGCAGCGGCCGAATTCAAATGCCAAATTCAATGCTGATTTTTGGTTCCTCACAACATTTTCACCTATTTATGACCAACTCTTCAACGAAAATACCAAAATAACTTTGCTTTATTAAAGGTTTACAATCTTTATTATGATTAAGGAATATAAAGCTGTCTTTGTTAGTATACCTGATAGCATAAGTCATCCGGTCAGGTCTCAGTGCCCGCATTATTATCATTTTCTGGAGGGAACTCTTATTTTTCCATTCTTGTGGTAGACGTTCTCTCTCAGGGCATTCAGATTCAATTACTCTTTTCCATCTTTTTGGAGATCCTTCAATGTCTCTATCTAGTCCTCGAAATTCATCCATGAAGCTCATTGTCTGTGTAGCAGTGGATTAACAAAAATTTAATCTTTGTACTCTATATCTCACTAATCTAAATTGTAAGCCTGAAAAAAGTTGTACGATGCCTGATAAACCCTTGTGTTCAATGTCTGTAGGCATACCAGTGTTACTGTGTTTGGGTAACATTGTCTAGCTCTTGGGCAAACACTGACTTTATGAAGGCCAAAGGTGTATTCTTCTGGCTTCCATTTAGGGTGGGATGTATTGACATACCTTTTTATTTGGTTATTGGATAGTGTAGCAAATTGCACATCCCTATAGAGTGGATCACAGCTATTTGGCATTATAGGCAATTGTTGACACTGTGTTTGGCAATCTTTGCTGAAATTTTACTTATCTGCGCAATAAATGGAATTCCATATTCAAAAACATTTTGGTGGACCACCATCTGCTTGTGGGACATGGACTCCTCTGACATTCCACTACACTGCTACAAACTATAGAGCGGGTCCTACTGCATAATGCGGTGTGCCTGCTTATCTCCTATGTAGTAAGCAGCACTCACCTCCTCAATCTCCACCTGTCTGAAACGGGCTTCAGACCTGACCCTGTTTGCGCACACAGTCATGTGCATGAGGCTTCATAGAAATACCTGTACCTTAATGGATTTCTAGTCCTCAACAGTCTCCTTTGTGCACTTCCTATACATCCACCTTTCTTTGGAAACATACTATATAACTCTGCAATGTAGCCATTACCTTGCCTTCTGAAGAAGCTTAGATTTTATTTTTTTGAAAATTGGGAAAGTGTACTGGACCCAATTTAAGAAAACTTACCTTAATAGCACTCCAAGCTGAATTTGAAAGAAAGTCCAATGGGCTATTATAAATGTGTTCAATGTTAAAACGAAGTAAGAAGTCAAGTTCCTGAATAGAAATTTCTTTATTCATTATCAAAAGCTGGGAAAAGGTAAAAAAAAAAAGTGCAATTCAATAACTAGAATGCAAAGTGCAAAGGCTGTCACAAGTTCATGTCAGAAATGACTTGTATACATTAAAGCCAACCTCTTTTCTACTTTATTGGATCAGATAAGGCATCAGCGGAAGGCCAGGCAAAAGGTTTACAATGTCTCAGCTGTGGAGCTGTCAGCAATGATGAAATGTAAGAGTGTAATATATTCTCTATTTAAAATGCTCTGACTCTCACTGTAATGGCTAGATTATAGGGAGGGCTCCTGAGGCACGTGCCCCAGGGCCTCCACCACTTTGGAGATGGGGAGGCCCCACCAGAAACAAGCAGCAACCAGGAACCTGCTGTTGATATTGTCCCTTAGGGCCTCCACCACTTTGGAGATGGGGAGCCCACACCAGAATAGTCCAATAGTTTTGTGGCTGACATTAATGCATGGTTCTGCAACATTTAGGTTGACTAATGTTCTATGCCTGACATTTAAGAAAACTGGACCTGGGAACTGGTAATAAAGAGTTCACTATATTATACGAGCTTGCTTATTAATTAAGAGCATAACACGTGACTTGAAAGACCTATGGGCCAGCAATGGCTCCTGTCCATTTTCTTGACGTTTAAAATTGAATACAAAGAACAGTTTGGACATCTAATTTCACATGAGATGGAAAACACTTTTTGGTATTGTTTAACTTGACATCTGCATTTCACTTAGACTGTAACTGGCATTACTCACCGTTACACTTCAATAGAACAAACCAAATGACACCAATTTTACTAAGTCAAGTCAGATGTCTATTTAATACTTTCCCTTAGGGTTTAATTTAATAAAACAAAAAAAGATCTATTGCTGGCATAAATAAAATTTAAAAAAAACATGTAATTTATGGTAATTGTAGGCAACAGATTAAAAAACCCTTATTGATAGAATCTATATGGTTTATTTATCATCAGGCGTCTCCTTGCAACGGTTCTATGTTTGCCTTTGGAGCTCCGCGGGCCACCAGATCTGTTAAAGTGGCGTTAGCCCTTTAATAAATCTCTCAGCAGTGTCAGTGTCTAATAATTGCAAAAACAATCGCAGAATGAGTTAAAAAAAACAGCAGCAACACATACATTAAGCCGGGAGTGGAGTGACTATTTGATTATTTTTTTGTAATTGCTATAAATCTGGATTTACATGGCTTTGCACTAGCAGTGGTTCTGTGTTGAAGCTACTATTTTATAGTGGCCGGAAAAGGTCTTTGTAATTTTTTTTTTAAACAAAAAAATTGCAAATCCCCCTATTGCAATTTTTTGGAAACTTTTTGATGCTAAAATGTCCAGAAATTCCAGATAAATTCCCCCCTAAATGGATTTGACTAACAGCCAAGCCACTTGGCCAAGCTGTGAATTTAGAGTCGCTAGGAAAAAGCTGCTGCCGATTGTGATCTTTCTGATTTGTATCTTTCCCGACATCTACCCCATACTTAAAACGTTAAAAAAACAAACTTTCGTATTGGGTTTACCCAAATTAATGAGGGCTGAGATTAGCACAGTTGGTCCCCGACTTAAGAACACCCGATTTACCCACGACCCCTAGTTACAAACGGCTATCTGAATGTTGGCAATTTATTGTACTTTAGTCCCAGACTATTGTACAATGATCCTGGTTATTATGACAAGCCAAAAGTTTTATAGTCCAATTGTCACAGAGACCAACAAATTTTTGGCTGTAATTACAATTATAAAATATACAGTTCTGACTTACATACAAATTCAACTTAAGAACACACCTACAGAACTTATCTTGTACAAAACCTGGCACAGTGAAGTCAAGAGCGGAAGATGCACATATGTGCGCCTTCCACTCTTGACTTCACTGTACCTATACTCTGACTCCAGCCGACCTAGCACCTCGTGCCTGGAAAACCCTAAGATGCCGGCTGCACCTCGACCAAAACCCTATGGGGCAGATTTATTAAGTGTCTGAAAGTCAGAATCTTTCCAGTTGCCCATGGCAACCAATCACAGCTCAGCTTTCATTTTACCAGTGCTCATGAATATTTTAAAGGGGAGCTGTGATTGGTTGCCATGGGCAACTGGAAAGATTCTGACTTTCAGACACTTGATAAATCTGCCCCTATATGCCAATACGAGAGTTGTGCCTTATGTTGAAGCACAACTGATCAAGGTAAGCGACTGTCTAACCACGTCAGATACCCTGAACCAAACAATATCACCCTATGAGCGCAGTTGTGTTCCTTTTCCGCTATCTTTGTACAAAACCTGGGAACTGCCTGTTTTGTATGTGCAAATAATAAATATTTGGTTAAGCGGGCATTCAAATTTTTTATGTTTTGAAGTAAATTGAACAATTAAGAAAAAAAGAAAGAAAAGAAAAGTTTAGCTTTGTTAGCTTCTTAACTCCTTAACGCTCTGCGCCGTAGCTCTACGGCGCAGAGGTATAAGGGAAGTATGAAGAGGGCTCACGGGCTGAGTCCTCTTCATACAGAGGTGGGGGTTTTTGCATTTTGCACAAAACCCCCACCGCTAATAACCGCGGTCGGTGCTTGCACCGATCGCGGCTATTAACCCTCTAAACGCCGCCCGCAAAGTCGCGGGCGGCGTTTAAAAGACGGCGGCGCGTGGGCGCCGCCATCTTTTTTTCGATCGCCACGCCCCCGAACGTCATCGGGGGGCGGCGATCGGTTACCATGGTAGCCTCGGGTCTTCTCTTGACACGAGGCTACATGGTTTATGCAGGTTCGTTACAATGAGCCAGTGGCTCATTGTAATGTAAGACCTGCAAAAACGCCATATATTGCAATACTGTAGTATTGCAGTATATGGTAGGAGCGATCTGACCATCTAGGGTTAATGTACCCTAGATGGTCTAAAAGATAGTGAAAAAAAAAAGAAAAAAAAAAGTTTAAAAAATAAAAAAAATTAATAAAATATTAAAAGTTCAAATCACCCCCCTTTCCCTAGAACGGATATAAAACATAACAAACAGTAAAAATCACAGACATATTAGGTATCGCCGCGTCCCAAAATGCCCGATCTATCAAAATATAAAAACGGTTACGGCCGGCGGTGACCTCCGAGGCGGGAAATGGCGCCCAAATGTCCGAAATGCGACTTTTACACCTTTTTACATAACATAAAAAATGAAATAAAAAATGATCAAAATGTCGCACAGACCTCAAAATGATAGCAATGAAAACGTCGCCTCATTTCGCAAAAAATGACCCCTCACACATCTCCGTGCGCCAAAGTATGAAAAAGTTATTAGCGTCAGAAGATGGCAAAAAATTTTTTTTCTTTTTTGTACACATTCGTTTAATTTTTGAAAATGTATTAAAACACAATAAAACCTATATAAATTTGGTATCACCGCGATCGCACCGAACCAAAGAATAAAGTAGGCGTGTTATTTGGAGCGAAGAGTGAAAGTCGTAAAAACTGAGCCCACAAGAACGTGACGCACGTGCTGTTTTTTTTCAATTTTTCCACATTTGGAATTTTTTTTCAGCTTCGCAGTACACGGCATGTTAAAATAAATAACATTACGGGAAAGTAAAATTTGTTACGCACAAAATAAGCCCTCACACAGGTCTGTACACGTAAAAATGAAAAAGTTATGGATTTTTGAAGTTGGAGAGCGAGAAATGAGCCGGAAAACCCTCCGTCCTTAAGGGGTTAAATAATATTTGTTTGCTAACCTTGTGTGGTATTATTCACCTATAGTCTGCCATAATTCAATACACTAAAGCCCCTTAGTCTGTAGCGTTGCAAAACGCACCTAGTAGAGTTCTACTGCCATGTACCATACCTGGAATGCTAACTGGGCCGTGAAGGTTATTTTATCTCTTTCAAACAGTCCTCTGCTGATGTATATAAATGTGGAGTATGTCACACAGTCAATGAGGTTATTCACTCTCAATCGGACATCATCAGATGGTTCTGCTTGCTGCACAGCCTTGTGAAACACGATATTAAAAGCCTGCACATGAGAAATTAATTCAGATTATGTCAATTAACAGTGAAGACCAGAGCAAGAAAACTCTTAATGGCTCTACAATTAACTCTCCAGCGACAACACTAGGCTCTTCTGATGAACAGTGAACCCAGAAAAATAAAACTACTGTGAATTTTGACCAGTTATTAAACCTTTAAAGGGAACCTGTCACCACATTTGCACATATACAGCCAGTGACAGGTTCCTATAGAGCCCTAATAACTGACTGACACCCTCCTTTTAGCTAAAAATTGTATCGCTTACATCAACTTAAATCACCTTTTATCTTATATTTCCTGGAATCAGAGGGGGCGTGTCCTGCTCAGCCGGGCACTCCCATCTAATACTCCTCATGCTTTCTGCCTCCTTACTGGTCTCAGTTCATGTCATGTCACCAGAGTTACATCATCTCAGGTCCTTCGCCTCTTAATAATAACTGAACCCCATGCATGTATCTGACCACAAGAGCCTCCATGAACTTCTACTCCTCTCCATCCTCCATGGAGGCTGCTGGCATTTCATGTAATCACATACATGGTGTACATTTTGGTATTCTTAGAAGGTTAAAGGACCTGCGATGATGTCTCTGGTCACTTGTCATGAATATAAACATGAGGCACAGTTTAAAAAAATTGACACAATATTTCCCATCTGTACATAGAGCTTTATATGTCTGTAGTTGAATATTAGCAGTCGGTCCCTAAGTACAAGTCCTTTAAGCTTATTATTCCCTTGTTTTTAAGAAAAAAAAGATTAAAAATTATTCTAATGCACCTTCAAAAACATCTATGGAGCCTGTAGACCCATTGGGCTAATTTGCATGATTTTAAAAGAAAAAACAGGACATTAGAAGCTAAAAAAGACCAGACTCTGCCAGAGATGACACGCATCAGTACGCTAATCTGCTTGGTTTATAATCCTTCATCCTGGTGGTAGATTTCCAAGCAGCAATTATTAAACAAAATTTTATTTTTTATTGTTGGTAACTATGTCATTTCACATTTATTCTCCATATGCTATAAGATATTCGTAGCTCTCCCATTGTTGGTGAACCCCTTGTGTCTTTTGCTTAAGTTTAGGACATTTTTTGAGCTAAAAGTATTAAACATATACACAGAATCGGTCATTAAGATTGGTGAGGATCTAACATCCAGGAGACCACAGATCAGCTGTTGGACTCTCGCTAATCTAATATTAATGACCGATCACCTATAACAGATCAGCAATACTTTTAGCCACACATCCCCTTTAAAGGAAATCCACCACATGGATACAGTGCTTCCAAACCAAACACCGTTACATACAGGACCCATTCTTCTTTTTGCTTCTAATATTTTAGTTTGGAAAAAACAAACAATCTTATGCAAATGAGCCTCAGGGGCTCCTGACTACATCACAGAAGCCGCTTCCAGCTCTGTCATCTACTAATTATTCATGCCTTTATTCATGTGGAAACCTAACAACCACAATATTCTGATCACCTGACCCTGAAACCTTATTGTGTAAACATATACAGGATAAGGAAGAGGTATGGAAGAAATAAATAATCTCTTTACATATGTACCTTTAGGGAAAACTGATACATGGGACTAATTTTCTTCAAGTCATTCATTATGAAGTACAGAAGTGAGGCCCTTGAAGCCACAGGCCGATAATGTTCTCGAGCTTCGTTGATCTTGACTTCATTGACTTTGGCTTCCAATACCTGCATAAATAAGGGGGGAAAGGCATAAATAACAGGTCCATTATTCAAACTTAACATCTAATCTTCTAACTATCCTAATGGAAAAAATAAAACAATATATGTAATATGATTTTTTTCAAAATAAAGATAACATGGAACAGTCAGTTTTCAAGACCTGTTCATACATGGTGAGCATTTAAGTCCAGTTTACATGGTGCAATATTGCATGACATCTGGTGCTTCTGTGGTGTGGTTCTGGTGGGGACCCGGGTCCCAGAGTCATGGGGTCTATGAATGTCAGTTTGGGTGCGGGGGGACAATTGATCTTGGTCCCTGATGATGCTGTGTTGCAGCGGAGGTGGACGCCATCTGATGCTGCACCCAATAGCGTAGGGACCCACTACAACAAGGTCACTGGGAAGTGGTTAATGGGCTTATACAATTTGATCAGAATGTCACTGAGAACCTCGGGTTGTTTTGTAAATGTAGCCTAACGGCAATAGATCACTGTATAATGTGTGGACGTGCGGTCCAGTTCTTTTCTCTCCCAATGTTGGTTTTCTAAGTAAAGGTATCATTTTATAACTAGCAAAATGACTAGATGAAGAGGTTAAATTACCACACAGCAACGTTTCGACCACAAGCAATTGACATAGCCTACTTTGTAGTCAAAATGTTGCTGCAGGATGAATAAAACACTTTGTGGAGTTCCACTATATTTTGGTCTGAAGTCCTTTTAATAGTTTTAGGATTACATTTGGGCCATTACCAAGTTTATCCAGTTGTGGGCACCCTCCTCATCTGATGGAACTCTGAAGGGTATGCTATCTAAATTTTCCTTCTGTTGGTATCATCAGATTGATAAGTGGTGGTGAACCTATGGCACGGGTGCCAGAGGTGGCACTCGGAGCCCTTTCTGTGGGCACCCAGGCCATTACCCAGGTCACCATTTAGGACTCAATACCTTCTCTTGCAGTCACAGGCAGACCAGTACGTGCCTCTTTCAGCACTGTTTTAAAGTGACTAGAAGTGCAGGAGGTGCTGACAGAGCTAGATTATCATTGTAGACCCTTCTCCAGACCTGTGATTCATCCTATTAAGGAACCTTAGAGGGAAACTACAATAATAATCAGAATTTCTCTTTCTTTATACTGTATTGGTGTCCTCAGGATGCCAATACATTGAAACCTGTGAGTTACTTTAGTTACTTTAAATTGGCATTTGGCACTATGTTAAAAATATGTGACTTTTGCTTGTAATTTCGGCACTCAGTCCCCAAAAGGTTCGCCATCACTGAGATAGATGGACCATTCAGACATAAACAACACATCCTCTACACCCCTAATGACTCTAGCAAAATCAAAGTTTTATGCTCATCTCACCATCTTTCTTTCTTGGTTTTCATGCAGGATTATGGATCCCTACAAATCCTTGCCCATCCACCCACAATTTTACTACCACCTTATTCTTTCTGGTCTACAAGGTTTGGCTGCTTTTGCCCAAAGAAGCCATGAGTAGCAAATTATTTTTGGTTAATGTCCATGCTTGTAATTCATGGATGGCTTAAGTTTCTCTTAGAGGGCAACTCTTTTTTTTGGGATGATAGTGAGGTTCCTCTTAGAATTGTAGCCCCATCTATTATGTCCATTTTTTCTAATTCGACAGTTGGACAACAGTCATCTGGATAGAACACGTATAAGGTTTCTTGAAAATTCCATTACTTAGTACGACAACAACAAAACCGTGAAAACCAACCAGTATAAACGTATTGCAAACAGCTATAAAAACGTGAATTCTCTTTACACTATACCTGCATATACAGAGTTAAAAATGAAAAAGAGTAATTTCCAATCGCTCCCCATCCCAGTTAGAAATGGGTGTGTTCGTCGCACGCCATAATCATTTTCTTTGATGAGCACGCATTAGAATTTAGCTCCATGCTGTACAAAACACTCACTTGTGTTCAGAAAGCCAGATAAAAATATTCATTGCAATCTTATGAATATTAGACACCATATTTCACGCTCATAAGTCTATAGGAATGTGCATAATTGACTCCAAAAATATTCTGAAACAGTATAAATGGTGTTAATTTACCTCCTTCATCGCTCGGCAACCCCTGCAAATAAATGTGCTGCGACTATTAGCAGTCTATGGAAGTGAAGGTCAAGCAGAAATCAGTGACTTTCTGCATAATAAACAGCAGGTAACTTTCTGTGCACATTACTAAACGTTAACGTAAAACTAACTGGAGGTTGAGGTCACCAAGATTTCCACCTGGCTACTCGGAGGCCGGTTGACATCAGACAATGCTGGCACAATGGATCTTTATTTGCGTATTTTATCACTTGTTGCTCCATAACAAAAATACAGGTTAAAGGATGGGTAATCGGTATTGGATTTGTAGGGGTCCAACACCCAGACCCCAAACTGTGTGTGGGGGGGGGGGGGGAGTTGGATAGAAGAGGCTCAATTCATAATTTCTGGTGCATATTTTTCACGAATCTAACGTTCCCTGTACTGCCCCAAAAAACTTTTTTTGATGCACCTTTAACATAGGGTTTGGAACATGGTTCTGTTGGACTTTGCATGTTAAATGTGGTGCACAGGCCCAATGAGCACCAGAACGCCCCCTGATTTGTGTTGCATGATGACTAGTGCAGCTGCGTCACAAAATGGTCGCGTGCGACACAATTGTGGTGCACACACTTCTTAAATACCTGTGCAAGCAGTTTGCACCTAAAAGTGCAAAGTCCGAAGGAAAACTGGCGCAAGGGCCATAGTAAATGTGTCCCTGTATCCCTGGTGGGGTAAAGCAGTTAGTAAAATAAGGATAATATCCCTGGCAGGCTAGAGCTGTCTGTAAAATGAGGATAGTATCCCTGGTGATGTAGAGCAGTTCTTAAAAAAAAGATAATGGGGCTCATTTACTAAGGGTCCAACGCCGCACTTTCGTCGGGTTTCCCGAATATTTCCGATTTGCATCGAATTGTCCCGGGATTTTGGCGCGCGCGAACGGATTGTTGAACATTGGCGCTGGCTTTAATGCGACAGAAATTGGGGGGCGTGGCCGTCGGACAACCCGCCGGATTCGGAAAAACCATGGAATTTCAAAAAGAATTTGTGTCGCAAGATCAAGCACTTACATGCACCGGGACGAAGAAGGTGAACTCCAGCGGACCTCGGCGCAGCTGTGACACCTGCTGGATATCGGGCGCACGGACCTTAGTGAATCCCGGCAGACCCGAATCAGCGTCGGACAACGTGCCGCGGGATCGCGACTGAACCGGGTAAGTAAATCTTCCCCAATATCCCTGGTGGGCCATAGCTGTCTGTAACATAAGGATGCTATCCCTGGTGAGGTAGAGCAGTTTGCAAAACAAGGATCATATCCCAGTAAGTAAAATAAGGATAATATCCCTGTTGGCGGTAGAGCAGTTAGTAAAATAAGGGTAATATCCGGGGTTGGGTAGGGCAGTGAAGGAATACATGACTACATCACTGGTGTGCTGCAGGATTAAGGGATTAGTTATAAAATCCCTTTTGAGTTAGGACATAGAAGAGATTAATAGTAACATCTCTTGTGAGCTAGGACATTGAAAGGGTGAATGGAAACATCACTAGTAAGCTAGACCATTGAAGGGGTTAATGGTAACATCCCTGGTGGTCTATAGCATTGAGACACTTTACTGAAATTTTAACAGTTAATTTGTCTATAAAAATGAATTGTCGGATACAATAACAACATTGAGATAAAATAAAGCTGTCAACTTCATCTGCATGAAAATGTTTTTCTTCACCGGTTATTTTACGCCTGATTTCCTCGTAAAAACATTTCACGTTAGTTCATCATGTTGTATATCGACTAGAAAAACCATCCTCCACGCTATAATAACATGTTGTGATACCCAGTCCTACCATGTCTCCATTGTGAAACAAACAGTTCCTAAAATATTGCAAAAAAATTTGTCATGGCCCAATCTCTATAGGACAAAGGTGTCAATATCTATGGAGAGAAATAGTTTGTTTTTGAAAAGCAGTTCCACATGGCAAATCAATGGGATGGATTCATCTCCATGGCTGAAGATATAGAAAACATATTTGTAGGTTAAATCAACATAATTATTGTAACTTAAAATTGTCAACAAGTTTTGTGGTGATTTAACATTATAACTAGGGGAACCCCGATGTGTGATTTTAATCAGCGATGATTGTGTATGTTTCTATGCCTCTTAATTTTTGATAATACATTTCTTTCAAGTTCCGTGTTACTTTTTTCCTCATAGTGAAGATTATTCTAATTAACCTGAGAATATAATTAGGCTCATGCATTAAAATTAGTCCTATTCGAGGACCAAAAATAACGGTAATTTAACGGTGCGTTTCTGGGTATCGTACTGCATCAACATGAAAAAAAAAAAATAGATTCTATACCTGACGCATAGAAATGTTTAAGTAGACGTGATGATTCCTCCTGGCACGTGCTAAATGTCTGATTCACAAATGTGGTTTTCAAAAGTTTACAAAAACAAAAAAACATGGGGGCGAGGGGGATATATCAAGGCTTGTACATCATTAACAAGGCCAGGAATTACGACTGTCCCCCCACCCTTTACACCACTTCCAAGCCAAGTGGGTCTGGAGGAACGTGGAGTAGGCCATGCCAAATCGTGCTGAACCCCTTCTTACAGTAAGGTGGAGTGGAGAGTTTCCCATGTTGATCACCATTTAGGTCTACAGGAGTGTCGACAATAGCCCGGTAGCTTCCATTGATTGAATACTTCGCAGTTGCAGCAGGCGGGTCAGCGCATCCCCTTTCTCAAATAGGTGCTGATCCCAGATTTGTCCACTAGGTTTCATGCATTTATGACATATCTTGACGGTATTTCAAAAATATTGATACCCTTTTAATAATTAGGGAACTTTTTAACTGTAAAGCCCCTTTCACACTGCACATGGGGGGAAATATATCCAGCCGCAAGGTGTACCATGCACGTAGGGCACTGTGTATCACTCACTGCCGTGTGCTTTCCTGGGCTATGGCAGTGTGAAAGTAGCCTAAATGTTTTAGACTTTCAGACTTTTTACGAAGTATATATAATGTAGCACTTACCTTATACCATACATACAATCCCTGCCCACAATATTTATTAGGATGGACAGTGTGGAACTTGCTTATTTAGCAATGCCTATGGTCCAGCTACAAGCCGTCCCTGGGTTACATACAAGATAGGTTCTGTAGATTTGTTCTTAAAGGAAACCTGCAACTTGGAAATGGTAGTTCTGACCCACAAATACCTGCACATAAGTGGAGCTGAGACGATGCAATAACATATTTTGTTCTATATAATCCAGCTGTTTTGTTATAAAAATAGATTCTTATATTTGCTAATCACCAATTCGGCGCTTCTGTGTGCCTCAAATCATCTGGGCATTAGCATAATAGGGCAGGCATGTAGAGTGCCGTCCCCGCATCCCCCCACCCTCCCTTCCACACTCCCGAGAGCTGGTGACGTCACTGAGCCCTCAGGAGCACTAGGGCATGCGCGTCGCTGGCTTGCAAAGTGCACCCACTGGCTCACAGGGGGCTGCACGTACTATCACAGAAGTCTCGTGCTATCTCGAGACTTCAGCTAGGAGACCGCCGAACTATCAAGACCAGCTTGCAGGGTGGATGAGCGTATTATCACCGAAATCGCCAAAGTCTCACAAAAGACTTCTGTGATAGTATGTGCAGCCACCCTGTGAGCAGTTGGGTGCGGTTTGCAAGTCAGCGATGCGCATGCCCTACTGCTCCAGAGGGCTCAGTGACCTCACCGGCTCTTGGAGTGAGGAAGGGAGGATGGGGGGAGGCGGGGACGGCACACTACATGCTTACCTATTATGCTAATGCCCAAGCGCTGTGACGCATACAGAAGCACAGAGTGGGTGACCAGCAAATATAAGAATCTATTTTTATAACAAAATGGCCGGATTATACACTTAACCAAAATATGTTCTTGCATCATCACAGCTCCACTTATGTGCAGGTATGTGTGGGTCAGAACGACCATTTCCAAATGGTAGGTTTCCTTTAAGTTGTATTTGTATGCTGGTCGGATCATCTAAATGTAACTCCAGACCATTTTTTTTCCGATTCCTATGACAATTGGATCTTCAAAATTTTGAGTTGTCATAAGAACAAGAATTAACAGGAAACTTCATTGCAGACCCCTTGGATAACTCTTATAGTTTATCATTGCAGTCTGGGACTTAAGTACTGTAAATTACCAGCATTCAGAGGTCCACCGGTAACCAGGAGTTATCTATAAGTTTGGGGGACATTCTGTGTAATAAAATACAGAGAAAAGAGAGGAGAAACAGTGCTCCATGTGCATGGATATTAGGAACTGATTTAAGTGCCGACCCAAGAAGTGTAACCTCACCTGTTGTAGTTGTGCAATCCGGCACAACTCATAAGAATGATTGCGGTTTTGCAGTCAAAACAGGGTCCGCTTATCCCGAGATCTGGTCCGGTAATAGTCTCCAATTAAATTTGGTCATTACGCAAGAAGAATGGTACCTCTAACTGTATTGGCACACATTTTGTGGTGATAAGTTTAGGCGTTCCATCCATTTTGGGTAAAGACCAAATTCAATTGCTGTTGAGGTAGGTATGGATAATATCAGATGGAATTTTCTGGGGCTACAAATCAATATTTAATTACGGTATATTAATTATTAATTAATTATAAATAGAGATGAGCGAGCACTAAAATGCTCGGGTACTCGTTATTCGAGACGAACTTTTCCCGATGCTCGAGTGCTCGTCTCGAATAACGAGCCCCATTGAAGTCAATGGGAGACTCGAGCATTTTTCAAGGGGACCAAGGCTCTGCACAGGGAAGCTTGGCCAAACACCTGGGAACCTCAGAAAAGGATGGAAACACCACGGAAATGGACAGGAAACAGCAGGGGCAGCATGCATGGATGCCTCTGAGGCTGCTTAATCGCACCATTATGCCAAAATTATGGGCAACAGCATGGCCATGACAGAGTGACAGAATGAAGCTAGATAGCATCTAAAACATCCAATAATTGACCCTGACACTATAGGGGACGGCATGCAGAGGCAGCGGCAGCAGGCTAGAGAGTGTCATGGCGACATACCCTAAATGGACTCAGGCTTCAAACCAATGGGTGGCAGAGAGGAACCAAAGGAGGTGAGCAAGAAGCGCTCAAATAATATCGGTAAATGATAAAAGTTTGCCAGTATATTTTGTGGATTACACAGCAGGGTGGCGACAAAGTTAACATGGAAGCCATGAAAACAACCCAAAATTCTGCCTGACACAGCTCGTTTGATAAGGGGACCATGTATGGAGGCAGTGAACTAGTAGTAGATTAAAGGTGCTGCAGTTAAAACTATGTTAGTTGGATCTTGGCATGGAGCTGGCGCTCCGCTGCCAGGCGAGCTTTCGCCAATCCAAGCCCCTGTCTCTAGGCTACTCCCCAAACAGCACTTCTAAGAACCTTTTGTATAAGATCACGTGTAGTAGCGTTCTTATAAGTTTGGGATATGGCGGGTGAGGGGAATGTAAACAGATGCGCAAGAAGCGCTGAAATAATATCGGTAAATGATAAAAGTTTGCCAGTATATTTTGGGGATTACACAGCAGGGTGGCGACAAAGTTAACAAGTTTGATGTGGAAGCCATGAAAACATCCCAAAATTCTGCCTGACACAGCTCGTTTGATAAGGGGACCATGTATGGAGGCAGTGAACTAGTAGTAGATTAAAGGTGCTGCAGTTAAAACTATGTTAGTTGGATCTTGGCATGGAGCTGGCGCTCCGCTGCCAGGCGAGCTTACGCCAATCCAAGCCCCTGTCTCTAGGCTACTCCCCAAACAGCACTTCTAAGAACCTTTTGTATAAGATCAAGTGTAGTAGCGTTCTTATAAGTTTGGGATATGGCGGGTGAGGGGAATGTAAACAGATGCGCAAGAAGCGCTGAAATAATATCGGTAAATGATAAAAGTTTGCCAGTATATTTTGGGGATTACACAGCAGGGTGGCGACAAAGTTAACAAGTTTGATGTGGAATGCCCTGTAATAGCTCTTGGGCGGTGTGCCTTTTATCGCCTAGGCTCAGCAGGTGAGCACCGCCTGCTGTCGCTTAGCGACGGCACTGCTGCTGTGCCTAGAGCTACCGACTGATGGCGCCATGGCCACGGATGGTAATTCGGAGGAGGAGGAGGTGGAGGAGGGGTGGGAGGAGGAGGAGGTATAGTAGGCCTTTGAGACCTGGACCGAGGTAGGTCCCGTAATCCTCGGCGTCGGCAGTATATGGCCAGCCCCAGGGTCAGACTCGGTCCCAGCCTGCACCAAGTTAAGTGTAGTAGCGTTCTTATAAGTTTGGGATATGGCGGATGAGGGGAATGTAAACAGATGCGCAAGAAGCGCTGAAATAATATCCCTAAATGGTAAAAGTTTGCCAGTATATTTTGTGGATAACACAGCAGGGTGGCGACAAAGTTAACAACTTTGATGTGGAATCCATGAAAACAACCCAAATTTGTGCCTGACACACCTCGTTTGATAAGGGGACGATGTATGGAGGCAGCTATATGGACGACTTTTGGAGGTAGCAATGGAGACAACGTGTGGAGGCTGCTATGGAGACAATTTAATTTGGATAGTGCCTGTATGTGGCAGTCCAAAAAAGTTTTCAAACCAGAGGAGCAGGTAGGTGGCCCTCCAGAAAAATGGAATAGATTGAGTGCCTATATGTGGCAGTCCAAAAAAGTTTTCAAACCAGAGGAGCAGGTAGGTGGCCCTCCAGAAAAATGGAATAGATTGAGTGCCTATATGTGGCAGTCCAAAAAAGTTTTCAAACCAGAGGAGCAGGTAGGTGGCCCTCCAGAAAAATGAAATAGATTGAGTGCCTGTATGTGGCAGTCCAAAAAAGTTTTCAAACCAGAGGAGCAGGTAGGTGGCCCTCCAGAAAAATGAAATAGATTGAGTGCCTGTATGTGGCAGTCCAAAAAAAGTTTTCAAACCAGAGGAGCAGGTAGGTGGCCCTCCAGAAAAATTGAATAGATTGAGTGCCTGTATTTGTTTAAAACAGAGGACCGGGTAGGTGGCCCTCCAGAAAAATTAAATGCATAAAGTACTATAGCTAGAGCCAGTGGGCCCTGTCAAAAAATAGCCAGTTTCCTCTGCTTTAGTGTACAAAGAGGAGGAGAAGGAGGACAATGAGGAGGAGGAGTGCATACATTATTCAGGTTGAGCTTCCTTCACCTGGTGGAGATTGGAAATTATGAGAAATCCAGGCTTTATTCATCTTAATAAGCGTCAGCCTGTCAGCGCTGTCAGTCGACAGGCGTGTACGCTTATCGGTGATGATGCCACCAGCTGCACTGAAAACCCACTCGGACAAGACGCTAGCGGCAGGGCAGGCAAGAACCTCCAAGGCGTACAGCGCCAGTTCGTGCCACATGTCCAGCTTTGAAACCCAGTAGTTGTAGGGAGCTGTGTGATCATTTAGGACGATGGTATGGTCAGCTACGTACTCCCTCACCATCTTTCTGTAAAGATCAGCCCTACTCTGCCGAGACTGGGGACAGGTGACAGTGTCTTGCTGGGGTGACATAAAGCTGGCAAAAGCCTTGTAAAGCGTACCCTTGCCAGTGCTGGACAAGGTGCCTGCTCGCCTACTCTCCCTCGCTACTTGTCCCGCAGAACTACGCACTCTGCCGCTAGCGCTGTCAGAAGGGAAATACTGTTTCAGCTTGTGCACCAGGGCCTGCTGGTATTCATGCATTCTCACACTCCTTTCCTCTCCAGGGATGAGAGTGGAAAGATTTTGCTTGTACCGTGGGTCCAGGAGAGTGAATACCCAGTAATCGGTGCTGGAATAAATTCTTTGAACGCGAGGGTCACGGGATAGGCAGCCTAGCATGAAATCTGCCATATATGAGTCCCAACGCGCAAGAATTCACTCCCCTCACTGGCCTGACTGTCCATTTCCTCCTCCTCCAACTCCTCTTCTTCTGCCCATACACGCTGAACAGTGAAGGTCTGAGCAATGCTCCCCTCTTGTGTCTCGCCAACATTCTCCTCCTCTTCCTCCTCATCCTCCTCCAACTCCTCCGATATGCGCTGAGAAACAGACCTGAGGGTGCTTTGGCTATCAACAAGGGAATCTTCTTCCCCCGTCTCTTGTGACGAGCGCAAAGCTTCCGACTTCATGCTGATCAGAGAGTTTTTCAACAGGCCAAGCAGCGGGATGGTGAGGCTGATGATGGCGGCATCGCCACTGACCATCTGTGTTGACTCCTAAAAGTTACTCAGCACCTGACAGATATCAGACATCCACGTCCACTCCTCATTGTAGACTTGAGGAAGCTGACTGACCTGACTACCAGTTCTGGTGGAAGTTGACATCTGGCAGTCTACAAATCGCTCTGCGCTGCTGGTAAACTCTGGATAACATGGTTAATGTTGAATTCCACCTCGTGGGCACGTCGCACAACAGTCGGTGAGCGGGCAGTTGGAGGCGGCGCTGCGCTGCCCTGAGAGTGGCAGCATCTGTGCTGGACTTCCTGAAATGCGCACAGATGCGGCGCACCTTCGTGAGCAAATCTGACAGATTGGGGTATGTCTTGAGGAAACGCTGAACTATCAGATTTAACACATGGGCCAGGCATGGCACATGTATCAGTCTGCCGAGTTGCAGAGCCGCCACCAGGTTACGGCCGTTGTCACACACAACCATGCCTGGCTTCAGGTTCAGCGGTGCCAGCCACAGATCAGTCTGCGCCGTGATGCCCTGTAATAGTTCTTGGGCGGTGTGCCTTTTATCGCCTAGGCTCAGCAGTTTGAGCACCGCCTGCTGTCGCTTAGCGACGGCACTGCTGCTGTGCCTAGAGCTAGCGACTGATGGCGCCATGCCCACGGATGATAGTTCGGAGGAGGAGGTGGAGGAGGGGTGGGAGGAGGAGGAGGCATAGTAGGCCTTTGAGACCTGGACCGAGGTAGGCCCCGCAATCCTCGGCGTCGGCAGTATATGACCAGCCCCAGGGTCAGACTCGGTCCCAGCCTCCACCAAGTTAACCCAATGTGCCGTCAGCGATATATAGTGGCCCTGCCCGGCAGCACTCGTCCACGTGTCCGTGGTCAGGTGGACCTTGTCAGAAACGGCGTTGGTCAGGGCACGGATGATGTTGTCTGACACGTGCTGGTGCAGGGCTGGGACGGCACATCGGGAAAAGTAGTGGCGGCTGGGGACCGAACACCGAGGGGCGGCTGCCGCCATGAGGTTGCGAAAGGCCTCGGTCTCTACTAGCCTATAGGGCAGCATCTCCAGGCTAAGCAATCTGGAGATGTGGACATTAAGGGCTTGGGCGTGCGGGTGGGTTGCACTATATTTTCTTTTCCGCTCCAGCGTCTGGGGTATGGAGAGCTGAACGCTGGTGGATGCTGTGGAGGATCGTGGAGGCGACGATGGGGTTTTTGTGCCAGGGTCCTGGGCAGGGGGCTGACTATCAGCTGACACAGGGGAAGGAGCAGTGGTGTGCACGGCCGGAGGTGAACGGGCTTGGTGCCACTGATTTGGGTGTTTAGTATTCATATGCCTGCGCATACTGGTGGTAGTTAAGCTAGTAGTGGTGGAACCCCTGCTGATCCTGGTTTGGCAAAGGTTGCACACCACAGTCCGTCGGTCATCCGGTGTTTCCTTAAAGAACCTCCAGACTTCTGAAAATCTAGCCCTCGCCACGGGAGCCCTCGCCACGGGAGCTTCACTACGTGACACATTTGGCGCTGATGCACCTGCTCTGGCCCTGCCTCTCCGTCTGGCCCCACCACTGCCTCTTCCAACCTGTTCTGCTATAGGACTCTCCTCCGTCTCAGAAGCACCCGGCCTCTCAACCTCATCCCTCAGTCTGCTCCCCCCTCGGACTTCCTGCCCTGACAACAACTTCACCACTGTCTGACAACCGTGTCTCCTCATCGTCGGACACCTCTTTACACACTTCTTCCACTACGTCAAGAAGGTCATTATCACCCACAGACTGCGACTGGTGGAAAACCTGGGCATCGGAAAATTGCTCAGCAGCAACCGGACAAGTGGTTTGTGACTGTGGGAAGGGTCCAGAAAACAGTTCCTCAGAGTATGCCGGTTCAAATGCCAAATTTTCCTGGGAGGGGGCAGACTGGGGGGGAGGAGGCTGAGGTGCAGGAGCTGGAGGAGTGCCGATTTCGGTGACATAGGTGGACTGCGTGGAAGACTGGCTGGTGGACAAATTGCTCGAAGCATTGTCGGCAATCCACGACATCACCTGTTCGCACTGTTCTGGCCTCAACAGTGCTCTACCACGAGTCCCAGTAACTTGAGACATGATGAACCTAGGGAGTGTAGCTCTGCGGCGTTCCCCTGCTCCCTCATCAGCAGGTGGTGTCTCACCCCACCCTGGACCACGGCCTCTGACCCCTGCAGTAGATGGACGCCCACATCCCCGCCCTCGTCCTCTACCCCTAGCCCTCGGGTTAAACATTTTGAAAATGAAAGTTATATAACTTAAATTTTTTTTTTCACTTTTTTTTTTGTTTTTTTGTGTTTTTTAGTTTTTAAAACCAAACAATGCTATCCTATTGCTATGGCTATTTTCTAGCCAAGTATGAAAGCACACTGCTATGCCAGATGAGATGACGCTGAGTTATGAAAAAATAAACGTAAAATAAAAAGGAAATGGCAGACTGTGCCTAATTGAAATCCAACCCTTAATAAATTTTCCCACTTCGGTCTTTGCGATGGATATGTGCGTCACTAAGAGCTAAACACAGCGGTCGCAAGTCTCACTCCAAATTCCTCACAATTGGCTAGTATATGCACTGCAGCAAGGACAGCCACCAGCAGATCAACCAGAAATAAAATATATATAACGCTATTGTAGGCGTAAGTAAGCCGTTTGGATTCTCCTTTGGCTATTTTCTAACCAAGTATGAAAGCACACTGATGAGATGACGCTGAGTTATGAAAAAATAAACGTAAAATAAAAAGAAACTGCCAGACTGTGCCTAATTGAAATCCAACCCCTAATAAATTATCCCACTTCGGTCTTTGCGATGGATATGTGCGTCACTAAGCGCTAAACACAGCGGTCGCAAGTCTCACTCCAAATTCCTCACAATTGGCTAGTATATGCACTGCAGCAAGGACAGCCACCAGCAGATCAACCAGAAATAAAATATATATAACGCTATTGTAGGCGTAAGTAAGCCGTTTGGATTCTCCTTTGGCTATTTTCTAACCAAGTATGAAAGCACACTGATGAGATGACGCTGAGTTATGAAAAAATAAACGTAAAATAAAAAGAAACTGCCAGACTGTGCCTAATTGAAATCCAACCCCTAATAAATTATCCCACTTCGGTCTTTGCGATGGATATGTGCGTCACTAAGCGCTAAACACAGCGGTCGCAAGTCTCACTCCAAATTCCTCACTATTGGCTAGTATATGCACTGCAGCAAGGACAGCCACCAGCAGATCAACCAGAAATAAAATATATATAACGCTATTGTAGGCGTAAGTAAGGCGTTTGGATTCTCCTTTGGCTATTTTCTAGCCAAGTATGAAAGCACACTGATGAGATGACGCTGAGTTATGAAAAAATAAACGTAAAATAAAAAGGAAATGGCAGACTGTGCCTAATTGAAATCCAACCCCTAATAAATTTTCCCACTTCGGTCTTTGCGATGGATATGTGCGTCACTAAGCGCTAAACACAGCGGTCGCAAGTCTCACTCCAAATTCCTCACAATTGGCTAGTATATGCACTGCAGCAAGGACAGTCACCAGCAGATCAACCAGAAATAAAATATATATAACGCTATTGTAGGCGTAAGTAAGCCGTTTGGATTCTCCTTTGGCTATTTTCTAGCCAAGTATGAAAGCACACTGATGAGATGACGCTGAGTTATGAAAAAATAAACATAAAATAAAAAGAAACTGGCAGACTGTGCCTAATTGAAATCAAACCCCTAATAAATTTTCCCACTTTGGTGTTTGAGGTGGATATGTGTGTCACTAAGAGCTAAACACAACGGTAGCAAGTCCCCCTGCAAATTCCTCACAATATGGTACTAGCTGCACTACTAGTGCCAGCAAGCCCAGCCACAAGCAAACAAAAAAAAAAAAGTATAACGTTATTGTAGCCCTAAGAAGGGCTGTTGGGTTCTTGTTGAATCACTCCTGCCTAACACTATTCTAATAGAACACCCTAACGCTTTCCCTGACCAGCAGCAGCTCTCTCCCTAGCGGCATCCAGACACAGAATGATCCGAGCAGCGCGGGCAGCGGCTAGTCTATCCCAGGGTCACCTGATCTGGCCAGCCAACCACTGCTATCGACGTGTAAGGGTACCACGTCATGCTGGGTGGAGTGCAGAGTCTCCTGGCTTGTGATTGGCTCTGTTTCTGGCCGCCAAAAAGCAAAACGGCGGGAGCTGCCATTTTCTCGAGCGGGCGAAGTATTCGTCCGAGCAACGAGCAGTTTCGAGTATGCTAATGCTCGAACGAGCATTAAGCTCGGACGAGTATGTTCACTCATCTCTAATTATAAACCAATTGTAATAACGTTGTGACTGTCCATTTATTCCATATGAATACCTTGTACTTCCCTGAGGTGGATATTTTGCCTTTTCTACTGATATATTTTTGAAAAATGAAAATAAAGTTTAAAAAAAAAATTCCTTATGGAAAAAAATAGGAGCAATTGCACAGCCATAACCGTATGATCCCTATAAGGAAAAAAAAATATGTTTTGTGATGATGGTTTTTTTTACCCAAATTTTACCATGATTCGGACTGTAAGGCCTCTTCCACGCTAGCGTTGCGTTTCACGTCAGGGTGCAATGCGTGAAAAACTGACGTTTTTGGCTGCGTTTTTGTTCCATTTTTCCTTGGAGTAATTAGCGTTTTTGCGTTTTTCACGCGCGTGTTGTTAGCGTTTTTTTTGCGTTTTCGGCGCATTTTTAACGCGCGAGTCAATGGGAGAATCGAGCATTTTTCAAAGGGACCATGGTTTGGGATTAAAATGGGTTATTTAATTAAAAAATAATGTCTTCTGATAAGTTGCAAACATCTGCGATCTATTCTTCACTGTTCCGCGTGTATATTATCTCCCGACAAGTTAGCAGATGTGAAGAACAGTGAAGAATAGAATAAAACCAGTGAACACAGTGAAAACAGTGACCACAGGATCATTTAAGATAAAAACACAGTGCAGAACACAGTGCAGAATAGATTACAGATGTTCGGCACATCTGCTTACTTGTCGGGAGATACGCGCGGAACGGCGCGAACAAAATAGCATGTGAAGAACAATATATATGTGTGTGAAGAACAAATTGCAGATGTTCCGCGTGTATCTCCCGACAAGTAAGCAGATGTGCCGAACATCTGTAATCTATTCTGCACTGTGTTCTGCACTGTGTTTTTATCTTAAATGATCCTGTGGTCACTGTTTTCACTGTGTTCACTGGTTTTATTCTATTCTTCACTGTTTTTCATTGTGTTTTTTTAATTAAATGATCGTTCGCGAGCAGGGGAAATAATGTTATTCTGGTCACCTAGCAACCCTTACGTTTAAAACGCATTGCACTCGCATTGCACTTGCAATGATTGCGAGTGCAATGCGTTCTTGATGCATCTCCATAGACTTGAATGGGGCGTGAAAATTGCGCGTGACTCGCAAAAATAGAGCATGCTGCGATTTTGACGCGCGTGCAAACGAACGCAAGCACGCGCGTCAAAAACAACGCTAATGGAGAAAGAGCCATTGAATACAATGGGACAGAGTGCAATGCAAGTTCTGCGCGTCAAATGCACGCGCAGAACTCGCGCGTGAAAAACGCCAGTGTAGAAGGGGCTTAAGTCATTGTATAACCCACGTTGAAGTATTATTTCTTAAACCAATGTATTCCGATGGTATTGATAAAAAAGCTGCCAACGTAGCAAGAGATACCATCTATATACTGAAAGTACTGAGCAAAATTAAATGTTACATGGTCGGGTATAGGAAAAATAAGGAAAATCCGGAAAGTCGAGATAAAGTGCGAATTAACATTTTACTAAAAAAATATCTCATCTTCTCATTTTCGTAGCTGGTGACATCTTACTGAATATTTCTAACAAACCTTCACAAGCCGTGATAAAGCTTCGTTTACCTTCATTTCGATCTCGGCTGCCGTGTGTTTTGTTGTTTCCAGTTTTTCCACCAGGAGTGTGTCCCCCAGGAAATTACTTTCTGCTGCCGATAGGCGTGTCAGTAATTCATCCTCAAGCATTTTCAACTCAATTTTAAAATAATTCTGTTGCTTTGTGAGCTCCGACTGAAAAGAAAATGGTAAGTTTTAGACCTGTAATTCCAACACTAACAATGGGAATACACTTTGCTACCTTTTAATTTTCCTGATTATTCAACATTCTACAATAGTTCCAAAGCGTTTAAGGTCAGGACTAATATACAGCGAGGAAAAGGAGTATAATTTGGGGCTTTATCAGCTACATTCAAATGACCATTTTATTCCTTATTCATTCCATTTACTCACAAAAAAAACATTGAATGGCCTTTTTTATTCTTGCTATTTTATTTTCGTATTTTAAGTATATTCAGAGCCGCATTTTCTATACAATGGCCATTTTATGTATGAATAATTTTATTCAAATTATTCTATTAAATATCTAAATGTTGCAGTGGATACTATCTACATACCTTCGCACCCCTTAAATCTAGCCTTTGCATCATAGGGTAAAGAATGAACATTGTGGCAAGATACACGGCTTTCAGTCTGAAATAGTTGTAATATTTTGGCTTTTTTCTGTTTCTCATGGTAAAAAAACATAACCATTTCCCAATATCTACAGAACATGTAATCCATTTCAGCTTACTGGAATGGAAATAATTTTTGAATGTTTACGACTATAGATGAAACTTTTAGGGAGAGCAAGGCATCCCTCCAATGCGTGTCCACCTAATGCCCCCCTCCAAAACAAGATTGTGGGAAGCCGATCATCTGTCAAGGTAATCAATCCATGTCCAATATATCTGAGTTGTTCAATGAAATAACTATCCTAACTTGCTAAAGTAGTACCGTATATACTCGTGTATAAGCCGAGTTTTTCAGCACAAAAAATGTGCTGAAAAACCTAATCTCGGCTTATACACGAGTTAATTAAAAAAAAAAAACATGAGTTAATTAAAAAAAAAATTAATACTCACCCTCCGGCTACCGGTCCTCGGCGGCGGCTCCTGGTCCTAGGCGGCAGCTCCCGATCCTCTGCGGCGTCTATGCGACTTGCCGGCGGGCGCACAATATGATGTAGCGGTGTCGCCGCTGATGACGTCATCAGCGGCGACACCGCCGCATCGCACTGTGCGCCCGCTGGCAAGTCGCATGGACGCGACTGCCGGCACGTGAGGATCGAAGAGAGAAGCCGCCACAATGGATCGGGAGCTGCCGCCGAGGACCGGGAGCCGCCGCCCAGGACCAGGAGCCGCCGCCAAGGACCGGGAGCCGCCACTTCAATTCAAAGGTGAGTATCGTCGGAGGGTGAGTATTAAGTTTATTTTTTTATTATACTGAGGGCAGGCTGTATACTTTTTGGGGCAGGCTGTATACTTTTTGGGGGCAGGCTGTATACTTCATTGGGGCAGGCTGTATACTTCATGGGGGCAGGCTGTATACTTCATGGGGGCAGGCTGTATACTTCATGGGGGCAGGCTGTATACTTCATGGGGGCAGGCTGATTGTATACTACTTGGGACAGGCTGTATACTACAGGGGGCTAGCTGGCTGTATACTACACCCTCGGCTTATACTCGAGTCAATAGGTTTTCCCATTTTTTTTGTGGTAAAATTAGGGGTCTCGGCTTATACTCGGGTCGGCTTATACTCGAGTATATACGGTACCTACCGTAACAAGACAATATTACTAATAAAAATTGACTACCATTTCCGGGTAACTGTTACCTTGAATTGTTCCAAGTCTGGTCTCTCTAGATTCACCACATCTGCCAGGAGCTGGTCTTCCAAGCCATCTCTTGTAACAGTGAAGTTGATAAGTGTTGTCTGGGCCTGTATTTCCGGTTTGTAGTGGGGATTTGCAAGCTTTGTGTGAAGAATAAGTCTAAATTTTGGATGGAATTTACATTCTTTATCCCCGATTCTGATGTATCTGCAATGTGTATGAAAAAAATTAAAGGAATGTTCAGTTTTGCATCAGAACTATTTGTCATCTAATGAAATCACAATTGCAACTCCTGCAAACTTTGCAAATAACCGTAGTAAAAAAAAATTATTAACTGTATTATGTCTGTATCACCTAAGGAGACAAATGTGGTGCCATGTTATATATGATATCTAATCCTACAATTATACTGACATTCATATGACCACAAGTTAATGGAGGGAAAAAAGAGTAAGGTGTCCATATACTGCACTCTCTTACCATGCACATATAGAATTCCAATCAAAATGTTAAAGGATTTGTCTTACCAGATCTATGAAATTTATTTAAATGAAATTGCGCCACCTAGTGTTCAAAGTGTTTAGAAATGTGCACGTCCTCCTAGTGGACATTCCATTTCTCTCTCCATTGCAAGGCCTATGCATGTTTTTTTTTTAGCTTGAAATATTGAGAAATATCTAAAAACTGCCTATTAGGGCTAAAAGTATAAAATAAAAAATAATAAATGACATTCCAAGAAAATAATTAGCATAGAATTTTGGACCTCCTTAGAAAAAAAACCCTAAAATATAGTCATACTTTAATTTTCAGAGAAAAAAAATATGAAATATAGTTTAACATAAAAAAATGTATAACTCTTATTTTGTCATAATCTCGAATTATGTCAATTTCTTTCTCTGAATTGAGAATTATGACTAATAGCGTCTTCCATATACTACAGTAGAATAATGCAAACCACATAAGATAAAAAATATTATATGTAGCATTTATATATATAAGATATAGCCATATAATAGTTATATACCACTTTTAGAGTAATAACATTTGATGCACTACATAGAAGTGTCTTTTATTAGAAATAGCAAATATTAGGGGGAAAAGTAAAGTGAATCCAAGTATTAAATTATTGAATAAAAAGTTAATAAAGATATAAATAAAAAGTTGACTCAATAATAAATGAATATCTTCACCATCTCAACCCAAAAATATATTTACTCTCATCCCTTTTATTATACCTTTCTTAGGGATATTTTTGGAAAGTGTCACGATTGTTCATAAGAGTTCTACTTTATTAGTATGTAATGTTATTGCATGTTCATTTATTAAGTGTTTGATTGTGTGAAAACTATGACATGGATGCACCATGTGAATATACCCCAACAGTGGTCTATCACAGGTACTGGATCTATCGCTTAGAAATTTACCCCTAATTTGAAAATGAACGGTATCTGCAGCAAAAAGACTATCCGTTAATAAAATTGCATGTAGTATATTTAGTATTTTTTGTATAATTCTTTGTATCATCTCTCAGATGACATACAAAGATGAGAGCATATTTCTATATAAGCAAATGTGTTTTCGGGTTGAAGATATACCGGTGTAGAGTAATAATATGCAATATCATCTAGCAGCTGATATTTAGTATTTTAAAAATATAAAAAAATTTTTTTGCAAATTTTACTGTCAATTATCATGTCTATTGTAATCGAAATTATGATCACAATTTATATCTTAAGGGGCCCGCGCTGTCTCTTGTCTCACAGATACAGGATATAGTATGTAATATGTAAGGTCTGCAGGGAGCTTAAATTAATAATCATATTACAAGAGTGCTGAAAAAGAAGAATTCCTATTATACCATTATATTAGGTTATAATAATGTAGGTAATGGCAAAAAATATATTATTTACCATTGATCCATAATAGAGCTTTATGTTATCTTCAGAAATGGAGTATATTTCCCTATGGGTTCTGTATACCCAGTCGATTCTGTAAGTTTTCTGTCACCTCTGTCTGCCGAAGTGTTTGTTTTGAAGTCAACAGTCATTGAAATTCAGAATGACAACCAAAGTGTTCTAAGTAGTAGTCATTTTCTGAGTCACAACGCTCCATGAAATCACTCCTTGAATCAAATACCCCCAAGAGAGTGAGAAATTAAACATACCTTTCAGAGTAGTGTTGAACTGTGCAAGTGCGTTCAGCTGGATCAATACTCAGCATGTAGAGGACTCTGCTACAGTTATGAACTGGGGGTGTCTGATAGGGCATTTGTGCAAGGAAGCCAAATATTTTGGAAAGTGAAAAAAAAAATATATACGGCCCTCCGACGGCCACCGTCACACACACACAGATACATGTATCTACTGTAAGAATATAATTAAGGAGATGACTGCCGGGGGTTACCTGCAATGTGCTATCAAAATAAATTACTGTAATAGATAAGCATAATTACACATTGGGAATAATGAAGTGACCCTAATCAGAGATGAAATGCTGATTATTGAAACAAAAACACCACGTATGGGCTGCAAACAACACCTGACGGAACCTCACATGATATAATTAGACTAAGAAGACATGTACCGTGATTAGGAAGGTCGCAGGTAGTCGCGGACAAGGAGATTGACAGCGTATATGTAGTAAATTAAGTCTGGAAAGAATGTTACGTTAAATTTTGCGGATGCTTTGTGCTCATTGATTAACTCTGAAGTGTTCTAACATTAATGATACAATGGGGCACATTTACTTACCTGTCGCGATCCCCCATCCGGACTGTCCAACGAGGATGAAGTCTGGCGCGATTCACCAAGATCGTGCACCCGATATCCTGCATGTGTTGCTTTCCCGCTGAGGTCCGCCGGAGTTCACCTTCACCTTCCTGGTGTATGTAAGTGCATGTCTTGCGACACAATTTGAATTTTAAATCCTGCGCTTAGTCCGAATCAGTCCGGTTGTCCGACCGCCACGCCCCCGGGTTTGTGTCGCATGAAAGTCGGTGTGATTGCGCCAAAATCCGATTGCGTGCGCCCAAAACCTCCGTTAAATGCGGCGCAAATCGTAATAGTTGGGAAACCCGATGGAAATGCGGTGTGTGGATCCTTAATGTAAATGTGAGTAAATGTGCCCCAATATTTTATTAGATTTTTTTTTTTTCAGTATGAGTAATACAGTCTATGGATTAAAGGAGTTATCCGGGTTTAAAAAATTTCTTATGGCCGGGCTGGGGAGGGCTAGTTAAACATAATAAACATGGACTTACCTCCTCCGGCGCTGCCGATGTCCCGCGCCGCGGTCACTTCGATCCGTGCCCCTGTAAACAAACAGGGGCACAGAAGCCGCGCACAGGGAACTTCCGGTCCACGATGTGGACGGCTCCTCCCATCCGTCCCTATCTCTCAGCGTTGTAAGCGCTGGGAGATGGTGCGCATGGGAGCTTCCGGCTGGCCGCAAGCTCCCTGTGCGCACTTGTAATGAGACCAGCGCACAGAGAAGACCGGCCGCGGCGCGGGACATCGGCAGCACCGGAGGAGGTAAGTACATGTTTATTGTGTTTAAATAGCCCTCCCCAGCCTGGCCATAAGAAATTTTTTAAACCCGGATAACCCCTTTAAGTAGAGAGGGTACAATGACTCATTTTTATATGAAATGTATTGATATGGGATTATAAATTTAAAATGAAAGATTTCTGACATAATAAAAACTTTTGTCATTAAGCCCTTCCGCTCTGTTGATCCACAGTTTATTCTGACCGCCATATTAGGGGTTGAGAAGGAATTTTCTCCTGCTTTGGCCTAGGTTTTTGCAATTTTCTGGATCAACTTTGCATAATTTAATAGGTTGAACTTGCTGGACTGATGTCTGTTTCTAACCTTATTTACTATGATATGGACATCATGAACGGAAATCAGTCCTAACAGAATACCACATATATCTTGCAGTAGCTTCTGCAGAGGAATGTATACTTGCTTTTTCTAGTGATCTAGAAGCTAGGAAATAGCTGATAATGAGCAAAAGTCAAACACTGATTCCAAGTTAAAGTCTGATCCTTGGATTTTTGATTATTGGTGGTCAAGCCACAGAAAAAGGTGTATCATGGGGTTACCCATGGCATCTTTTCTTGTCTACTATCCCACAAGAAGCACCTGGTCAATTGGTCAACAAATGACAAACGAACAGAGAAACAGACAGATAAAAGTATATTCAGGATAACCGGGTTCAAACCAAAATTAAGATGGCAGTGAGGTACAAAATCGTGAGGCAGGAATATAACAAGGGTCAGAATACACAGTGATCACAATAAAATTTAACACCAGTGTATCCAGCCCCTCAGTGAAGTGAGGAGTAGGCATATGTGTAGTTCCTGGACGTCAGTCCAATATCTGATTAATTTGGTTGCCCATCAATGAAACCAAACCTGACACATACTCTTGACTCAGAAACAAGATGTTTTTGCAGCTTTCCAGAGAGGACATACACCCAAAGGAATGCTGGGAATGCAAGCTGTTCATCACAGCCTTAAAGCAGCCCTGGGTGTAGTTCACAAGCTCAGATGCAACAATAACCATTCAGAGAAATCTGACATTGTTCTACTGCTGATCTGCATAAATGGGTCTTATTCTTGTACATATAATAATAGCAATCTTCTTGGCCTTGCCCAATACAATGTATCACCAGGTCCCCACACCTTGAAAGATGCCCATTCAGTAATTATGAACACTGCTCACATGGATGGTATAGCATATGCAAAAATTTATGTACACTTGTAATGGAATACAACCGGCTAAAACGGCACAAATAGTCACCCAATGTCATCAATGATTTGATTCATCCGGCATTTGGGCATAGCAGGTTGGAGCTTACACATGGAGCTGCTTGAAGGATATTTTATATTTTAACTGATTACATACAACAGTTTTGAAAAAATGACAATTAGTCTTATCTGCTGTTCAAGTTCATGGATTCTAGCTGATGCCACTACTGAAATCTTTACTGACTGCGATTTTCCCTAGCAAACCAGTGTACATTTTGTACTAGAGCTAAAACATATGGCTATGGTTGGTCTATGAACCATGGACCATGAACTAGACAGATTTCCAGGATCGCCCTAAATGCCGAGCATCATAGTTGCATATTTTATACAGTTGAAAAAAGACATATGTCCCTCAAGTTCAACCAGGGAAGGGAAGGGATGAGGAAGGGATTTAAGGGAAACAATTCTATAAACCTCAACCCTCAATGTTATTTAGATGTTAAAAGCAATCTAGGCCCTTCTTGTAGCTCTCTGCTGTCCCTGCTGTGACCAGCGCCTGAGGCAGGCTATTCCACAGATTTACAGTTCTTATAGTAAAGAAGTCTTGTCCCTTCTGGTGATTAAACCTTGTTTTCTCCAGATGGAGACAGTGCCCCCTCGTCTTTTGATTTGATTTAACCTGGAACAACTTTCCACCATATTTTTTGTAAGGACTATTCATATATTTATATAAATTAATCATATCCCCTCGTAGTCATCTCTTTTCAAGACTAAATAAATCTAGTGTAATAATGATGTGTGATGCAAGGACTACCTGTTACCCCTTCAGAACAGCAGCCCCAAACTGTAATCATGAGATCCATGAAATGTGGCTATTGCATGGTCCGTGGTTCTCAGAAAAACCACAGCCATGTGTTTTATCTCTTATTATTTGAGGGTTTCTTTGTTTTAAAAATGATTTATGTATTTTGATTGATAGATGTGTAGGTCAGATCACCTGCTGAAAAAGTTTTTTTTACATTTTTTGTTATATCTATATATTTTGAAACAATAGGTACATGTTCGGTGAGTGCTCACCAGTGATACACCATTTACAATGGAATATCAGAGTCTCTTGAGAATACTGTGACCTACTCAAGGTCAGAAGAAACTGATATATTAATCAAAAGGGACTTGACTGCCTCAGTATGTTAAACAACATGCATCATTCCCTCTCTAAGATCTATTAGTTATATTACTCCCGTTATAAATATAAATGCACTGGCTAACAATCCTGACACTGTCCATAGATGTCCCCAAGAATGAAGCAGATATATATTTGTGCTTTATATGTGTTCACATCCTCTCATAGACATTGTTGCACAGTAGTGACATCAAATTATATTCTGCTTTATAAAGAAATAATTATTACCTTCCTCTTTTAAGTGTATGTCGGCCAAGTAATGCATCAAGGACAGGGTCAATGGATTCTTCCAAATTTTCGATTAGAACTGGATCACCTGCCACAACCGCTTGTTCTATGACATCCACATATCTGTCGTAGAAATTACATTTAAAAAGATCACATTTTTAGGTTGAAGGTTGACTTTGCGCATGGAAGAAACAAGCGTTCCTTTAGGGGGTTTTGTTCACTTTTCATGGCACAGAGATCCAATGATTCACATTAACCCCTTAATGCTGCTGGCCTTTTTCGTTATTTGATTTTTCATTTTTTGCTCCCCACCCTCAAAAATCCATAAGTTGTTTATTTTCTCATGTACAAAGCTGTATAAAAGATTGTTTTCTATTCAAGAAATTGTCCTTCCTAGTGACAGTTTTTAATATTCCATGCAGTGCACTGGAAAAAATCCAAATGTGGTAAAATTGGCAAAAAAAAACCACGCTTGTGTCATTTTCTTGTGGGCTGTGGCTCCAAATGACACCTCAAATTTATTCCCTAGTTTGGTTCGATCGTAGGGATACCAAAATTATATAGGTTATATTATGTTTTAATAGATTAAAAAAAATTAAAATCTGTACAAAAAAGAAGAAATTTGATTTTGCCCAATTCTAACGCTAATATCTTTTTCATACTTTGGCGTACAGAGTTATGTAGGGTGTCATTGTTTTGTGGGACAAGATGATGTTTTCACTGGGGACTGTACGACCTTTTGATGACTTTTTATTCAAAATTTTATATAATGCAAAATGACGAAAAAGTGATCAGGAATTTTGGAACATGTTTATGATTTTACTTTTTTTAATTTATTTTTAAATCTGTAATTTGAACTTTTAGTTATGTAGTAATTTTTTTTAATTTTATTTTTAAACTTTTTACTGTATTTTTAGACCTCCTAGAGTACCTGAACCCTAGGGTATCTGATCACTCCCACCATATACTGCAATACTACTGTATTGCAGTATATAGGAATTTTGCAGTACATCTCTATGAGTGCGTTACTCACAGACTGTTACAGATGTTGCCTAAAGACAGGCCTGGGAGTTTGACATAAACTCCCGACTGCCTTGGCAACCAATTGTCGTGCCTTGATGAAGTCATAATGCATCAAACACCCAATGACTATGAAGATGGCTCAGCTGTTAAGCCCTCTTCATTCTCCCCCTTCCGCATCAAGACGTTCTGGAACATCCAAATACGGTAATTCCAATGTACATAAAGGGGTTGCCTGATGAAAAATGACCATAGTGCAGTGATGGCGAACCTTTTAGAGACCGAGTGCCCAAATTACAACCAAACCCACTTATTAAAATGCAAAGTGTCAACATGGCAATTTAAGCAGTAGCATGTTGCTACCTGTTTTGTCACAGCTTTTAATTGTATTTAATTGTAATTGTAGAAGAGAAATTAAGATTATCATTGTAGATTCATTCCAGGGGCCCCTGAACAGGAAGAATTGTGGGGCCCAGAGCAGGAGCTCCAATAATATCGCAGCCTTGTCTGCACCTCCTGTAGTCCCAGGCAGCTAAGGATGTGTAGCTTTAAAACAGCACTGATCACAGCACATCCTGGGTGGTCAGGGACTGCAGGAGGAGGTTTTGAGCCCTGTCTGCAAACTGTGCTGGGGCGATGGCCTGGGTGCCCACAGAGAGTGCTCTGGGTGCCACCTCTGGCACCCGTGCCATAGGTTCGCCACCACTGCCATAGTGAGTCACACTCACCGCCCTAGTCACCCTAATAGGATCACCCATATTTTACCTAGCCTAGTAAAGTTTCTCTGTTGCCGGTGGGAGAAATATGACACATGACCTGCCAGCAACAGGACTAAAAATCTTCTGTGATGTCACATGTCCTGCTGGCTTCTGAGGGTGCCGCGAAATCATTAATATATGCAATCACTTGTCAGTGGTTGGCCTATCCCTCCAACCAATGATATTGGAATGGTTATCAGTGAGGGTGCATACCATAACAACTGTATCAACTGGAAGCCAGCAGGGCACAGGCTTCTGCTGGGTCTTACTTACCCTGGTAAAGTGGCCAACCCCTATAACAATGTACTTGAAATATAAGCCACTTAGTTCTGTCCATATGAAGAAAAGCCACAGTACAGTGAATAAAACTTATACTTTTAGAAATTCATGTCAAGATTTTTTCAACAATATAATATCTATTGATTAAGGTCACTTTTGGACATAACAAAACATATGTAAGTTAAAATGCATTACTATAATTTTATTTATTAATCCATTAGTAGTACATCACAAGGCCGTTAAGAGAGTATAAGAGGGGGGGTGGCATGTTGGTGTTGCCATCTTGGTTCACATTGTCGCTCCAAGTGGCATTATCGGGAAGAAATGATCTCTTCCCATGACAACCTGGAGTCTGCCATAGAAAAATCTGTAGTATTGCTGTGTATGGTAAAGGTGATCAGACCCCCTAAGGTTAAAGTACCATAAGGGGCCTAAGAAAAAGTGAAACAAAAAATAATAAAAAAATAAAATTCAAATCATCCCCTTTCCATGGAACTGATATAAAAATAAATAAAATTATTAACATGTTAGGTATCACCAAGTAACAAAATTCCTAACCTATCAAAAGAAAAAACGATTATTCCTGGTGGTGCACCCCATAAAATAAAATATTGACCAAATGTCCAAAGTGCCACTTTTTTTGCCATTTTGCAACATTTAAAAAAATGGAATAAAAAAATTATCAAAAGGTTGTACAGTTCCTAAAATGGTAGCAATGAAAACATCAGCTCATCCCTCAAAATAATGTCATCTTACAAAGCTCGGTACCTCTGGTATCTCTGTGATTGTACCGACCCAAAGAACAAAGGACAGGTGTAAAAACAGAGCCCACAAGAAAATGGCGCTAATGCATTTTTTCCTTAATTTCATCACATTTTCTAAGAAGTACAATTTGTTACACAGAAAACAACCCTACAGTTTTGTACATGGGAAAATTGAAATGCAAAAATGAAAAGTGACAAGTCGTTAAGGTTAATGGATTTGTAGAACTGTAGACCTCTGGTTTCCTCCCACACTCCAAAACATACTGGTAGGATGATTAGACTGTAAGTCCCATTGGGGTCAGGGACCAGTTTGGCAAACTCTCTGCATAATCTGTGTGCGATATATAAATAAAGGAATTATTATTATTATTATTATTATTATTATTAAAATAATTACCCTTTCTGGCCTAGATGAATGACTTTCAGTCTGGACCCATATCTGCTTTTAATCCACTTGATTCCTTGAAGTTGAGGGTCAATCATTAGCGGCCATCGCTCACAGTTTGACAGAATGGTGCCATTCTGAATAGACATCTTATCACTGGGCAATCCCTCATTGTTCCATTTTGCAATAGTTGCATCATCTGCCAGCATACACACAAGATCAAGTCCTTCGGTCATTGGTATAGAAACCTAAAATACAAAGTAGGGAGGACAACCCATCAGTGGCTACCAACAAAATATACACACACCCTTTCAAAAATGTCATTTAGTAAACACTACCATTATTTAAAATGGTTAAATTATATACAGTACAGATTGAGTCATTTTGGGTTAATTTTACAGCATTTTCTCCCAGGCTTCTTAGAATTTACTATTTACTATGAGTTTACTATTCCTACAAACTACTACAGGTTATATCTCATGCTACATAAATATCATATCAGTTGTTTGACATCAATACTGCAGCGATTGGGATGGATTTTTGGCATTTGTCATACTATGTGAGCCCTACTGTAGGTAAACTTTATGTACCCCTCTGAACCAGCACAAGGTATACTGTTGGTGATAAAATACAAGTGCAAGCATTTGCAGATTTACTATACTTAAATTAAATATACAATTATCCTATATACTTTCTGTATCAATTCCTCACGGTTTCCTAGATCTCTGCTTGACGTCATTCAATAGGAAGCTTCATTGTTTACTTCCAGCGGATGAAAACCGGTCCCTGGTCATGTGATGTCACACAGGTACACGGCTCATTAGTATCACAGAGTAATTAGAGGTGTATGTTATAACAAGCCGTGCGCCTCTGTGACCTCACATGACCAGGGACCGGTTTTCGTTAGAGGAATAAAGCTTCATGTTGAATTATGGCAAAATTATTCTCATCACACAATAGATGATAATTAAGGTTGGCCCTCTCCATGGCGCTGCGCCCCCCAGCCCACACTCACCTCTCCACCGTCCTCCTCCTGTCCCAGCTAGGCGGCACTCGAAGATTTAAAGGGCCTAGCCTTGATCTCCTGTTGTGACCCCGGAACTGACCTCTTACTCTGCCGCCAGCCCTGACTACCTGCCTGTGCTGACTCCGAGACTGTCCGCTGATTCTGTACCACGACCTTGGCTGCCACCATGGGCTAGTCGCTCCTGTGGAACCTGGAGAAGACCAGGTGCCACTTAGATTCCAGTTTCAGGTGACGGCTAGTACCATCTCCCGCGGTGGTCCAGAGGGTCCACTGACCCCGAACCCTGACAAAGGTGAAGTTGTTCGCAGCTTCAAAGAGCACAACAAGTCACAAAACTCACTTTCTGAGTTCGTAAGTATGGCATCCACAAATGCTCTACAAGTTCATGTCGATACTTCTTGGAGAATGAGCCGGCGTATGAGATGAAGGCAGCTGTGAGTAGGACATCTCCACATAGCGTTTGCTCTTGTTTACGATACAGAGCAACAGACTGAGCCCAGCGGACGTTTTCTGACTACAAAAAAAAATATTCCATTGTTAATAAGAATTTAAAGGGAGTCCAAGGCTACAATAACCATAGTTGTGCTTTACCAAAATAGCAGCTAACTTGTAAATAGGTGATTTTTGGTACTAAATCAACTCAGATCAGTTTGTCGAGTGAAATCACTAATATCCTAATCTAATTTTTCTTTCCATAGTTTACGATTCCCTGTTACACTTTATGCCCATACCATGGTTTTCACTGTGTTATCGTGTTGCTCTGTAACCTGGATGGAGGTAGTTGTAAGTAAGCAAGTCAAAAAAGCTGCTTACAATAAGGAACACTAAAAAAAAAAAATATTTTTATTAAATTCTGTATTAAACGTTTATGGCTGAAAAAAAGCAATATCCAGGGTCGTAACTTGTGGGGGTACAGTCACAATCGGACCCAAGAGGCGTAGGGGGCTCATAAGGTGTTACTTTCCCATATGAAAAGACTAGTACAGTACTATGAACCATACATTCTAGTCGGGGCCTGGCACAGACTTTGTACTGTGGCCCATCAGCTTCAAGTTATGCCACAGGCAATAGCCCATAGGACACTATAAATGGGCTACTAAGCAATTCTATGGGAGAATTCCTATAGGATTGTGTGTATGCAGAGTATTGACGCTTGGAGAGGTTTTGTTCAGAGAGAGGATTGTTGGCACTGCTCTTGCCTGGTCAGTGACGGCTACATATATCACCCGTTGATAGTAGGAGGACACATATCACCAGGAATAGCTCTAGGATTTATGTAGCCATCACAGACCAGGCAACTGTAGTGGCGACAACTGCACAGACAATACATGTCTCTGGGAAACATGCAAATACATTTTTCAGGATGGGACTAGGAAAACACCTTGAAAGGCAGCTGCATTAACATCAAGCATGACTTTCAAGAAGCCGAATAACATGATAAGGGATTAAAGCCAAACCAGTATATCTATTCCAGAAGGAACCGATTCCCAACTGTAGACAGCGTTGTTTCAACGTGCTTGTGCCTCTTCAGTACAGTTTAGGGAACTGGTTTAGCTGAATTAGAGGGTAAGGAAGTAAGAGTTCTTCTTATGGAGACCTTGAGGTCACCTTGAGTTCCGAGTGATCACCTATGTATAGTGTCCTATGGCCTATTGCGTTTTTCAGCCCTAAATTTGTATTACAGAATGTAATAAAGATTGTTTTTAGTGTTCCTTATTACAGGCAATTTTTTTGTATTATTCTTCTTTATTGAAAGTAAAAATACCAACAGGGCATGGGACACGCAGGTCCAATAAATGACATGTTAAGATGAAATTATATTACAGGCAATTTTTTAAAAAAGAATTATCGTATATACACTGTTCAGGGTGGCCAATATACCTTATGTGTACTGAAAAGTTCTTATAGTAAGGGGCTATATCTTTCTTTGGATATAGAAGGATATAATCATTACTAATTACCAGTAGTCACTTTCTATGTTGTTTATTATTTTCTGTAGAAAATTTATCGGTATAGCGTAACAAGGGAGCAATGAGCCAACAAATAACTAGTAGAAGGTAACAACGTTTCCTACCTGGCACATCAATTACCAGATTACTATGATCTATGACCTGACAGTGAACACCAGAAACAGCTTTTCTCTGAGTGATGCGGTGCAGCTTAGTCTTAAATGTTGAGTTGTAAGATACTTTCTAAATTATTCAATGTCTTGGTAAAATTTAGTTTTGATTAAATTTGGCAATATGTACTGGTTTTGTTGACTCTTTCTTTACGGAATCTTGTAAGAAATATATACAGGCGATATATATACCGTATATACTCGAGTATAAGCCGACCCAAGTATAAGCCGAGGCCCCTAATTTCACCACAAAAACCTGGTAAAACCTATATTTTTTTTTACTCGAGTATAAACCGAGCTTGGGGTTTCAGCACATTTTTTGTGCTGAAAAAATAGGCTTATACTCGAGTATAAATGGTACCTACAAAATAGGTTCCTTTGGTTTGTATGTACGTTGGAACTGGTATATTTTATAATTGTAACTCCAGATATTTTTTTTTTCGTCCCTGTGACATTTGGATTTTCCAAATTGTGTGCTTTCATTGTAACAAGGATTATCAATAAAGCTTCATTATTACAGCTGATCATTGCAGCCTGGGACTACATTAATGCATCCAGGTGGGTTCACCAGAGGTCACAGTGGGCAGAGAGGTCCGTCTGTAACTAGGGGCCCTCTGTAAGTTGGGTTTCCTTAAGTCAGGGACTCCCTGTAATAGATTAAGTTACAGTACATTTTTTAGGCTCTTAATGCCTATGCCCCAATAACAAAGTCCATAGTAATTTACTTTGCGTAAATGATTATTGAAAATCAGCTCAGGTAGCAGCAACTTTTGGATACAATCAGTGGTGTAACAAAACTCCATTTGGCCATGGTGCGAACTTTGGATCGGGCCCCATATACCTAAACTAAGACTGTCAATCCCCCTGCAAATATGATCATTACACATTTTCAGTAACAATTGTGGCACCATGAGATGGGATTGAGAAGGTGTGACCCCAGGATCCCATGGGACTGAAGACAGTTATTCCGACGATTTCCGATTTGCGGCACATTTAAAAGGGGTTTGTGTCGCACGCAATCGGATTTTTGGTGCATCGGTGCCGGCTTTCATGCGACAAAAATCGGGGGGGCGGGCCGTCGCACAATCCGACTGATTCGGACTGAGCGCAGGATTTAACATTTAAATTGTGTCGCAAGACAATGCACTTACATGCACTGGGAAGAAGATGGTGAACTCCAGCAGACCTGAGCGGGGAGCGACACATGCAGAATATCGGGCGCACAATCTACGCGCACAGTGCATCATTGTCGGACAGTCCGGACCGGGGATCATGACTTGGACAGGTAAGTGAATGTGCCCCAGTGTGATCACAGAACCTCATGGGATTGAAGCAGATTGATCGAAGGACTTCATGGGATTGAAGGCGGGATGATCCTGGGACCCCATGGGATTGAAGGCAGTGTGAGGCCAGAATCCCATGGGATTGAAGGAAGTGTGATCATGGGGACCCATGGGATGCTAGTAGACTTTAACCAAAGTGACCTTAAATTTGGCTTACAGAGCTTACACTAGATGCTTTGCATACATATTTGTATAGACAACTTTATAAACAGATGATTCTCCATTCATCCAACCTAATAATTTATTAACAATAACATTCTAGCTCCATGTTTACTGCATTTAATAATAAAGAATGATTAATCAATGTAGGACAAATGACATAATGTCAACATAATCCAAACAACAATGATAATAACAATAATGTCATTGATACAATTATTTGAGATCCCTTTATTTACTAGCATATTATTATTATTAACAATATTCGTTACTCTCAGCCATATAGAAAGTGAGATGTTGTTTTGATTAGATTTTATAATAGACTTTTAAAAGGTACAATAAATGTCACCTTCAATGGAGTCTAAATAAAATCATACAAGCTGAATGCAGTATTAAAAGAATAAATTTTGAATTCACAGTATGTATCTGTGTCTGAGCTTCCAGCATAGCAGATTTTCGGAATAGAAAGCATTACCCTTTGTATCTATTCTGTCAATATGATATTTTATTATATTATATGACTATACCAGTCACAGCTTAGTTTTCATTATATCCATATAGTAAGTCAAGACCAGTTAACATGTATTATAGTAGGGTTTTCATCAAGGCCCAAACCCTAGAATTCTGTATTCAAAAAGTAGAAAAATAGAAATTTTGGGCTCACTTGGTGTGGTTGGGTAGCTAAATTTTTTAAAATTTAACATAGATGCAAAAAGTTGCCACAATTTCACTCTAGAAGGGAGGTTGTGTACACACTGGAGTCACATAACTGAACAAGGGGCATAACAAACTGAAAGAGGCATGAAATTCATAATACAGTTCATAACTGTAATTCATATTTAGGTTAACGCAATCTCCAGTAAAAATGCATTAAAAAAAAAAAATGATTACTTATCTTCCTTCTACTAAAGAATTGGCACACCTGCCTGTGGGTTTGTGGTGTGGTCTAGAATGTTAGACTTCATTCACATCTGTTCTTTAGTATCAGCTCAGTGTATAAGCCATGGAATTTCCAACCATATACGCTGAGTTTATCCATAAACGTATATTGACAGGCGGTGGTATCCACATGCAGAGTATGCATCTTAGGTTACATTCACACTGACATGTGCCCGCCGTGGCACGGCGTAGCATGGCAGGCACACGTCGGCACCATATTGAGAAAAGATAGGACATGTCTTTGTGCTACACCGTACAAGCTTCCATAGGTGCATGGGGGACATATATATGACGTACACATATGTATATGTATGTATATGTATATATGTCAACCATATATAAGTCCCCCATACGGCAGTGTGAATGCAACCTTATACTGTGTAAATGTCTTTTCCCTCCATCCTGCTTCCTCATACTAAGCAACGTGTAAGCTCCATTGGAGCCTATGTGGAGATGGATGCAAAGTATTGCATCCCTCTCCCGGCCTCCACTGAGTGTACGTTTCAGGGAGGTCCTCAGTGATATCACTGTCCATAATGTTAACTCATCCTCCTGCTTTCAGGAGGTAGGGGATGGAGCTGATATGTATTGGACCTCCGTTGTAAGGGTATGTTGAGAATTCTCCCACTGTATCCTTACAACGTAGAAGCAAAAAGTGATGTGAAGCCAGCCTTATAAGGGATCAACATACAGACATCCTGGCCACGGTATACATATATATATATGTGTGTGGCTAGGACAGTAAAAGAAATCTTTTCAGCTGAAGTAGTGTCTAGCTGCACCACTAAAATCCACTACTTTATCTCAATTTAATCAAGGTCCATTATTCAGATTCTCCTATAAACCTCAAACTTAAGTATAAAATAACTTAAAGTGATACATTTTGTAGTATAAAGCTTTGTAACGGACACTTTCTGCGTTAATAAAGTTACCAACACTGCCCTTTACTATAACTCAGCTGGGTATTTGCTCCATCGATTGTGAACCAAACATACCTTGAGAATGTTGTAGCTACACTGTTGCAGAAACATAACTTGTTAACTCCCTGATCTGAGTGGTTTTGCTCAAAAAAGAATTCAGGACCTTGGGAAAGCTGGGTTAAATGCAGGCTGCCCACATAAAGACATTACACGGAGCTTCCTGAACTGTCCACACAGGACTCATCAACCTGGGCTGGATGACTCACTGACAGCAGCTGGGGGTTGGGTGTAGTGATTGATTACTTTTGCCTGTGTGGGACAACACAGGCAAAAGAGTGTGGGACACTGTGTATAGGTCAGTTTGTACGACAACTCAGTGAATATAGCGTTCTCTGAATAATTAGGGTATGAGGAGAAGGGCCAGGGAAGCCGCAGGAGCGAGAGAGCCGCATTATCAGAATTTTATAATTGTTATTTCAGCAAAACCACTCATTTCGGGGATTAAACAAGATATATTTCTGCATCAGTGTAGCTACAGCATTCTCATGGTATGTTTGGTTCATAATGCATGAAAAAAATGGTAGATTTCCTTTAAGCAACAAATAAAATTGAGCTAAATGGATTTGTCTACTTTTGCCTTCCCATTTATGTGCTCTTAGAATTGAAATTCAATAACATCCTATTAGTATGGTAAATTTACCATATTAATCTTTAAATTGACATTGCTGGATTAACCAAGTGCATTAGGACTAATCCCTGAAATATCTGCTGCTTCCTTCCATATAGAGCTATCTTTTGTAAAAAGTAGCAAAATTGACCTAAATAATCTACATTATATCAACAGTGCCCTCAATGCAAAAACGGTCAAGGGCAGATATCAGAAATCCATTTGACATGTAAAGGGTTACACAACCGGCCAAGGGACAACATCTCCCAGGCAAACCAGCCTTTAAAAGCCCCATTAACGTTGTTTTATTGTTATTAGCGCTCCTTGCATTTTAATTAATCACATTTATGGCAGATACATAATACTTAATATTCCAAAATTTATGGCTTCTGGTTGTAGGTCCGTCGCTTCATGTTCCCGCTGTAGCTCAACAAAGAAGTGCTGAAAATGTAGAAAGGTCAGAAATATGTTTCTCCCATGAAAATAAATGCATGATAATGATATAATTCCTTTCAGCTCATCAGTTTCCCGGCTAAGTGCCTCTGTTATTGCCAGATCAGTAGTGTATAACAAAGAAGTACTTTCTGTAGGTTGCTTCATTAGCCTGCCCTGTAGGACCTCACCTCCAGACCTTTCACTAATCTGTTGGCCAGCTCAATGGTCTTGTTAGTTCTATTCACTTCCTCTTGACAGCGGATTTTCTCTGCAGTGGCTCTTTCGAAGGCAGCTGTTAAGGCGGCCAGGTTGGTGTCTAGCTCCTTTAAATGATAAAGGAAAACAAAAATAGTCTCAATTTCAAAAAACTTTGTAAAATAATCAAAAGAAAATCTTTATTAATGCACATAAAAATGCGTCATAAGACTATCAAGGAAATATTGGCTACACATGAAGGGACCGGATAAGTAACATTGAGGCCGCTTCTGGGACACTTTCAGTTACCACCTTAGGGTTACATTATTTGCGCACAATTTTAGTTGTTTTTATCAACCCATGTTAGTCAGCCAAATTGGGAAATAAGCATCTATGGTCTTCCATTTAGCTTGCATGAAAGTGTAAGTAATTCATTATGGACAATAAATAGTCAGGCACTTGTGCAAGTGTTAAAGGGAACATGTTAGGGCTATTTGGGACACTAAACCACCCCCAGGTCCGGTGGTTTAGTGTCTCAAATTGCCCCTTAGCCAATTGCCCCCATTAGATTATGAAACTCACCTCGGTCTGGTGCACACATGCCTGCACAGTCGCGTAGTGAAGCCGGCGTACTGCCCCCTGGCTTCACTGGGCATGCACTGTAGTTACAGTGCTTGCACAATAAGGCCAGGGTGTGCAGATGTGGCTTCATTGAAGTACTGTGCAGGCACGAGGAGCACAAGAGATGGATCCGATGCCTCTCATCATCGGACCCATCTCCAAGTAAGTATAAAGGAGGGGCTTGCTAAAGGGCGATTTTGGATACTAAAACACCGGTCCATAAAAACCTGTGGGAGGGGTGGCTTGTGGCACAAATCCTCCTGACAGGTACTCTTTAATTGTGTGTGTGTGTGGACCGCATTGTATAAGTAAATAGGATGCAGGATGAAGAGGACGCAGCATGAAATCAGCTGAAATCCGCACTTACAAACGTGAAATAGGAACATGTGCTAGCAATGTTTTCATGCTAGCACACATCCCCATTAACTTGAATGAGCTTGCGCACACATATGTCAACTACACGAGACGCAAAAGAACAGAACAAGTCCTATTCTTCCCCCAAGTTTTGAGCAGTCTTTTTTTAATTGTCATCAGCCCATGAGGTGCACTCTCACGTTGTTGACAATCGGGACAGTTGTTTGGGGTCTGAAAACTGTACAAATCATGTGCAAGTTGGCTTGGGGGGTTTTCAATCATATATTAATAGCTAGCTGTATGCCATCACTTTGAGAAGTTGGGAATTGAAAAGATGGAGTCTCATACTGGTACAGTAGATAGAGAACTGGAAGAGCTCTTCAGAGAACCTCAGTGAGTCCAGGCTCTAAAAATCTATGGGCCTGGAGAAATCTTTCCAATTTGGAGACTACTAAAGTAAATTTCCTTAGATTTGATGGAGTGTGTCCCTCCCAAAACCTTTTATTTGGTGAATCCAAGAAACCACGGTCCAACATAGGGTAGAAAATAAGGTGGTTCAGAAGTTAACACTTTTGTCCTGCTGAACAACTCCAATCACAAGCTCTCGCAAGCAAGACCCTAATTCCTATTGTTTCATCTGACCTTGTTATGACTCTGTAATGTCTTATTTTATTTGTACATGTCCCCCATGATCTTTATAGCGCTGCAGAATCTGTTGGCGCTATAGAAATAAAGGTTTGTTTATGTATTTAAGCTTTTCATAGTACATATGTTCTACAGTTTTTCTCAGACTTTTTCTATTTTCATCCGCATTTGAAAACTATTCTAATAGGTTAATTGACCTCATAATAATTTGATGCTGTTATGTGTGTGTGTTTTAAAAAGATAATGAAAATTTTGAGCCCTCAATGATATGTGTGATAACAACTGTAGAACGCTGAGGTCTACGTTGTTGCTATGTTGGCTGCGGCAATAGATCATATTTCAATTCCGCAATAAGTTCAACCACAAATGCTGTTTCTCTATAGAAGAATCTTGCATTTAGAGCAGCTATGGAAAAAGAAGAGACTAACTTTCGATGTCTGCTTTTGTTCCTACAATTTGACCCTTCTACTTCCTGCATATCAATGTATCTAAATTAGAATAAACAATTAAGGAACTAAGCACAAACGTCTCTCGGTTTTTTTCTCCCCTTAATTTTAAGCTGTGCCCTTCTCTAAACAAGGGGTAAGACGACTCGCTTTTTTTAGCCACGATGATCAAACAATGTCACATCACTGTGGCAATTGCTGTCCATATCTGGAATACAGAACAACGTTAATTGTGCGACGTAGCATTGCTGGTGCATGTCAATCAGACGCTATGAATTGAGAAAAATTTGCTCTGTTCATTCTGTTAAATGATGTACCCAATTAAACCTGTTAGAATTCATGATCTTCAGTCAAGGTTAAATGAAAGTAGTTACTCCTGTCAGCTAGGTGATTAAATGCTGCCTACATCAGGCACATTTATGTGCAAAATTAAAATTTTGGTATAAAGCATGAATCTTTATGCGTGCCCGTTAATTATCTTGCCGTTGTTCTAGTTATTAAATGCCCGCTGCATTTCTTCTTCATCATCAGCTTCCTTTCAAAACTTATTTTGTACTTCATGTTTTAAAAAAGTGGTAAATTGGGAAATCTGCTAATGTTTCCACATTTCGGAGCTATTACAGGGTAAACGTGTGACAGGTTCTATTTTTGGCATTTTTAAAAAAATTCTATTTAGTAGTTGAAAGCTTAAAAATAATATATAATAAGATTTCTTGAATGTTAATACATTCTAAAACCAAAGGGCAAAATATTGTTTTAAATGGTCTTGTGCTTTTCAATAGATTTTCTAAAAACGGCTAAGATAAACACGGAGAAATCTCTTGTGTTAATGTAAGTTTAATAGTATTCCGACACTCTGAAGATGGTGTGTGTTGTTCTTCTGAGGTTGTATGTACCTAATTTGAAGTCCTTCTAACGATAATGGGGGAGATATATCAATCTGTCTACATCAGAAAATTGGAGAACTCTGCACCTGAAATGCCATGCGCCACATTTATTGGAGGGTTTTAGACCAATGTTAGGCATTTTTTTCTGACTTGTCCCAAAAAGGGGCATGTCATCAGTAAAAGGGTGTGTGGCCCTGCACAAAATAGCATGTGTGCCAGAAAAACAGTATGTGCCACAGTAGGACTCACCAGTTTTATACTGCACCAGAGTAATCATCCACCATCAGACACAGGGATTAATTTGAAGTAGCAGATATCTTGTTTACAGACTGACACATTAAAGGGGTTGTCTGAGACCTTGAAAAATTATATTTGGCTGGGAGTGGGCTCCTTAAAAAATAAACATTTACTTACCACTGTGGTCCCTCCCAGCGCCCCACACTGCCGTCTCTCCTGTCTGTGCCCCTGTTTGTTTACAGGGGCATGGAAGCTGCGCTATGTTCAGCATCTGGCCGGCCGTGGTCCCCATATCTCAGCGCATGATACAGCACTGGGCATAGGGACGGATGGGCTTGGATGGCCACCTCGACTGGCTAGAAGCTGAACTCAACGCAGCTTCCGTGCCACTGTTAAAAAAACAGGGGCACGGACTGGAGAGATGGCAGCGTGGGTTGTCGGGATGGACCAAGGAGGTAAGTAAATGTTTACTTTTTATAAGCAGCCCCCTCCCGGCCACATATCATCATTTTTCCCGGTCTTGGACAACCCCTTTAATGCATCTCCCCTACTATGTCCTGAAACAACACCTGAACTGCAATGCTGCACCGTTCACAGGTGTTACCATTGGGGGTGAATGGAAGGAGTCCACTCATCCCTAGTCCTGAAACTTAAAACCATAGAGGTGCACTTTTTTTTCATCAGGTTGAAAGCAAACCTTCAACCTAGATGCCACTGAAGTTCTCTCACTTGTGCCCAAAGTTTCCTCACTAAACATGAACAATTCTATTTGTTGGTTCATAGATTTGGTACGGATCTGCCATTTTTCAGACATGGAATGGAAATCCTTTTTGTTTCACTTCTGAAGAATCTTGTAAAATTCTGCAATCATTCATCCTGGGGACGGGTGATGGAAAATTAATTTACCAAAAAAACGAACTTATCTATTTCCTTTTTACATGAACCCCCATAATGTCAATAGTTCATAAAATTCTATCATTTACGCCAAAGACAGAAACATAATTTTGGCTCTCATACCTCAAGTTTTCTTTGGATGACTTCAAGTTTTTCTGCTGCATAGACCAGGTCTGTGTTGGCTTGAGATAAAGACTGACGCTTGAAATCCACTTCACAGAAGATCTACAGAAATGTTAAAGTTAAAGGGGTATTCTCATCTGGGCATTCACATTCCGTTTCATAAATCTTCCATATATAAACATTTCTTCAATTAGATGTTATTAAAAAAAATGTTCCTGTGTGAAGATAATTTCTCATAAATGTTGCCATGTTGTCCCTTAGAAACGAGATGGCTTCCTCGGATATGGCCACCTCTGCTGGAGGGATTGCACAAAGAAACAAAAGGTTTTTATATATTAAATATCTGGGATTTACTGTATGTCCCCAGCCGTCCTGTGGTAATGATTGCTGAATTCAGGTCAGACAGGACTCAATAGCGCATGTCTGGCCACCGCTGCCAGAGTGTGACGTGGTCGTAACCGAGGAAGCTATCTCGTTTCTAAGGGACAGAATGACTACATTTATGAGAAATTATCTTCACACAGGAACATTTTTTTTAATAACATCCAATTGAACAAATGTTTATAAATGGAAGATTAGTGAAACTGAATGTGAATGCCCAGACGAGAATACCCCTTTAACACAACAGCAAACAACACAAAACATAACAATAAATTGTCAGCAGAATCTGATTACCAAGTATTTCAACATGAACTTACATGAAATATCAGTTTATAATTGCCCTTTTGAATGATGCTAACAGGTTGTGTTGTGGGGTTTTTGGTTTTTATTGTCTTACAGGAAATGCTCAAAAAGAAGAAGACATTATTTGCAAATATAGGCACCCCTCTAGAATGGCATCAAAAGCAACTCATCAATCCAACCAGCACCGTGTTCTAGTCAAAAGACGATATGTGAACTCATGGTAGCAATTTTGCTTTTTTACTATTTTTTACTGTTTTCCACAAGTTTTCTAGAGGTGGGGAGAACTTTAACAGCATGTCTACAGTTAATTTGTCCTATCTGGGCCTAGATAATGTAAAAATTATAAAGAACTTATACTCACATCGTCATTATGTCTGGTTTAGCACTGCTCCTCCCAACGGCCTCAGTTGGTTTATGGAGGCTCAGTGGTGATATCCTGCCGACAGCATACCTCTTCTATAACCTCAGGCTGCGGCCTTTGTTAGGCTATAGCAGGTGTGTGCTGTCACCCTTGAGGAGGCGGTGATGGGAGAAGCTTTGTCAACTTGGTTCTGACCCGTTGTTGTCTAGCTACTGCCTTTTATGGTAAAGAATGTCGTCATGGCTGATACATTGGAAAAGTAGAAGATGGGCCTAAGCGCCTTTTTTTTTATCAAAGTAAAAAATATCATATGTTATGGGAACGAGATTGTTACTATGGAGTATTCCAGGAATTGTTTCTTACCAGCCTACTTGAGTTTAGAATTTTTTATGGGCCAAAAAATGGCCAAATTTTGGCCATATCTAATATGGTACTATGATATTGTTGCATCATTCAAATGGGTTTATAGATACTAAAAGTGTTTAGAAACATTCCAAAAGTGGCAAACATATCCCACAGCAATAAGTATAGAGCAAACAGCATGCATTTCCATATCTCATAATTCTATAGCCCTGTAACATGTCATATCACATATCCCCAATTCAGGATAATAAGGTATATGAGCCGTCAACATGACAAGTCATAACTGAACGTGAATAAAAGCAACTAAATAAATACACTGCTCAACCAACTAAACCAGTCATCAGTTTCTGGAAGAAAAAGTCCATCCATCACATTACAAGTCAGTGTCTGAATGGAAGGAAAATATTTATCTCATAATTCTGTATAGGAAAAGACAAATAAAATCTCCCACTTCATGCGATTGTTTCCAGCACACAATCCGGTACTTACATACATCTTTTTGAAGCATCCAGGAGGTATGAGAATAGATTGATAAATAACACAGGCAAAAGGAAATATTCATCATGACAAATAGTGAAAAATTAAAGATTGTAAGCGGCATTAATTACGCTCCGGTAAGATGAATAGGGCCTCTCACAATTACTTTTCTCTAAGTTTTCCATCCACCTGTGATGAATGCCCTTGCTGTGACAAAATGCATCATACTAACATCTGAACTAACAGTACATTAATAGATTGACATATGAGAGCGGAGGGAAGCCTTTAATCATACGCACTGGATTACTCCCATTTTTGTGCTTTCCCACATACATCAAACAAAAAGAGAAAGTCACAGGGAAATAGCGCGATCAGTCTGAAGCCTGGAGGATAAGAATGGCTTGTAACTGATCAAGAGAACAGAATTGTCTCATTTCTGCCTCTGACCAGTGATGAAAGGGTCAGAATATGGGGCGAATTCACACGTTGTAGAAACATTGATGACATTTTTGTGGCTGTCCAATTCTGAAGTCTGAATGGGAACAGCGGATCTATGGAACTTAAAAAGGACATCTACCACCAGGATGAAGGAGTGTAAACCCAGTACATACTGCTGGGTGCCGCCTCTGGCAGGTTCTGTTCTTCTTTAAGCTGCCTATGCCTTGTTTTTAAGAAAAATTATTTTAAAAGTTATGCAAAGAGGGGCTCCAGACTCCATTGACACCTATAGAGCCTGGAGCCCCTTATTCCATAAATTATCTGCTGCCTGAGGTGAGTTATAGAACAGCACCCTCTCTGCCTCATCCAATAACAATGTATCAGGTTATTTTTAGTATGTGGACTCCATACAGTGTCTCATATCCATGCTGACAACAGGTGTGAATTGACACTATTCATAAGCACCAGTTCTGCTTTGTAGCAGATAACTGAGCCCCTGCTGCTGCCCCCCATCTTTTTGCAGGTGGTGCTGCCTGAGGGAAAATGCTCAACTCTGTGAATGGCTGATGCACCCCTGACACCAAGAAAAACAAGTTCTGCTTAATAAATTTCCATTAATAAGTTTCCAAAAGTGCAACATTACAGTGTGGCCTTTGCTCCATGACAATCCCTCACCTCGTGAAATTTGATGATATTAATGACCCAGGCACACAGGCCTGCAGCTGCAGAGGATTTTGTGCGTACAAACTCTGGGTTAAACTCAGGGTCCCTTAAATAGTCATCTTTTATGGTCTTGACAACAGCATCTGGAATATGTTCTTTGTCAAAATTAATTAGGTTCTGTAAGAATTCATCTACCTGTAAGACAACAAAATGTTGTTAATAGTCTTCATATAGAAAATATCTCATGCACATTACAATGTGCAGAACTGGCCATAAACATGGAAGAGTTTGCGACCCTTTTTGGCTGGGTCAAGATGGCCTCCCATCCCCATAGGAGCTGTGGCCGCATCGCAATACAGACAGGAATTGCTCCTGCTCTATAATTTGCGGCACGGACACTTGGCTTGGTGCGGTACATAATAGAATTCAATGGTGGCTGTGAGCTACCTGACATTTTTGTGGCTAGCTCATGGTTGTCATTTACTATTGTGTGCTGGAGACTTAGTAAAATATCTATCCCCAAGGTGTCCATGCACAGCAAGTACATCCAGATGAGTTCAAGGTGTGCATTCCTAAAAGGGGTTTTCCAGGATTGAAAAAATGTTATATATATGGTTGGGAAACTATATAAAAACAATAAACCACTTACACTCACCTCCTCCAGATCACCCGTTCAGATGCTTTACTGTCTGTCACTGCTGGTGTCTGTTTGTTTACAGAGGTCCCGGATGGTGTCCAGATCTCTGGCTTGCAACTGCTACAGTCAAACTCATTCTGGAGTGTGGCAGAGGTTTGGACGGCACCGGGGCTTCTGTAAACAAATACCTGGCAGTGATGGACACGCCTGAACGGGAGAACCTGAACACATGAGTATAAGTGGTTTATTGTTTTTACCCAGCCCATCCAGCCATACATAACATTTTTGAATCCCGAACAACCACTCCAATTTTCCAGAAGACACTGAGGATTTGCGGACTACTTCCCAAGAAATAATTGATGGAAGCGTAAAATTAAGAAGGACCATTTGAGTGAGCCACACCAGGGAGTGGACAAATTTTGAGGTTTTACAAGTGGGTCACATCTTCTAAAAGAACTTCCTCTTGAGAAGACAATGAAGACCAAAATGTATCCTATCCACTGATTAACTGATGAAAAGTGACTGCAACAGGAGCAACACTACAGAAAATCCACTTTATTTGGGGGTTTGAAACTCATTTAGATACAATCCCACTCTGAGGTCATGGGAAACTTAAAACTACGGAGAGTGTCAGATTGTATTTTATTACTAATGTTGTCCACTCTATAAATGTGTATGAGGATTTATAAATGGCCCATTTGGGTTGACTTTTACCTCTCTTGGCTCATTTCTCCTTTACATGCCTTAGTAAATCTGACCCTTAATGTCTTGCAGCATAACATGTAGAGCGAGGGGGGAAAACTGTCAAGAACAGTTTTAGTAAATTGCCCTTAAAAAATAATAGATAAATAACAACTGAAATGACCTGACCTTTACTGCAGGTGCACCCGTCAACTAATACACTGCACATCTCATGGATGGAGATAATTGTGCCATTAGATGAGGGTTGAAGAAGCATTTCTATCTTATGTACTTTCACCATTATGGCTTCAGGGAACGCTGCTCTGATTATCTGCTGCTTATCTGCTCACAATGTGATGAGTGTCAGCAACGGATCCCGAGAAAGGCTGAAGTTAATGTACAGGATAATGGTCTATACTGTACTAGTGGTCTTCTCTGCAAAGAAAACACCTCCGTAGCTCAGCCAAGTGTGTTCTTTTTAGATTTATTTTTTATTATTAGAAGTCTTTCTATGTATGTGGTCTACAATTTTAACCCAGGGTTCATGCCACCTACCAAATGGCATTCGCCAATTGCCCTTTTGGTATAGTTCAATGGATAAAATATCCTAAAATATTTAGAAAACTGTAGGTTGGTATAGAAATTAAAGCTACATTTTAATGGCAATTCTAAAAATAATTATCACACTAAAAAGTAGCATCTTAAAGGGGTCTGCGCATGAAAGAAAGTTTTCAAATTTTAACCCGCTAGTAATGTTTACACTATAAATATAATTTTTTAAACCCTCACTTTAGAATTTTAACTATAATTTGTGATGGTCAGTGTAAAATTCCAGAGTGTGGGCGGGTACTCTCTAAGCAGACACATTATGATCCCTGTGTGCTGACAATGTGGTTAGATTATCTGGGTACAGGTTTATCTACACTTTCATTTAGCTTCTGAACATTCACTAGTATCTGAGACATAATAAGAGAGATGAGACAAATCAGAGATGATGAGATCCATGAGATGGATGACACAATGACACTCTCTAGCACTGCTAAATCAACTATATAACACACAATCAGCTCTGATGTGCCTCCTCTCCTGATATAAAGGTTGTATCGTATCTGTAGCTTGTAGATTTACTCTCCTTATGCTGCAGTTTGACAGCAGAAAATGTGCGAGTCTGTGTCTGTGCTCCTCTGGGAATGGGGGGGGGGGGGGAGGGGCAGAGACCCTGCATTGTAAGGATTCATTCACCCGGCCGTCTGGGGGGACGTACATGTGGCCGTATATACATCTCCATAGACGGCAATGCGTAGCACCGTTCTGCGCAGTACACAGGGAAAAGATAGAGCCTGCTCTATATTTCCCTAGTGTGCGGCTGTGAGATGCTGTTTCCATGAGATGAATCTGTTCTGCCCAACCCTAAACCAGAAGAAAAACGGTCTGATCCCAGGGCAACTGAAATTGTGTACACCAGAACTGATAGAGACAGGTTGGAAATATATCTGTGAAATGTTGCATTTTTGTTAATAACAGTAAATTAGAGAATGTGTTATTTTGTTATCCTGAGTATATCTAAGAATCTTGTCTATGTGGGAATACCCCTTTAATGTTATTGTCATGTAATGTCAAAAATATGCAGGTCCAATGAGCATCTTATAACAAATGTGTGGCCACTCACAAAATATCTAATTTGGTTTTGCCTGGACAAAAATTGCTGAGAGCCAGTCCCATGTCGATCGACTGATCAATGCTGTTGCAACAATTTAAAAGCGTGGAACCATCCTGATGTGTTTATGAAACAATGGTTCAATATATATTGCTCCCAAATATTAAAATGATAATTCTGTTTGTGGTGTGATTAAATAAAAAGAACTTTATACTTAAGGCTCCCAAAAGCAGGAGGAATTGGGTGACATACAAATACATGATCAGTTCAGCAAAAAGGGGATATGTAAAGAGTAGCGGAAGGTGCTAATAAATGCAGTGGGCAGGTGCATTCTGACTTCCCGAATCTTGACTTCCAGATTTGCCATCATTGGAGAGTTAGGAAACACCATACATGTTAGATGGTTGACCAAACCTACCAAAAATGAGCAGATTCCAACAATTCTCATCTAATGTGTATAGCCAGCTTTCCCTAAATTTCTTTGGTTAATTACTGGTAGTTAAAAAAAACATGGAATAAAAATGTCTTACCTTGCTCATCACCACTTTTGAGGCTTTCCAGCTTCTGTCTCTAGGTATTTTTCCATTAGTGGATAAGAGCACAAGTACAGCAGCTGCCACATTGGTTACCGCAGCTGGTGGATTAGGAAATGTTCTGAGCTCTGTAAGATTCAACTGAGTTTTTTGAAAAAAAAAAAAAAAAGTTACATTTTTGTTTTGTGGTAAAGAAATAAAGATGATAGAGATCTGGCAACTATATCTTACCCTGTTCAAGGTGTTAAGGGCTGCGTTTGCTGCTTGGAGAGCCGGTTCTGCCTTAGCCAGGTCATTAGCAGAGTCTTGTTGCTGTTTTGTTATGTCTGCCTGGAGAGCATTTACCTAAACATAAACCCAAAGATGCAAAAAGTTTTTATACTAAACACTTTTTACAAAAATGACTGAAACACAGAATATACATCATACGTTATATAATACTGGGAAATTGTATACTTGTGATCACATGTCATTGGCGTAACTGGGTAAATGATCCACTTGGTTGTGCTTTAGAAGTTTATGGGTCCACTATAGGAAATGACTTATGAACATATACTTGGGGTTTGGGGTAACGGGGACCATCCAATGTTTATAAAATGCCTTGATGACAATCATTCCCCATATTTCAGGGGAATAGGATGAATTTTATCCTGTTTCAACTGAAAACACATCCTTACTATGTATGCTTGCCCTTATACATGTATATTGGTAGCTGGGTCTACTTATTGGCAAAAGAACCATTCAGCACTATATGGTCATCTTTAATTTTCTTATTCACATTTCTGTTATTATTACACACATAGGACATATCAATCAATTGTTTCTAATAGATTATTCGTAAATCTACTCATAAGAAATAGACCATAGTGGAAAGATAGAAAATGAGTTCTGACCGGAGCTCCCGATTCCCTTGCTTCCGTGTGTCCTTCTCTTCCAATATGTCAAAATAGAGCAGTTCACACTCCTCCAAAACAAATTCCTGAATCCTCCGATAAGAATATACCGCTATTCAGACCAACACTCCTACGTTTTTCTTGTGACCTCCTCCGTATGCAACATATGTTGCGGTAGATTGCTGGAAGAAATTCACCCGCAGATAGCGTAGTACAGTTTACACTCAGGATTTATTTAGATTAAAAACATACTCACAAAAGAGCGATAAAAATGCGCATATAAAACTCCAATATGGGACGCCAGCTGCACGTTCTCGCCCGACCCTGGGTTTCGCCCGGTTTGGCGTTGCAACGCCCCAGAAGAAGCCAAACCGGGCGAAACCCAGGGTCGGGCGAGAACGTGCAGCTGGCGTCCCATATTGGAGTTTTATATGCGCATTTTTATCGCTCTTTTGTGAGTATGTTTTTAATCTAAATAAATCCTGAGTGTAAACTGTACTACGCTATCTGCGGGTGAATTTCTGCCAGCGATCTACCGCAACATATGTTGCATACAGAGGAGGTCACAAGAAAAACGCAGGAGTGTTGGTCTGAATAGCGGTATATTCTTATCGGAGGATTCAGGAATTTGTGTTGGAGGAGTGTGAACTGCTCTATTTTGACATATTGGAAGAGAAGGACACACGGAAGCAAGGGAATCGGGAGCTCCGGTCAGAACTCATTTTCTATGTTTTACAATTTGGGTTTACTGGATCAACCCTTGACTGTTTGTAGCTCCATGAGAGAGGTGTGCAGCACATAGCTGTTATTGCTGTATTTTTTGCATAGTGGAAAGAAGTAGAACCCAAAATATCCCAGAGCAATGCTCTAGATTTCTATAGGTCCTGGAGGCTTCCAATCCAGGATCAATCAGAACCTGTAGATCTGGTGGAAAAGATTTTGCCAATGGTACCCCAAGAAAGCCTCATCATGACCAGTCGTCTTGGTACAGGATCAAAATAAGATGTGACCGGTTGACAGTATCATCATACCACCCTTTTTTAAAGTAATTTGACCTTCAGTGATGTGGGCAGCAGGCAGGGAGGCAAGTGGGAGAAGGACTTAAATAGGGATTTGTTAAAACAATGTTATGGTACTTTGGACAGTAGTTTTTTTTATTAAAAGGGTTTCCTTTTCCTTTTGCACTAATGTGTCCTACGAAGTATGTCAGGGCAGGCAGCATGGGATCAAAGTCAATAACGGAAACGGGGTCACAACAAGAAATCACAGTATAGGCACAGGGCATAGGTAACAAGCTTTCTCAATGGCTATGAGGCACAAAAAAACGGTGGGGGATGTAGGAAGGGGCCGGCTATTTATTAAATTAAGGAAATCAGTGCCAATCAGTGGTGCACTGGCCCTTTAAGAGACAGGAAGCCAGCATGCGCGCGCCTTAGGAGACGGGCTGGCTGGAGACAACGAGGGTACGCGGACAGGTAAGAACCACTGCTGCCACATGAGGGGGGAGAGGGGTGCACAGGTGTGTCTGCGACTTGGTACCTGGCCAAAGAGAAGAAGTTTCCATTCCTTATCTGACATATGTTTCCAGTGTGATGGGACCAATGAGTGTAAATTCCACCTAACAGGTATAAATGCTTGTTACAGTTATGAATAAATAAGTATACTTAAAGGACATCTCCACCAAAATGAAGGATTGTAAACCAAGCACACTGACATACTGGTGTGCGCCCCCACTGTCAGGATCTGATCTTCTTTAAGCTTCCTATGTCCTTATTTTTAAGGGAAAAAGGCAAAAAAATTATGCTAATGAGCCCCAGGGGTACCAGGCCCCATTAACACCTATGGTGACTTAAGCCCCTCTGATTCATTTGCATATTTTTGTAAATATTTTTTTTGTAAACACAAGGGCATAAGAGCAGATCCTGCCAGAGGAGACACACACCAGTATGTCAGTGTTTTTGGTTTACAATCCTTCATCCTTGTAGTAAATATCTTTTAAGGAGCCATATCTAAAGAAGGCCAAATTAATACACTTAAATCCTGTTGTTAATGGTTAATCTCAGCTCTAAGATAAACAGTTGTTGGGATAAAAAGACATGATAATTTAGTAGCAAATCATACAACAAATGAGGCTGTTCTACAGGGACCCCGGCTTATAGCACCCTAAGGGCTTCAATTTAGCGAAATGATTTAAGTATGTCTAACTAAGCCTGTCTATTAAACCTTATCTCAAGGGGGATGAGCTGTTAGACAAAACCATCACAATAGTTGACATGCCTCAAGCTCATCTCATAGCTTAAGATTTCAACATTACACTGTAAGGGTCTGGTATAAAAACTAAATTATGTGGATCTGTATTCTCAACCTATGGCTTAGGAACCACATGGGACTTACAGCTATTTGATTTGTGATTTTTGGATCCTGGACATTACTCTAAATTGAATCCGGCTGACAAGATTGTGGATCTTTGATTTCAATCATTAAACAATTCGGTTGGTGAATTGTATCTTGCCATATAAAGTATTGTGTGTAAGATGCAAGGAACCTGAGCCCTTGGCAATGAGGCTCTGGATCCCTTACCACACATAGGACTGTACTAGAGATTACGATGAAAGTGAAAGGTAAATGGGTTGAAAGTGGAGTTAGCAAATTCAAATGCTATTGATCCAATGTTTAAAGGGAGGACTGAAAGGAGATTTTACATCACATTGAGATCACCCTTCCAGCTTTCTATCTCTGAGAGCAGATTAAGGAAACATTTTCTGTTCCTATAATGGAACCAACTAAGTAACAGTTTCCCTGATGCAATGCCAGACAATTTATATTACAATGATATCCACAGAATACCATTTGAAGATTGTCAGCCTTAAAACAACAGTGCTTGTCCCATATAAGCATCGGTCTCTGTCCCCCATACTAGGGTCAGCCTTAGTATTCCACCGAAGATCGAAGAGCCACATTGCCTCATACTAGGGACATCTTCAGTGCTCCACAGACAATCAAAGAGTCAGACACAGTGCCCCTTAGAAGCATCAGCCCCAGTGCCCCATACCAGAAATAGCCTTAGTATTTCATAGAAGAGTCTGCCACATTGCCTCATACTAGGGTCATCTTCAGTGCTCCACAGAAGATCGAAGAGTCAGCCACAGTGCCCCATAGAAGTATCAGCCCCAGTGCCACAAACTAGGGATAGCCTTAGTATTTCATAGAAGAGTCAGCCACATTGCCTTATACAAGGGTAACTTCAGTGTTCCACATAAGATCGAAGAGTCAGTTCCAGTGCCCCATAGAAGTATCAGCCCCAGTGCCACAAACTAGGGATAGCCTTAGTATTTCATAGAAGAGTCAGCCACATTGCCTCATACAAGTTCAACTTCAGTGCTCCACAGAAGATCGAAGAGTCAGCCACAGTGCCCCATAGAAGTATCAGCCCCAGTGCCACAAACTAGGGATAGCCTTAGTATTTCATAGAAGAGTCAGCCACATTGCCTTATACAAGGGTAACTTCAGTGTTCCACATAAGATGGAAGAGTCAGTCCCAATGCTCCATAGAAGTATCAGCCCCAGTGCCACAAACTAGGGATAGCCTTAGTATTCCATAAAAGATCATAGAGTCAGCCACAGAGTGCCATTAAGAATTCAGCCTCAGTACTCACTGAAAAGTCAGCCACAGTGCCCTCATTTCCAGATGTAATCATTAATGTGCTACCACAAGAAAATGTCAGACACATTTCCTTGTACTGTATAATAAGGCTGGTGATCTGCTCCCCTACAAAAGTGACCTTGTAGCATTGCCGCAAGTGGAATATTGGCCACAATTACATACCTGTTTATATTCTAGGTGTTTTATTGATTAGTTATGAATCTACAATAAAATATTTTTTAATTTTTTTCAATTTGTAATTTTTCCTTTCCTGATTCTATGTTATATAAATTTTATGTATGTTGTATTTTTTTTCCATGTAATAATCCTAATTGAAAAAAAAATCACTCTTACAATCTTACTTTTTTATTTGGACATTTGGACCTATAAATAGTTTACCGTATATACTTGAGTATAAGCCAACCCGAGTATAAGCCGAGGCCCCAAATTTTACCACCAAAAACTGGGAAAACATATTGACTCGAGTATAAGCCGAGGGCGGAAAATGCATTGGTCTCAGCCTCCCGTTATACAGCCATCCAGCCCCCAGCAGTACATAGCCAGCCAGCCCCCTGTAGTATACAGCCAGCCAGCCCCCTGTAGTATACAGCCAACCCCCTTAAGTATACAGCCTGCCAGCCCCCTTAAGTATACAGCCTGCCAGCCCCCTTAAGGATACAGCCTGCCAGGCCCTTTAAGTATACAGCCTGCCAGCCCCCTTAAAAATACAGCCTGCCAGCCCCCTTAAGTATGGACGCGTGGAAGCGTATCTGCCGGCTGATACAACACAGAGAAAAGAGAAGAGCGAAGACCAGCAGCGGGGAAGACAGAAGAGGAGCCGCCAAACATCGGGAGCCACGCCGACCATCGGGCCTCCGGAGGTTGAGTATGGAAGTTTATTTAATTGACTCGTATATAAGCCGAGGGGAGGTTTTTCAGCACATTTTTTGTGCTGAAACCTAATCTTATACATGAGTATATATTTCCTAATTTGTATAATCTCATTATCATTACAGGCAGGATTACACCTCCTCTCCCTCCCAGCACAATGACCTCTGTACAGGTCAGGCTACATTCACACGATGTGGCGCTCACCCCCGCCCCTTTCCATAGTGATGCATGGCGCACTGCACCCTATTCCGGGGAAATATAGGACATGTGTGGCACTGTACCGCACCCATACGGCACCGTGTGCCCATTGCCATCTATGGGGGATGTATATACGCCGTGTATACGTCGGCCGTATATACGTCCCCTCACACTGTTTGTCTACAACAATCATGGAATTCATGAAGAATTCCAGACTCCAAATCAATGGAGTTAATGTAAAGCAAATCTCCAAATGCTGTAAACAATAGTTCAGGCAATATATTCTACCTTTTTCTCTTCGTCGTCTGCCACAGATTTTTCTTGATTTAGTTTTTCTGTCTGCTGCCCTATTTTGTCAATCAGGGCTTCTGTATCCTTGTTTCTCTGGTGAAGTTCTACTTCCTGGATTGCAAGTTTAGACTTCAAATCCTCCACCTGCACGAATACAACAGAGACCTGGTTAATTAAGTTTTAAGACAATATTTTTCAATTATATTGAAACCAGTTAGCTTAAAGAATAAATGTCGCCGAGGGCTTGGTTGTAAACGTGTATAATTACTTTGTGCCTCTAGAGGTTGTGTAATTATGTCTCTGTGTTTATCAAAATACTTGCTTGAAGGCAGTAAAAATGAATTTGTCGCTTAATTATTTGCATTTAGGCAATGATTCTTATGAAAAAAGCCATTAAGTTACCAGCAGTAGATATAAAGTAATATACAGTATTTTATCAATATGCAAATTATATTTGATTTTAAAAAGTTACATTTTACATATAAAAGAGTAAAAGATTGAATGTGTTAGGCCTTGGCTACACCTACAATATTTATTATGCTGAAAATAAACCCCCAAAATTTAAAAACTTTTTTATTGACTTCAAAATCGGAGAGTTAGGCTGTTGTCATACTGATATTTTTCTCAAACTTAAAGAGGACCTGTCACCCACAAAAAATGTACTAGAAGCTGCTTACCAAAGTACTCAAACAGTAAAGTAAGCAGCTCCTAGTGCCACAGTAGATGTAGCAGTGTTATTTGCATAAATGTAAAAGTTGATTTTAGAAGGAAGGAGGCCATGGATAACAAATATAAGATGATTACCACAGTCACGGTGCCTGGATCTATGAGTAAGTGTCCCTGGTGTATCATTATGGATTTTTACAGTAGATTTCCTTTAACCCCTTAAGGACGCAGGGTTTTTTCGCTCATTTCTTGCTCCCCACCTTCAAAAATCCATAACTTTTTCATTTTTCCGTGTACAGAGCTGTGTGAGGGCTTATTTTGTGTGTAACAAATTTGACTTCTCCGTCACATTATTTATTATTCCATACCATGTACTGGCAAGCAGGAAAAAAATTCCAAATGTGGAAAAATTGGAAAAAAAACATGTTCGCGTCACATTCTTGTGGGCTCAGTTTTCACGACTTTCACTGTGCACTCCAAATAACACCTATGCTTTATTCTTTGGCTCAGTACGATCACTGTGATACCAAAGTTATACAGGTTTTATTGGGTTTTAACACATTTTCAAAAGTTAAACGATTGTGTACGAAAAAGAAAAAAAAAATTCGCCATGTTCTGACGCTAATAACTTTTTCATACTTTGGTGTACGGAGCTGTGAGTGATGTAATTTTTGTGAAATGAGCCGACATTTTCATTTCTACCATTTTGAGGTCTGTGCGACATTCTGGTCACTTTTTATTCCATTTTTTATATGATATAAAAAGGTGTAAAAGTCCCGTTTCGGACATCCAGGCGCAATTTTCTGTTATGGGGGCCAGAATCTATTTTGATAGATTGGGCACTTTGTGACGCGGTGATACCTATTGTGTCTGTGATTTTTACTGTTAATTACGTTTTAAATCAGTTCTAGGGAAAGGGGGTGATTTGAACTTTTAGGGTTTTTACTTTTTTATTATTTTTGAAACTTTTTTTTTATACTATTTTTTAGACCCTCTAGGGTACATTAACCCTAGATGGTCTGATCGTTCCTACCTTGGCATTTTTTCACAGTATTCATTACAATGAGCCACTGGCTCCCTGTAACGAAACTGCACAAACCAGACAGCCTCGGGTCTGACGAAGATCCGAGGCTGTCATGGCAATCGATCGCTGCCCCTGATGACGTTCGGGGGAGCATTGATTGGATCCAAGGTGGCGCCCACTCGCCACTGTCTTTTAAATGCTGCCGGCAGCTTTGCAAGCGGCATCGGAAGCGTTAAAAGCCACGATCAGTGCAAGCCCTGACCGCGGTTATAAGCGGTGGGGGTTTGTTGCATATTGCAGCATCCACCTGTGTATGAAGGGGGCTCAGCCCGTGAGCCCTCTTCATTCACCCCCACACTTCTGCGCTGTACAGCTAAGGCGCGGAGCGTCAAAGGCTTAAAGAGGACTTGTCACCCATAAAAAAGGCACTAAAGTAAGCAGCTCCTAGTGCTAGCCCTGATGTAGCAGTGTTACACTGCTAGCTTTATCGAAACCCTCTGGTAAAGACCGCTGGCCTATGAAGTGGGCGGTCCAGGGGAAGAAGCACAGTGCGGCAGTGTCTGCTAGCTTTATCGGAGGGTTCTGATAAAGCTAGCAGTGTAACACTGCTAAATCTGAGGTAGCGCTAGGAGCTTTAGTAAGCAGCTTCTAGTGCCCTTTTTATGGGTGACAAGTACTCTTTAAAGAAAATCTACCGTAAAAATCCATCATGATAAACCAGGGACACTTACTCATAGATCCAGGCGTCGTGACTGTGGTAATCTACTTATATTTGTGATCCATGGCCTCCTTCCTTCTAAAATCAACTTTTACAATTATGCAAATGAGCCCAAGTGCTCTGAACAACATTACCGCCCTCCCAGTGCCTGTTTCACAGGCTGTTACACTGTCTCCTCCCTGCTCCCTCAGCACTTCCCCCTCACTCTGCCTGATATAATCTCACACAGTGGGAGGGGGAACTGCTCCTGTACTTTCTAACAGCCTATGAAGCTACAGCATGAAGGGGGTCTGGTAACTCGCACCCCCCAGATCCCTTCTGGCTCATTAGCATAATTTTAAACGTTGATATTAGAAGGAAGAATTACACTTGATAGGGGAAAAACTTTTGGCCTAAAAAGACAAGATGGATATACTTTTTAGGTTATCAGACTGAGCCTGACCTGAAAAGCAGTTGTCTGCAGCTTCTGCAATCCATTTTCGAGTCTTTCCATTTTCTGAACAAGCTCATCTCTCTTCTTTCCCAGAAGATTCCAGTATAGTTTGATCAGTTCCAGGAAACTCTTAGGCGTCGTATAGTTATAATGCTTCTCATTCTGCTGGTATTTTACACTGACTTCATTCACACTTGTATGTGCAAATGTTATAAACTGGCTGATGGAATTTTTCACTTGAGCCTGAAATAGCAATAGATGTGAAACATGAAAAAAAACACTATTCATATCTGATGAAAAATGCTATACAGGATGGCAGTGCTTGATAGACATGTGAATGCTGTTATGCACTAGCAGGATAATTTGCAATTTCATCTTGTCACATTTTGACTGAAATGTATTTCCTGTTGAATAAATTTCCCATTGCTGCCTATACACAATGCCACCAGGACATATGTAAAGTGTACTGACTCCTGGACTGTGGCTATATCTTGTTATACCATAACTATACCACACTGTTACTTGTTTAAACGTTTATATGTTTAAACAGTCAAAACATAGGTACAATTACAGTTTCAATTGGCGAATGACATATGTTTTATGACTGTACTGTGTAGGGGAACGGCCTGGTTCAGCTGTGTTTCTAGCAGCATGGAGAGGACACAGTAGCAGCTGATCTACAAAAAACATAAGCTCTGGATCCAAGGGAAGGGGGTGACATAGCAGTGCTGACGCTGTTTTATTTATTAGGTGAGGTGGCAGAGCTGAGTGTGTTATTCTGTATTATATCCATTTCCTGGCTCTGAACTGTCTCATCTACTAATAGACTGCTCAGAAGCTAAATGACTGTGTAGATGAACCCTGTACCCTGATAATCTAAGCACATAGTCAGCACACAGCATCTCTTACCACAAAGGAATCATGAAGTGTCTTAGAGAGTCCCTGACCACACTGACCATCACTGAGCAATAAAACTGAATAAAATTGCAAAGTTACGGGTCAAAAATTACCTTTATTGTAAAAACATAACTAGGGATTAAAATTTAAGAACTTTCTTTCATGGGAAAATCTCTTTAACTCTACAAAAAAGAAAAAAAAATGCTGTGGCACATCCAAAGCATAATCTAAAGTTACTATATTCGTAAATCCATTAACAATTTATCATATCATTGCAGGAAAGGTGTGGACAAAAAACCTATGTGTTTAAGCTCAATAGAGCCTAACTCATACCAGAATCTCAGACCCAAACTTAAAGGGGTTTTCCCACGAACAAAAGTTCGACCCCTTGTCGCTCATCAGAGTAATGGAGCAGACGGCCGCACAGGAACTGATCGAAATTGCTGAGTGCTACACTCACCGACCTCCATCAGATCCATAGAGATTAATGGAGCAGAACAGTCATGCGCGGCCGTCTGCTCAATTAGTACGATAGAGCGACGAGGGGTCCGACGAGGGGTCAGATCGTTTCAAGATTGTTTTCGCCATCTGTGGGGGTCTCAGCACTGAGACCCCGACTGATCAGCAAGTTAGGTCCTATCCTGTGGATAGGGCCTAACTTTTGTTCATGGGAAAACCCCTAAAAGCTGCTCTTTGGGTACATGAGCCATTATATGATAGTATTATTATATGATAGTATAATTTTTGTTTTTCCCTCCCCAGGTTTCATCTGTTATTCACAGGTGTGTCAGAGCTGGTGCATGGAGACTAGCTGCTATGATGTCTCCTATACACTGATTATGCACTGCAATATCTCTTCTTTCTAACTACAGTATGGTGCTGTATGTCCTTCTCCTTGCACCGTATACAGCCAGGAAAAAATGGCATATGGTCCAAATACAGCAGTTTGAACAGGCAACTTTTAGAGATGATTGAATCATCCGAGATTCGGTTCACTAAGGCCCGGACGAATTTATTATTAGATTGAATTCAGGTGCAAATCTATTCTGTCCGAAACCAACGTTGCTCCACTTATCCTTGAAATTAATATACAACCCACTTGTCCTCTAAAACACAAATTTTTGTGAAAAGCTCCTATGTCGTTTTGTTTATTATTTTTAGGATTTTTTAAAATCTTCCTTTTCATGTTCCCATTCCCTAACCCAGGAATGAATGACAGCAGTAACTAGCCACTATTGAAATTAGTTGAATTAAATTAATTAGATTAATTAATTTAATTAATTAAGAATTAATTCTTAGGAGTTTGATTTGGTGCTGGAAAAATAACAGATTTGTAATGAATCTACAAGTCAACAAATAGATTTATTCACCTCTAGTAACTTATATAAATCCCTATTATTTTATAATATCTTTTTTATAAAATAAAAAGAGAAGGAATTCAGTCTCAACACCTTTAAAGTTATCCAAGCCTTAATATTTGCTTAGGAGTCCACCTTAACTGATCAGGTCATATCTATAATTATATGGTATTCTGCTTTATTTGAATTGTTTGTATATACAGCCGGTACTCAACTTTGTTGTCTAAAACTAACTAAAATAAAATGAGGCCGGGGGTGGGCTGCATAAAAAAAATAACTATTACCTACCTCGTCCGGCGCTCCCGATGTCCCGCGCCACACTCTCTCCGTGGCCTGATACAGCGCCAGTCACCTCATTTTTTTTTGTTAGTCTCAGAAAATCCCTTTAAGGAAAACCGACTTAAAAACGAACCTTGTGATGCTTAACTTTAGTCCCAGGCTGCAATGATCAGCTTAAAGGTGTCTGTAATGGTAATGAATAATCCTTGTTCCCATGACAGCAAACAATATTAAAAATCCAATCGTCACTGGGACAAAAAAAATTTCATCTGGAGCTACAATTATAAAATATACAGTTCCAACTTACATACAAATTCAACTTAAGAACAAACCCAAAGAACCTATCTTGTACATAACCTGTGGACTCCCTGTATATATGTCAAATTATAATTTTATTACTACATTAAATTATCTATTTTGTTTTTGACACTTATAGGAGGTTGTAATTGTTTCTTTCTAAAAAAAACAACAACAATATTTATATTCTTTTGGGGGTTTTTTTTAGGAATGGTCCATGGTGCTACAGATCAGCCATGATAGTGACACTATTTCTGGAGACAGTGACTGCTCGATTTTTTTTTTTGAACCCCTACTTTTTAACCCTTTAACATCTCATCCTTTTGCAGCATCTTCCAGCATTAGCCGGCATGCAGCATGACTGCTTGGTGCTGGTGTTCAAAATGAGGGATTCCTTGTATGTTGCCCGTGTTCTGTAGTAATCATTCAAGGTTGCTCCCCTGCTTTGCATAGCTAATGTATTTTCACAGTTGTCACAGTGATGGACAGCTAAAGAATGATTGCAACAACCATCTTTGCTTGTTGCTACATACAATAGCCCAGTAGGAACCATGATGTGTGGGAGAGACAAACGATGCCCCACTCTGGAACATATTAAGTTTGTCTCCGAGACACACATGGCTTCACTAGGGTGTCTTTCCTCATTCATAATAGATGCTAATCTTTTCAGGGCTGAATGATGACAACACTTCCTGCCCTTCACGGAATTACAGCTAGGTCTTATCAAAGGACTCTACCAGCCTGCTAATTAGACTAATTCCCTTTGTCATGAATTATTTATATCCATTGGTAACTGATCACTGTGACATTAATGGGTTATGCACAACTTGGCTCCGCCAGTGTTAAAAAGCTAAAAGCAGAATCTACGAAAATAATGTGATGTATTTGGCTCCAGGTAGTTGATCACTCAAAGAAAAAAAAAGCTTTAAGGAAAGTCATAAATAATAATAAAATAATATTAAAAAATATTAAAAAACTTTACCTGAATATTGGGGATGTATGTAGTAGGTTAAAAAATGAATATTGGGGATGTATATAGTAGGTAAAAAAAATTAATATTGGGGTTGTATGTAGTAAGTATAAAAAAGGTAAATACTATCCATAATAGCTTACATTAATATTACATTACTTCCTTACATTATGTTTTTATTAATATATTTTTATTACACTTTTGCAGTAACAATTTTACATGGAATATCAAGTAGCCCCCTCTCCCAAAAAAATGGGAGTTAAAAAAATAAGTTTCTAACTCTCAATGTAAGAAATAAAAAAAACCTCAGTTATGCAAAGGATTGCTTGTTGAGACGAATATCTCTGTCTTATAGGCCCCAATACAGCATTTTATAGATAACAGTTTCAACTTACGTTTCCCATTTAAGGAATGTACATATTGATTACTTTTTGTCAATTTTTTTTACATGGTATTTTGTGAAATTTTGTAATTTTAAAAAATTTTTTATATGATTATTTTTTACTCTTTTCTTCGTACCCCGTCCTACATTATTATATTATATAATTATATTATATTATTATTATTATTATATATTATTATATGTATGTTATTATTATATATTATATATATTACATTATATTGTTTATACTGTAGATTGCATTACTGTATTGGGGTCGATAGCAGTATTACACTATTAGTAATAAACCCTACATGATATGTCTGTTAGACTTCAGAAGGCACCTGGCTGCCAGGATACAGATACACAACTTCTCAGTTGCTATCTGGGGAGTTAATGGTCTGTGATTGGAGTTATCTCTGATCATGGACCCTGTTCCTGAGTCTCTTTATTGTAAAACTCTGTATTACAGGCCTTTTAGCATTTGCGAAAACGCTATTTTTAATGTGGTCACACCCGCAGTACATGTACGGTGGATGTCGTAAAGAGATTAAACTAAAGGGGTTGTTCAGCAAATTATTGATATTGTATGAGCAAAGAAAGCAAAGTTATCCAATTTTCCAATATACTTTCTGTATCAATTCCTTAATCTCTGCTTGAGATGTTTGGATTCAACAGGAAACTTCATTGTTTATTTCCTGTGGAAAAAAAAGCGACCCATGGTCATGTGATGTCACACAGGTGCACAACTCATTATAACACACAGCTCTGATTACTCTGATCGTGTTACGGTGCATTCACAGGAGCACGCTTCAGAGCGCTGGAGAGGAGGAGGGATGAGCGCTGCACAACCCTTCCCTCTCCATAGAGGAGCACAGGGCTGATGCCATAACATATAGGGACATGCGTGGTCAGGTCACGGTCATGGTGTGGTTAGACAACATGTGCTCATCATTCCTCATTATGTTAGAGTTCGGGCATGAGCCCTTATATGAACTGTGCACCTGTGTGACATCACATGACATTGGTTTTTATCCACAGCAACTAAACAATGAAGCTTCCCATAGAATGACAGCAAGCAGAGATACTTTAGATATAAGATATAGTTCCTATATTTATATAGCACACACAGGTTATACAGAGCTGCGCAGAGCTTGCCAAATCAGTCCCTGTTCCCATGGGGCTCTCAATCTATTCAATCTACCAGTATGTTTTGGAGTGTGGGAGGAAACCGGAGGACCCGGAGGAAACCCACGCAAACACGGAGAGAACATACAAACTCTTTGCAGATGTTGACTCTGGGACTTGAACCCAGGTCCCCAGCGCTGCAAGGCTGTAATGCTAACCACTAAGCAACCGTGCTGCCCCTGATATATCTAGATCCCCATAAAAACCCTTCAGAGGGTCTACGGTCAGTTCAATAGGTCCACAGGGGATCCAGGTGATTCAGCCATATAAAACCCTATGTAGGCATGTACAACGCACAGCACTCACACATAACTGCCTGCATTAGTTTGTTCTCATGACATAACAAAACATTTCTAAATAAAAATAAAAAAAATATTGAAAAGTTTAATAAAATCTGGCAGGCAAAGCCAGGAAAGAAGACGTAGAAGAACTTCAGGCAAGAAATAAGTGCACTTTATGTTCAGGAAATGTTTGCAATTATTGTAAATATATTTGGCAGTAGGGGGGTTCACAAAAAATAGGAATCAAAAGTATATATTATATCAGCATGGTGTATGTTAAGCCCCAGGCAGCCTGCAACTTGGAAAGAATACCCAGAAGGCTTCTGTTCAGGTTTGACTCCTAAATAACCATATAAAAGCCTGAATGAACTCAACACAAACAACACATTCAGCTGCGGCAGAAGTTATTCCTAAAGTAGGACATAATTGATGCCATTATTTAAAAGTAAATGGTAAAAAAAAAAAAAGAAACTAAATGTGCCAGTCAATAGCAAAGAGGCGATAAATTAATAATACAATACAAATATATTTTTTATACATTTTTGAACATAGTTTTTTTTTTTAGGCGCTTTTAATGTATCGACAATTCTGATTTAATTTCAGCAGATGTTCTTCTGAAGGAAACTGAACAGTTTACAATTCAAATAAACACCGACTCTAAAGTGAGGACGGTTAAATGAACAGAAACTTCAAAAAGAGAGTAAAAAAACTGAGAAAAAGACATCCGCAATTAATGTATTTTTTAGGAAATTTTATTTTTTAGGAAATGATATTGGTATCCTCCATATTCATGTGATAAACGGTCTCCCATTTTAAGGCTTGCTTAAAAGGGTTTTCTTATAAGGTAATTAACCCCTCACTCGCACTGCAGTCTCTACCCACTTAATAAAGGAGTCATATTAGACTCTAAAACACATTGGGGCACATTTACTTACCCGGTCCATTCGCGTTCCAGCGGCGGCTTCTCCGACAAGCGTTCGGGTCTTCCGGCGATTCATGAAGGTCCTGCGCCCGATGTCCACCAGGTGTCGCTGCTGCGCCGAAGTCCGCCGAGGTGCCCCGGAGTTCATCGTCTTCATCGTGGTGCATGTGAGTATGGCCCGTGCGACCAATTTTTTTTTTTAAATGCGGCGGTTTTTCCAAATCGGAAATATTCGGGTAACACATCGGGAAAACGCGAATCGGGCCCTTAGTAAATGACCCCCATTGTGTTCCAGAGATACCGAATAAAAATCCTTTCACAAAATATTTTCTGTCTATGTGAATGACCTGTGTGCGCCATACTTGACAAATACCCTTCTCGATCTACCGAATTAGATTCCAGACCGGTGTGGAAACCGTGCCTTGACGACCCATGTCCGTAGGCAGCACCTGGAGGCATTGACACCAGCTCCAACACACCCTCAATAGAGTTGTGCCTTAACTAGCACAACCAGATCCGGTAAGCCTCTTTCCAATCCTTCAAATTACCACCACAGGTTACAGCAATACTACTCTATGATATCTATCCAAGTCTTCCCTTGTTTGCCTTTCTATATCCTTATAATATAAAAACAAGATTTATTTGAGTGGACAGCTTTAAAAATGCACCAGGTTGATCACATTGGCTCGTGGTGTTTCATATATTTTGGGGGGGTTTATGGACAGTGTGGTCTCATTTAGTACAACCTATTAGTTGCCAATTTTTTTAAAAAAAATTTACACAATATTGAATAAACATCCACACCTCTTGTCTTAATAGGCCCCTTCCCCTTTTCTGCTAAGCCACACCCATTTGTCATTTGGTCGGATTTGTGGTCAAAGGTATGTGCATTTTTCACAAATTGCTCCAAAATGTTGGCATAATTTCAAAAGCTAATCTGCTCCATTGTTTAAAGCCATTAATCCTTCAAAGATCAGACAATCTTGGAACAGAAAATTTGAATCTTAATTTTAAGAGGTGAGTTGTACATTATGTAAATGCCATTTTGGTATGAAGTTTTAAAAAAACTATTTAGTTACAGTTTTCTCTATTTGCAATTCTGGCATCCACTGACTATTCTGCACTCTTCAATTACTTTTTCCACTTTTTTTTGTAGAGCTCCAAAAATGAATTTTTCATTCCGATTTTTTAAAACCATACCTTACTGAAATCAAAGTTTTTCATAGTTATTGCATTTAGCTACTAGTTCCATCAGTAAAATAGTAATGTGTCCCATATTACATACTTACATCAATTCCATCCAACTTCTGGATGAAGCTGCTGCTAACAGACTGCAGGGCAACCGGAGGCCAGGAATGGAACCAGTCTATGGCGGTGCTGTTCACCAATGCAGGGAATTTTCTTGCCCTGGTTCTTAATGTGAATCCCACAGGTGAGAAACACAACACCACCTAGGATACATGAAAAAGTAATAAACATAAAGTTTGGACATTTATTTTTAAGCTTCTGTTCATTTTAAAAATTGATCTCAAAAAGGCAATTAATTTTTTTTTTAACTGTGAAGTTGCAGAAAATGGGTTCGAAAAGATGTCGATCCGGCTCACCAAACTTGTCACCGGGAGCACAGGACCAAACCTCCTTGCAAGTATATACCTATGCAAGTCGTTATACCTATGCAAATAGAAAATGGGTGCAGTGGGTAAGATTACGTGGCATTTTGTTGGTGTGCTAGCCCTTGTTTCAACAGCTAGTGCATAGCTAGGGGTTCAGATCAGAGAGGGGGAACACATTCAAGTGGGCACTGAGTCAGGGTACACCAATTTTAGAGGCGGAAGCTCTTAGCTCCCTACTGTACCATTCAATTCAGCGTTGTGGTGTCTTCAAGAGCGTCAATTAGGGTCCCGCCACATGGGGCATTTTGTATAGTCAGTCACCAATGTTCATGGATCCCAAGGGGAGGATTAGTACAGAGGTGCGCCATTGGAAGTTAGGTGCATGGTGTGTCATGTATAGTGAAATTTTAGTATTAACTGGAGGGTTGCTTTAACCAACTTGATGGGACCTAGCTGTTCTACTAGTTCTACGGGCTACTAATTCCATGTAGGCTGATTAGATCAATTCACAAAACCAAAAGTGTTGTCTTGAAAGATCTGGCCAACTTTCATCTCAACTCATTACTCACAGCATAAGATAAGTTTTTATTCCCATTTCTTAAGAGATGTTCCTCCACCAGGTAAGGCTCGAAAAAAAACTCAGCTCTATCAATCCAAAATGGTTGACTATAGTTGCAACTTCTCGTTCCTCATAACAGGGAAAAGAAAATATCTGGAGAACAAACAACCATTCTAGCCTTTGATTACGTAAAATCACAGATTGTTCAGCACTTGACCCATTTCTGTAAGACCCTCACAATGTAGATCAGATATTTCCTAAATCACGTGAAAACGTAACAAAGGAAAGGATAATGATGGAAAGGTTTGATGTCATGACTGTAATTTGACTTTAGTTGTGTGTCCCTTGTGATCTTAGACAAGTTGACTAGTTTACAACCAACCTAAAAATTAGATCATTAGCTTGGTCTTTGCTATAAGAAATAAGTGATACAACACTGCGAGCATTGTGAGGGCGACAGAGTAAATGCTGTTAGGGTGATGGCAGCAGCTCCGCTTTGTATTCTGCTCATATCTGTGAAGTTATTTAAACTCATAAACACTTTCTCAATGTGACAGCAATAATATATTACACACAGACTGCCCAGCAGAGGATGCGCCTACTTCTAAAAAGCTATGAAAAGACCTCAATAATTCATTTTTCCCTATGTGATCAGTGGACTCTGTGAGCCGCACTTAAAAGCATCCACGAGATAAAAACGCCGAAGGCAAGACTTGGGGAGGCTATTATGCTTCCGTCCCCTCCCCCAGATTTCACACACTTTCATGGCTCCATGTGAACTCTGCACAGTGGGAATGGTTCAAACTTCAATCCACAACTTGATCAATGGAAAACATAGTGCTAATAGGTGCCCAAGCCACAAAAATATGGCGCCTTGATTCTATTTTTCAGGTCTTTTTGCAGACTGTGAAAAGGAGAGAACCGGGCACTATAGATAATAAACTGCTATAGGCTTTGAAATAGGGGTAAGCAATTTTGGTTTAATGGGGATGGAGAACTACAAGTTCCAGTAGAGTTAAGACTTCTATAAAGCAGCAATGTAACCATTTCTGTTTTATCCAATACTGTAAAGTACTGTATTTAAAAGGTTGAATTTACCAAAAAGAAGCCGGTGATATAGAGAAGTTTTGGAAAAGTAAATTCATGATCACCGAAAGGTTCATGTTTTAATATCAGATGTATCTTAGTGTTTTTCCTTATTAATACATGTGGCATTTGAGGAGTTAAGGACTTTAGTAAATCTGTGACTTTTTTTAAAAAGTCTACAAAAAGGTTGCAACTTTTTTTTGTGACTTTTTTTAAAAATACACAAATAAAGAAGAAAATGCCAAACGCTGAATTAGATACATGTGCCCAATTGTGCTCTTCATGCATGTCATCTGATTTTCTTAATAACATGGTTTTGAAAACTTTTTAACCCCTTGCTACACCACATGAAGATGGTGTATGAAGAGGGCACACTGGCTGAGCCTTCCACATACACTCTGGGTGTTTGCTGCATAATGCAATAGAAGTGGGTGTTAACCATATAAATGCCCCCAGGCGCCGCAGTCTTGGGCCAGATCATGCCCCCCATGATGTCACTGGGGGCGACGATACCAGTATGTTTTGGAGTGTGGAAGGAAACCGGAGGACCCGGAGGAAACCCATGCAAACACAGAGAGTAAGTAAATACAAACTCTTTGCAGATGTTGTCCTGGATGGGACTTGAACCAAGGACCCCAGTGCTGCAAGGCTGTAGCGCTTATCACTGAGCCACCATCAACAGTACATCGTTTCTTCATATCCTCAACTGAACCTTGACAAATCTTTGCTACATAAGCCACATATATTTCTCTAATATATCCTTTTTTTCACTTAGTAATGAAAACTGACATCCAAACCATTTTAATTCTTCTTCAATGTGAAAACTATTGAAGGGGAACAGATCAGAGCCCATCCTCTTGGAAAGAGTCTGTATAAATAATAGCAGTTACTGATTTTATAGTTTGGATGGGCGTGCGGGAGCAGAGGGAAGGGTAGATATTCTTGTAGGGAACATGCTACACAATGCCCTTCTCCTTATCACGCAACAGCAGAACGCCCTGAGACAAGACTCATAAATCCTGAGCCACATTGCTTCTTTTTGTTTGTTTTTTTTGTATAGAATTCCAAAAATAGCCCACACAGAATAAAATTATTTATTGCATTAAAGAAAAAAAAACACAACTATCTACCATTAAGATATCACAGAGAAGTGGCGAAGACTGGGACATCGGTTATTGTTTCTCTCTTCTTGAAAGGTTGTTTTCTTTGTTCTCATTTCCATTTTTATTATTTCATACTCACCTTTAGCTGTCGCCGGATTCTGTCAATAAAAAAGTGCCAGCAATTCTCTCTTGAGTCCGGGAGGCCAAGACCACGCAGCTCCATCCTGGCGGAAGAGACAATAGTGTCCATCTCCTCTTCACTAAACAGATCCGGGATCTCGCCTGCATAAAACAAGTACAAACAACACACTAAAGCATATAATACCATACATTTATCATTCATGGAAGGTCATTGGTAAATCTCTGATTATTTCAGGTTATGATCTCAATTTCTATTGCTTTTCAAATAAATCATAAATCGTATAAACCCCCCCCCCCCCAATGTATTTTTACATTTTTTTGAGGTATATGTATTTTGCTATGTAAAATTTTTGGCAATGTATGTATGTTAGTATGGACAGGATGAAAACAAATGCCAATGTGTTCCAGTAAATCATGCATGGAATAAAGTTTTTAAAAAAATCACTTTATAAGATACATGTGAAAAATTGTGAGATCACATCCATGAAAAGGCAGGTGAACTGAATTAATGGGGGGTCATTTACTTACCCGGTCCATTGGCGTTTCAGCGGCGACTTCTCCGACGAGCGTTCGGGTCTTCCGGCGATTCATGAAGGCCCTGCGCCCGATGTCCACCAGGTGTCGCTGCTGCGCCGAGTTGCGTCGGAGATCACTGATCTCTTCCTGGTGCATGTAAGTATGGCGCGTGCGACCAATTTTTTTTAAAAAATGCGGCGGTTTTTCCAAATCCGTCGGGTATTCGTTCGACCACACCCCCCGATTTCCGTCGCATGCATGCCAGCGCCGATGCGCCAAAATCCCGGGGCAATTCAGGGGAAATCGGTGCAAATCGGAAATATTCGGGTAACACGTCGGGAAAACGCGAATCGGCCCCTTAGTAAATGACCCCCAATGAGTCCTCACTCAGATCTGGAATGTGTAAAAGACTCAATAATGCAGTTTGAAACGCGTCACCCACCTTTCTCATGGAGGTAAATTTTTAGCTTTTTTTCCCTTTTTGAAGTACTGGGGCATTTGTTTTCATCCTGAATTCTCCAGGAACCGGATGAGGTGTCTAGTGTTCTGTGCACATGGACCTATTAGAGGTGAGCTAAAATCTTTCTTCTGTGTTTTTCCATACTAAGGCCACAAATAATAAATAATGTCCACCGTCTAAATAAATGCATCAAGTTTGCATGTTATATTGTGGACTTCAGCATTTATTAATTAGCTAAAATTAATCAGTAGAATTTCAAAAAGCCTGGAATGTTTTTAAACTTGCATCTCAACAGAAGAAAACTCTTCTCTATGACCATAAGTATGATAGAACTATAATCAGATTGGGGCACATTTACTAAGGCTCCGAACATCTCATTTTTGTCTGGTTTCCCGACATTTTACGATTTTGCCCTGAATTGCCCCGGGTTTTTGGCGCACGTGATCGGATTGTGGCTTCAAAATTTTTTGCTGTAATGGCACCAAGGATTATCAATAGAGCTTCATTACAGACACCTTACAGCTGATCAGTGCAGTCTGGGACTATAGTAACATCCAGAGAGCTTCACCAGAGGTCAGAGGGGGCAGAGGGGTCCGTCTTTAACTAGGGGTCATCTGTAAGTCGGGTGTTGTTAAGTAGAGCCGCCTGTACTTCTAATAAAATTGTAACTGGCCATAGACATACACAGCACCAAATCTCTTCAACCGTATGAATAATACCACAATTCACAATATAAAAAAATTTCACCTATGAATCTACAAAAAGAGACTTTATAATTAGATCTATCTATAAAACAGGAAGATGTGAACATACTACCCCACTTCCAATATGAAATGCATACATTTCTTCTAATGAATTTTGTCTCACTGTGTCTTTAATTGTATTTTTTTTTTTTTTTTAAATAACGTATCAGGAAAACCGATCACAGACTTCTTGTGAAACAAGTGGAGATAAAAACTTATTTAAAAAAAAAACGAAATCCATAATAAACCGAATTATTACTGATTGCAACTCATTAAATTAAGCGGCTTGTTTGTCTTGTGTCACAGGGGTGACTTGACAGCGCCTATTACAAATCTGCACAAATGACCTTTCACACGAGCTGATGAAGCCTATTCAAGCCCCAGTGCCCTATGCTCATTTAAAATGTGTTATTTCTGAACTGTTTTGATCATGAATGTATTTAGATTTTTTTTTTCCCTTCCTGTTTTCCTCATTTCTAGGCTCCATTATTTAAAGGCACGCATTATCGTAATTTGAATATATTTCATTTTTTGTATAAAAATATATTACCTGAAAATCACCCGATCTATACAAATGTGTCTAAAGCAGATGAAATATCTATAACATAATAGAATTAATGAACATATATATATATATAGACACACGTTTAGAATTCCCATGGAGATTTCTATAAGACATGACAATTGATTTCTATGGCTTAGTTTGTTTGTATATTCTATCTCTGTGTGTTTTAAAATCACCTGATCCATATTTCTTGCTGGACTTCTAAAGTGTATCTGAAAATCATAAATGTATTGTAAATTATCAATATAAGACATCTAGTTAGGGAAAATCATTAGGTTATACTGCAGAATGTGAACAGTACAGTTAAATGTAAAAAAAAAAAATTACTATTGTGGCTGCACCTCAATCTTTGAGTATAATGGGGAGATTTATCAAGATGTTGTAATTTTGCCCCCAACAAAATAGGGGAGATTTATCAATCTGTCTACACCAGAATTCTGGAGTCATTTGCAAATGAAATACTATGCACCACATTTATTGTGGGTTTTAGACCATTTTTTTGGGAGTTTCCCGACTTGTACAAAAGGGGGCATGGCCTTGTGAAAAGGGGCATGGCCTAGCCCAAGTACCGGACATTTCAATCTGTGCACCAGTAAATACAGTCTAAGTGCCAGAAGATTTTAATGTAAACTAGACCAACTAGTAGCTGCTCTAAAGTACAACTCCACGGTTCTAAACTACTCCAGATAACTCATGTAGAATGATTTATCTGGCACACAATAGGACTGTGGAGTCGGACTCTGCACCGGTCTATTCACCAACACTTTATTGAATCTCTCCCACGGAAACCTCCGGTAACGCTATCAAACACTGCGGCGGGGTACAGTGTAATCATCGGACAGCTTGCAAAGCTGTCCGATGTATTCATGAGGGGGCGGTCCAAGGTGCTGCCTCTTCCCCGGACCGCCCCGCTAGCTGCATAGGCCGGCAGTGACTGCCGCGCGCTAGGCCGCAGTCACCGCCCCTAGCCACGCCCAACCCCGCCCCCTCATGAATACGTCGGACAGCTTTGCGAGCTGTCCGACAATTACATTGTACCCCGCCGCAGTGTTTGATAGTGTTACCGGAGGTTTCCGGTAACACTATCACTCTAACACTGCGGCGTTTGATCAAGCACTAGGAGCTGCTTACTTTAGTAAGCAACTCCTAGTGCCGATAAATTGGGTGACAGGTCCTCTTTAAGTTCTATTAACTGTACAATCTTGTAGGTTCTTATAATATCTATATTACTGCTCCCTCAAAAAAGGCCTCCATACACATTGGGAGGAATTCATTAAGACTGGCGTTTTAAATGCACTCTGGCACTCTAAGAGATTTTTATCTGGGGCTCAAACCCCCCTTTTGCAAGGTGACTTATGAATTAACCCTTTTCATGGCTCTCCGGTACCGGGATGAGAACAGGAACTAAGACACACCAGTCTCTATGAAAATGCTGAATCTCCAACTTTATTAGCACGCAGCCACATATATGAAACACAGAAGATCTGGTTCATAGGGGTGTGAAAGGGTAATAAAATACTGCAATGCTATTGGCCATATCAAATATCTCCCCATAAATTCACTTCAAAACATGTAGATGAACTTTACACATTATTTCTCACACCCAGCATTGTCTACAGGGAGACAGAATGTTTTTACTAAAAGTCATTTTGTTAGCTCTGTATATGTCACAACATGGCCTTCACAAAAAGTAGCTGCAGAGAGGAGTGAGGACACAGTAATTTCGAAACAGTTCTGACAAAATGAAGTATGTCAGCCATGTCATCATTCAGTGGTCAACTTGCAGAAAACTGGCAGAGAAGGCAAACTGTATATCCCCCATTCTTTTTGTTGTGGATTATACTTTAATTAGGTTGTCTCAACATAGTGCAAACGCAGATTTAGATTTTGCAAAAGTAGTTGTACCTGATGCCAGCAGATCATTGATGAGAACAAGGAACCTTTCATCAGGAATCTGAGCATCTGTGTGGAGGAAGACTGTCCCAATATTCTTTATCCCCACTTTAAAATATAATGTGGCGATGTCACTCTGTAAAAAGAAAACAATTGTCAAAACCACATCAAACCTGAGCTATTCATCTTAAGACCTGAATTTTGTTAAAACAAATTTCTAAGAATTTTAATCCCTCAAGTTTTACTTCAGTTCCATACAGGGCTGGATTGGTCCACCATAATACCAGAGGATTCTAAGTTGGGGTAAGAAGCAAAGGCCCATCAGAAGACAACGTCATTTGGAGATGACTATTTACCGTATATACTCGTGTATAAGCCGAGTTTTTCAGCACAAAAAATGTGCTGAAAAACGTCCCCTCGGTTTATACATGAGTCTATAACACAAAAAAATTACCCACTTAAAAAAAATAAACTTAAATACTCACCCTCCGATGTCAGCGCGGCTCCCCGATGTCGGCGCGGCTTACCGATGTCCCCGATGTCAGCGTGTTCCGTCTTCTTTCTTCTCCGCGGCTCCTCTTCTTTCTTCTGTCATGGACGCGGCCATGTTTTCTTTGTGGCCGCGCATACTATGACATCAGCAGCGGCCGCGTCATAGTATGCGCATGCTAGAAGAAAACATGGCCGCGTCCATGCTGGAAGAAAGAAGAGGAGCCGCGGAGAAGAAAGAAGACGGGACGCACTGACATCGGGGACATCTGTAAGCCGCGCCGACATCGGGGAGCCGCGCTGACATCGGAGGGTGAGTATTTAAGTTTATTTTTTTAAGGTCTGTGGGGGCAGGCTGGCTGTATACTACTAGGGGCTGCTGTATACTACTAGGGGCTGCTGTATACTACTAGGGTCTGGCTGTATACTACTAGGGGCTGGCTGTATACTACTAGGGGCTGGCTGTATACTACTAGGGGCTGGCTGTATACTACTAGGGGCTTGCTGTATACTACTAGGGGCTTGCTGTATACTACTAGGGGCTTGCTGTATACTACTAGGGGCTGCTGTATACTACTAGGGGCTTGCTGTATACTACTAGGGGCTGCTGTATACTACTAAGGGGCTGCTGTATACTACTAGGGTCTTGCTGTATACTACTAGGGTCTTGCTGTATACTACTAGGGGCTGCTGTATATTACTAGCGGCTTGCTGTATTCTACTAGGGGCTGCTGTATACTACTAGGGGCTGCTGTATACTACTAGAGCTTACTGTATACTACTAGGGGCTTGCTGTATACTACTAGGGGCTGCTGTATACTACTAGGGGGTTGCTGTATACTAGTAGGGGCTGCTGTATACTACTAGGGGCTGCTGTATACTACTAGGGGCTGTTGTATACTACTAGGGGCTGCTGTATACTACTAGGGGCTGGCTGTATACTACTAGGGGCTGGCTGTATACTACTAGGGGCTGGCTGTATACTACTAGGGGCTGGTTGTATACTACTAGGGGCTTGCTGTATACTACTAGGGGCTTGCTGTATACTACTAGGGGCTTGCTGTATACTGCTAGGGGCTTGCTGTATACTACTAGGGGCTTGCTGTATACTACTAGGGGCTGCTGTATACTACTAGGGGCTTGCTGTATACTACTAGGGGCTGCTGTATACTACTAAGGGGCTGCTGTATACTACTAGGGGCTGCTGTATACTACTAGGGTCTTGCTGTATACTACTAGGGGCTGCTGTATATTACTAGGGGCTTGCTGTATTTTACTAGGGGCTGCTGTATACTACTAGGGGCTGCTGTATACTACTAGAGCTTGCTGTATACTACTAGGGGCTTGCTGTATACTACTAGGGGCTTGCTGTATACTACTAGGGGCTGCTGTATACTACTAGGGGGTTGCTGTATACTACTAGGGGCTGCTGTATACTACTAGGGGCTGCTGTATACTACTAGGGGCTGCTGTATACTACTAGGGGCTGCTGTAAACTACTAGGGGGTTGCTGTATACTACTAGGGGCTGCTGTATACTACTAGGGGCTGCTGTGTACTACCAGGGGCTGCTGTATACTACTAGAGGCTGCTGTATACTACTAGGGGCTTGCTGTATACTACTAGAGGCTGCTGTATACTACTAGGGGCTTGCTGTATACTACTAGGGGCTGCTGTATACTACTAGGAGCTGTTGTATACTACTAGGGGCTTGCTGTATACTACTAGGGGCTTGCTGTATACTACTAGGGGCTGCTGTATACTACTAGGGGCTGCTGTATACTACTAGGGGCTTGCTATATACTACTAGGGGCTTACTGTATACTACTAGGGTCTGGCTGTATAGTACTAGTGGCTGGCTGTATACTACTAGGGGCTTGCTGTATACTACTAGGGGCTGCTGTATATTACTAGGGGCTTGCTGTATACTACTAGGGGCTGTTGTATACTACTAGGGGCTGCTGTATACTACTAGGGTCTTGCTGTATACTACTAGGGGCTGCTGTATACTACTAGGGGCTTGCTGTATTCTACTAGGGGCTGCTGTATACTACTAGGGGATTGCTGTATACTACTAGGGGCTGCTGTATACTACTAGGGGCTGCTGTATACTACTAGGGGCTTGCTGTATACTACTAGGGGCTGCTGTATACTACTAGGGGCTGCTGTATACTACTAGGGGCTGCTGTATACTACTAGGGGCTGCTGTATACTACTAGGGGCTTGCTGTATACTACTAGGGGCTTGCTGTATACTACTAGGGGCTGCTGTATACTACTAGGGGCTTGCTGTATACTACTAGGGGCTTGCTGTATACTACTAGGAGCTTGCTGTATACTACTAGGGGCTGCTGTATACTACTAGGGGCTTGCTGTATACTACTAGGCGCTTGCTGTATACTACTAGGGGCTGCTGTATAGTACTAGGGGCTGCTATATACTACTAGGGGTTGCTGTATACTACTAGGGGCTGCTAAATACTACATGGGGGCTGGCAGGCTGTATACTACTGGGGGCTGGCAGGCTGTATACTACTGGGGGGGTTTGACCTATGCATTTCCCACCCTCGGCTTATACTTGGGTGAGTAGTTTTTCCCAGTTTTTCGTGGTAAAATTAGGGGTCTCGGCTTATACTCGGGTCGGCTTATACTCGAGTATATACGGTAGATAATTACTTGTCACCAAGACCTATTCATCTTAAACGGATAAAAAATTATCTGTAGAATGGCTCTTTGGGATAAGTTAGTGGTTGAAGTTCTAGGAAGAAGGGTTTGAGAATGATACCTAGAATGGCTGCAGTGAAGAAGAAATGGAGGAGACATGGCAGAAAATATGAGATTAGGTCTTAAAGCATTACGAAATTTTATAAACTAATATTGTAGCTGATATAAACTTTGTAATTAACTTTATTACATAAATATGTTCTTGTGTCCTTCTTATTCCCATGCCTTTCTTCCTAATGTAAGCAGTTTGTTTACTCTATTGACAGCTCAAAGATAATGGAACCTGATAAATGTTTCAATGACTGACATTGCTTTGTGAAAGTATTTAGCCCTCTTGAACTTTTCTACCTTTTGCCACATTTCAGGCTTCAAACATAAATATATAAAATTGTAATATTTTTGGTGAAGAATAAACAACAAGTGGGACACAAAATTTATTGGATGTTTCAATCTTTTGTAAAAAATAATAAACTGAAAAGTGGGGCGTGCAATATTATTCGGCCCCCTTAAGTTCATAGTTTGTAGCGCCACCTTTGGCAGTGCGCAAGTGCAATTTCACTTGTTGGCGCCATGAAGTCCACCAACCTAGAAGTGTAAGTAACATACTCTGTTGTATTTAAGGGCTCTGGCAGAGCATTTATGTGTATATACTTGTCCGTTTTTTGAGAAAGGGTCTATGACCTGGAACGCGTTAAAGGGACCATTAATCTGTACCATTTTACTCAATATTGATCGGTATGATCTAAAATAAATTAACCTTCTTCATTATATCGGCTGGACCGTGGTTTGTATGACCCCACTAGAGGTCTCCTACATACAAGGGCTCAAGTGGTCGTGTTTGCTATAGCGCCCCACGATAACTCTTACACTGTTACCTTTCCATATATTCTTTTACCGGAACCTTTGGTTTCGGGTATGTAGAGTTGTGGGAGCTGCTGATCTTTACACACCAGGCCAATTCCGGATTGGAAAAACCACGGACCGTTCCCCAGGAGTGGGAATTCATGCATAACATCAAGTTTCTCACAAGGTGAGCACCTTCTATACTACCTTGAAAACTCAAGTACCCGGCTATATTACCCGAGGCGCCGTCCTCTGTTGTTCCCGTTTTTTCTGTTTCTGTAGTTCCTATGGATATCTTTGAGAAATGGCTTCTTCTTGTCACTCTTCCATAAAGGCCAGATTTGTGCAGTGTACAACTTATTGTTGTCCTTTGGACAGACTCTTTCACCTCAGCTGTAGATCTCTTCAGTTCATCCAGAGGGATCATGGGCCTCTTGGCTGCATCTCTGATCAGTCTTCTCCTTGTTTGAGATGAAAGTTTAGAGAGATGCCTGGGTCTTGGTAGATTTGCCGTGGTCTGATACTCCTTCCAATTCAATATGATCGCTTGGATAGTGCTCCTTGAGATGTTCAAAGTTTGTGAAATATTTTTGTATCCAAATCTAGCTATAAACTTCTCCACAACAGTATCATGTACCTGCCTGGTGTGTCCCTTGGTCTTCATGATGCTCTCTGCGCCTTAAACACAAACCCACCGAGCAGGTGGATTTACACAGAGACTTTCTTACACACAAGTGGATCATATTTATCATCATCAGTCATTTAGGACAACATTGGATCATTCAGAGATCCTCATTGAACTTCTGGAGTGAGTTTGGTGCAATGAAAGTAAGGAGGCCGAAAAATATTGGACTCCCCACTTTTCACTTTATTTTTTACAAAAGTGTAAAATATCCAAAAATTTTGTTACATTTCAAAATTGTATCCCACTTGTTGCTGATTCTCCAGCAAAACAAAATACAAAAGGTAGAAAAGTTCAAGGGGGCCGAATACTTTTGCAAGGCACTGTAACTCTGTAACCAGTCCCTGGATAATCCAATGTGCTCATGGAAAGAGGTAATCATTAGCCTCATAATCTGTCTGAAGTGGAGGGACCTCGGAAGGCTATCAGCCACACTGCTCACTCCAGAAGAAAGAGCAGAAACAAAAGAGAGAAGTTGGTTTCTTTAGTGAAGTATATTACAAAGTATCAACTGGACTATTCATTTCTGAAATGCAGGTGGCTTAAAAGGTTTATGCTTTAAGGTTAAAGGAATAGCTGTAGCTAAATGATGTAACATACAGAAATTCAACGTGTGTGATTCAAACGACTCCAAATGTATGCCAGCTAATAATTCCATGCACATTGGAAAGCTTTCCAGTACTGTGGAAATTTAAGGATGTCATTGACTGCAGTTTAATCTATCAGTAGGTTCCTTGCACACAAAAGTATGCTCGTGCAGGAGAGATGAGGAGGAGTGAGCACTGCATACAGAAGTCAACGGCTGGCATCGTAGCACTAAAAAATATAGAATAAGTCCTATTTTTTTCCCAGCATGGTCATGGTACGGTGAGGCAACGTGTACTCACCGCACAAGGACTGGGTGCTGTAGGATTCATTGGGGGACCATATCCAGCCGCAAACTGTGCGGTTGGATATCGGTCCTGCGCACTTTCATGTGCATGAGGCCGAGGCTGAAAAATACATTTGCGTAATAACTATAACATACGCATATAACAGTTGTTTCTCCCACCCATTCAGCCAATGGTTTGTCTCATAGCATCAGGTAGCAGTTTATATATTACTCCGTTAAAAGCTGCATTTTTAGTTACATTTCTAGTCAAACGTTTGTCTATTTATTAGAGAGTATTAGCAAATCTGCGCCACTGCTAAACAAAATTGGCACATTCCACATTTTCGGCACAATCTGAGGCATAATTCTGGCATATTTTTTTCAGTAAATCTCTCCCATTGTCTGTAACCTCCATACAAGTACCAGCCATTGTGCACCAAAGCAAAACATGGCAACAAAGAGGATTAGAGACTGTCTAGTAATAAAGTTACTGTCTGAATGGGTAAGTTGGATACCATGGCAACTACTGATCCCCTCCGTCAGTTAGAGAAGACCTTCGTGTAATTAAAGACGAGTTAAGAAATTGGTTTATTTGTTTTGTATAATTGTGGCAGCGCTTCTTCCACATTGACCTGCAAGGTGTTTTGAAAAAACAATATTTGCGAATGGATAATTAAGCAAAGAATTAGTTGGAGGCATTGTTTACTCATGAGAAGTCTCGTTGCTTCCATTTTAATTGTGCTGAAGTGCTGGAAATTGCATTGTTTATGTAGCACATAATGAGAAGAAAACCTGTTCACCTGCTTGGTACTAGGGGAAGCCTTACAAAGTACTATTTACAGGTCCAAAGGATGATGGTAATTACTCATCTGTGTCAATGTTTTAATGTACGAGTTGCATGTCAAGTGAATTATTAGTTATACAGAATGTTGCTGTAACCTTGCAGCAAATAAAAATTAAAACTGCACGGCTCAGAGTCTAGAGTTTTTTTTTGGCTGGCTGAGTAGAGAATTTGGCAGTGTCCATCCGTCGGACTTCATGGTTCTAGAAGTGAAAGATGGACAACCAGAAGCCTACATGGAAAAAATCAAAATCGCCTTCCAAAACGGTGAGGGGGGTTTTCCCCCTCCACAACCAACATTATTTCATGGGGTACATGTACCACCTAGTATGTAAAACGATAAGTGTAAATAGTCAAAATTGGGAGTATAATAAATGAGGAGTTTAGGTGAGACAAAAGAGGAGTGAGAAGCCAAAAAGGTTTGTTTTGTAAACTTGTAAGAGATAAGTCATGGTTTGAAGAAGTCATCATGGGGTTTCTGCGACACATGTAAAAATGAGGACAAATACAGTAAAAGATGTCAGCTGCAAGTCATTGGGGGTCATTTATCTTCAAATTTTCCGTTTTTTTCTTATTTTTGCGACATTTTTTGCACATTTGATAAATATATTTATCCTATATTTGCAACTTTAAGCACTTACTTTAGTAAGCAGCTCCTAGTGCCGTTTTTCAGGGTGATAGGTCCTCTTTAAATCTACCACTGTATGGTATGGTAGGTTTGTTTTGTAAACTTATAAGAGACAAGTCAGGTTGGAAGAAGTCATCATGGGAGTTTGGCACAAATGAAAAAAGTAGGACGTATACAGTAATAGATGTCAGCTAAATGGTTACTGTACTGCATTCACGTAAAGGTAAGCAGAGTGCTGCATAGAACTGAAATCTTTTACTATATGGTTATTGTATGGTGATTATTTTGGAAAAGCTAGGTTGGGGTACTTACATGTATGTGCCCCCCAATGTGTTATGAACCTCTAGCTATGCTATCTGAAATGAAACTTTTTCTTTTTAATCATACAAATATTTTCTCCCTCAAGTAGACTTTTGACATAACTCTTTACATTATCAACATATATCGAAAACCCACTTTTTCCTGATAGGTCTAGTAAAATCTTACCCGAAGATCATTGATGCTATAACCTTTGCGAAGGGTTAGTTGGAAAACTTCAAGCGAACTAAGGAATGCGGCCAGACGACACAAGCTCTGCTTGCCGCTACCTCCGACTCCAATCAGCAGTGCATTTCCATATGGAAACTCCAAAATTCGACTGATGCGGCAGCTAAAGTTGAAGTCAAAGTGAAAAATGATCAATCTTTAAGCACAAGGAAAACCGTCATTATGAGAGTAAGTGACACTTGACAAGACTGTTTACCCACCATAACAAGCAGTGTAAGTACATTTTTCTTTGTAAATAAATATTGAGCTAGAATTGTAGCCCTAATGATCATAATTCCAGAAAAATCAATGATAGGGATTTTATGGTAGAGTAGCATATGTATTCAGTGCATTCATAATCGATGAACTGTGCTAGAGCTGTAAAACTCCTTCATTTGTGCAGATATTGGGTTAACAAGGAATACTTTGTTTATTGGAGATAGGAATGATAATATTCTGCGACTGGTTAGGTAAAGGGAACCTACCAGGTCCCAAATCACTCACCAAATAAAACCTGTATTGTGTGGGGCAATGTATGAGGTTATTTTTCAGGAATCTATAAGTTTACCATTTTATTTATCGTTATGCATATTCAATAGGGGCGTGGCTATGCCTGCTAGTGCACCCATTTTTTTCTAACGGGTAGGGGGGGGGGTGTTATGTATCACCCTGCATGCTGTTTGAAAAGCACACTGAATGCAGAATGAGATTGAGTATGGGTGGGCAATAAGTGACAGTAAGTGACTATCACTGCTTGGAGACAGGGCACCACCGCTGTGCATCTTCACCAGAGACAGTCAGCTTACAGCTTTGAGATGACTGTTGGACATTGCTGTTGAAGGCTGCCTTATAAGTAAAGTGGTCAGGGACCCTTGGCATGCACCCTTGGAACCCAGCCTATAATCCAGCCCTGGATACCCTCTATCTTGCACCCATTTATTTCTGTATCTAATGAGGGACATATGTGATGGTGATTGTAAGTTGCTTTTAGGTAACTTTGCACAGAGCAAAGTTGAGAATAATTTTCCATTTCTCAAAAACTTACATGTGTTGAATAGCTTCTTCGAACAGAACCAGGTTCATTGCAGCGTGAATTTCATTATAGTGCTCCAGAGAATCGGACAGAATTCTCGTCAGTTTTTCCCAGTCAGATATTGGAAAGTAACGTGGTTCTCCAACGCCATGAGCAAAGTGGCAATAAACCAAAGGCTTATTAATAAACATGTGCTCATCTATACCCTGCGGGGTAAATAATGTGATGATGTGAGTTGCGTGATTAAATGATGAAAATGCTTTTTATGTTTTTATTCCCTACAATCAACTATACATAACACACATGCACTTGATCTAACACTCATAGCCAGCAGGAAGAACCTAATGAGGACACATCTTATTGCTCATTCATAAAGAGCGATTTTAAAGAACCGAAGTCAACCAAAAAATTGAAATAATGCACAAACCTCAAAAAATCTTTTTCCTGTGTCCATGAGCACTTTTGTAAAGTGCTCGATATCCTTCTCTTCCATGAGTTTATCGGAGTATACTCGGGATGATTCATGTAGCCACAAGTGGACTAAATCGCTGGAGAAACGGATGCACTCAGGTGATGCAAAAAGCATTCCCTGTGTAATAGAGTATAACACAATTCCAGAAATTTGGAAATGGTAGAGCCAGAAGCAGTTTTTACACGAGAAGCGTAACAATCTACAGTTTCATGCGTTTCAGTTAGATATTGTTTGGTGCGTCACTTTTGTCAAAGGACCCTAACTATAGGAAGTAAAGGAGAAATCCAACTTAAAGCTATCATTAGAAATGGCAGTCAGTATTCGACCTCATGCACATAATGGGACACATTTACTAAGGGTCCGCAGACCGCGATTCTGTTGGGTTTCTGAATATTTCCTTTTTGCGCTAAATTGCCCTGGGATTTTGGTGCACGTGATCGGATTGTGGGGAATCGGCACCAGCTTGCATCGGGGGGGGGGGGGGGGCTGCCATCAGCCAACCGGACTGATTTGGACAAACCACGGGATTAAAAAATTTACTTGTGTCACAAGATCAAGCACTTACATGCACCAGGAAGAAGAAGGTGAAGCAGCACATGAAGGAAATTGGACGCACGACCTTAGTGAATCACGGCAGACCCGAATCCTCGTTGGACAATGCACAGCGGGAATCGCGACAGGACCCGGTAAGTAAATGTGCCCCATGAGCTAGGAGCACAGACAACTCACGACCCCATTGCTTACTATTGGACATGTTCAGGGCACAGTGTATACACCTTGGTGCTCATTGCCCACGCCCAATCAGCAAAAGATAGGGCAGGTCCTATTCCTATGGCCACTTCCATATGGTCACTAGGCAGTCATTCCCTATGGACATCGGCAGAGTCAGTCTCAGACAGGTTGGGGGGTCACATTTGTCTGCATGAGGCCTTAGATTGGTGATGGTCTGGCTCTAACCAACCTCATTGGTCAGCTGTTTAAACAGCTTTCATACTTTGTCTGCGGGGTGCAAATAATTATTCTCTAACAGATTTTACTAAGCATTAAAGGGGCATTCACATTCAGTTTGATTAATCTGCCATATATAAACATTTCTTCAATAAGATATTATTACATTTTTTTTATTTGTGTGAAGATAATTTATCATAAATGTAGTCATATGGTCCCTTAGAAACAAGACTGACTCCTTGGATACGGCCACCTCTGCTAGAGGGATTTCTCAAAGAAACAAAAGGTTTTTGTATATGAAATGTCTTGGAGTTACTGCATGTCCCACAGCCGTCCTGTGGTAATGATCACTGAAGCCAGGTGGTCAGACAGGACTCAATAGTGTATGTGTGGCCACCTCTGCCAAAAAGTGAGGTGGTCGTATCCAAGGAAGCTAATTTTGTTTCTAAGGGACAACATTACCACATTTATGAGAAATTATCTTCACACAGGAACATTTTTTTTAAATAACATCCAATTGAAGAAATGTTTACATATGACAAATGCATTAAATTAAATGTGAATGTCCAGATGGGAAAAACCCTCTAAGGAATAAACTCTAAGTTCCTCAAATAACGAATATCATGTATGACATACAAATTTAGTTTTGGGAAAAGAGGTTTTTGCTTGTGTTGGTTTTTAAGGTTTATTGTGAGCTATTAGATGAACACCAAGTGGAATTTTAATTTGGTCAGATCTTTGGGGAAAAAAACAAGAACCCACAGAATGGTTTAACAAATCATCAATATTACCTGAAAGACTTGGGTTAAATCCCGCAGATTAAATACATAATGAAATCTTATTGCAGTTGGAAGAAAATTCTGAGTCATCTTGTGATGGAGACAAATAGAGGCTTGTATCAGGGAAGGCAAAGACTTGACCACGCTGTAACTGAAGCCTCCATGTTGGAAATGAGCAGTGATTATCTTGCTGTAGATGGTAGTTAAAGCTTCTGTACCCGGAAAGTGCACGGCAAAAACTGAGAAGTGTCTCTAAAAGGTTAAACCCATTATGTGGAATTAGACATTGGAAACCTAGTAATATGAAAAGTCATGTATAAAACGGTAGTGACTGAAATGCGGAAGAAAATATGTATTTCAGGCTCCATATCCATTGCACTCTTAGAGGGAAATTTATCAGAAGCGTCTCAGCTAAAACTGCACTTGCTGGCCATGGAAACCAATCAGAGCTCAGCTTTAAATTTTATAAACAGCTGTGGTAAAATGAAAGCTGAGCTCTGCTTACTTACCATAGGAAACTAGAACAATTCTGCTCATGTGCGGCCACAGCCGAGACTACACAGGGGCTTTGCCAGTGGTCTTTATTTATACAGGTCTCACTGACAAAGCAAAGTTAAACACATGTTGGGTGCTGTCCACCTTTGGTCAAAATGTATTGTGTATGTGTCCTCTGTTATTCCTCTAGGTAATGTACAATACTTGTTTGTAAGAAAATACCTTGACTTGTTCTGAGGACTAGACCTTCTATACAGGTTACTGTGATCTATTTATCACATTATTTCTCCATTGGTGGACTTTTTCTGTGTACCATATATACTCGAGTATAAGCCGCCAGAGTATAACTGAAACCCCTAATATTAACCCAAAAAACTGGAAAAACCTATTGACTCGGGTATAAGCCGAGGGTGGAAAGTGCATTGGTAACAGCCTCCCAGTATATAGCCAGCAAGGCCCCTGTGGTATATGGCCAGCAAGCCCCCTGTAGTATATAGCCAGCAGCCCCCTGTAGTATATAGCCTGCCAGCCCCCTGTAGTATATAGCCAGCCCCTGTAGTATATAGTCTGCCAGCCCCTGTAGTATATAGCCTGCCAGCCCCTGCAGTATATAGCCTGTCAGCCCCAGTAGTATATAGCCTGCAAGCCCCTGTAGTATATAGCCAGCACCTGTAGTATATAGCCTGCCAGTCCCTGCCCCCAATATAATGCCTGTAGGAAAAAAACAAACAGTGTACTTACCTTCCAACACCCCCAGCAGGTCTTCTTCTATACAGCAATGCTCCGGCATTGGCTCTGTGAGCCAATACGCAGCTTATACACTCGGCTTATACTCGAGTATATACACTCGAGATATATACGGTATATACTCGAGTATGTTGTCTTTTTTATTAAATATCATTTTAATTGATCTAATGAAGTGTTATTTTATGCTTTCTACAATTTGTTTCCATGTTTTGTGGTGTATGTCTTGTCATACTGTACCTTCCCAACTAGATTTAATGTGTGTATGTGTATGATAAACATGTCCCCCACACATCGGATTGATATAATTCTGTCTTTACATTTTTCTTACAAAAATCATGATAAAAATACAGTTAAAACTACAAAATGGCGCTGAATTATTTTCTATACGGCACTGATATATTGTGTTTGATATCCAAGGTCATAATCCAGTCTTGTCTTTGGATCGTGTAGAACACGACTGGAAATATAAATCTCCATTTATTACATAAACATATGATAACCTTTCTCCCCCTGTAGCTATGGTAACTATAGATCACACGTGTGACAGGTGAAGTCAAGCATCACGCAAGTCAAGCATTTCACAATCTGAAGACAAGTGACATACTGAACGGTATATTACCTGCAGCCGAGGATTAATGGAAAAACTTCCAGCCGTGGGATTCATGCATGTTATATATTGGCAATTGTGAATTTCTTTAGCCACCAATTTCTGTCTGTCATACCTATAGTAATCACATAAACATAAATACTGACTCACGTCGAGCCGGGAACAACCACCGCATCTTATTTACTGCTCTGTAACACATACAGCATGATACATGCTATCAATAAGGGACATGAAGGATTTTTGCACATACTACAGATGCACTTATAATATTAGCCTATTGGAAAATGCAAACGTGGCTTATACGTGGCAGTAGCTGTTTGCTTTGGTATGATGTCTTATAGGGACGGGCAAGGGTTTTCAGTGATCAAGTAGCTGATTTCAGCAGGAAAGCTATGGAAATGGCAATGGCATATGTACCATAAGTGCAGCCAAAGTAATATTTATAGGGCCCTTGAAGACATAGATGAGGTGTACAAGGCATCAAAAAGTCCAAAATTCAAGTACACACCACAGAATCACATGCACCACTTTTTTATTTTTTTAAAAGTGTCCGTGACAGGACATGGTGAAGCAGGATGGAGATGGCCTGATAAGTCATCTCTACTACAACCTGTGCAAAAAAAAAGTGTGGGGTATAAATCTACGCCAAGTTGGACCTGGTTTAGATTTTAGATTCTGGTGCATGAATGCTGCCCGAAATTTACTAGGGGTCTGAACCTCTCAGTAATTTCTGTTTTGAAATGCATCAAAAATGATTAAGACTGGTGCACAAAGCATTTCGAGTCACTACAAACTCTATGATCGTGACTTCAGGTGGGCGCTCTTTGGGGCACATTTACTTACCCGGTCCCTCGGAGTTCCTGAAAGTGCATTGTCCCTCCGGAATGCACTCTGCTGCGATTCACTTAGATCGTGCGCCCGATTTCCTGCATCTGTCGCTTCCCTGCTCAGGTCCAACAGAGTTCACCATCTTCCTCTTGGTGCATGTAAGTGTTTGGCTTGTGACACAATTTTGAAGTTAAATCCTGCAGTTTGTCTGAATCCGTCAGATCGTCTGATGGCCTGCCACCCGATTTGTGTCGCATGAAAGCCGTCGCAATTGCGCCAAAATCCCCTTTTAAATCCCTGTTCCAGCGGCGCAAAATGGAAATCGTTGGAATGTCCGATGAAAGTGTGATCCGCGGGGCCCTTGGTAAATGAGCCCCTTTGTCTTTCTTACGTTGGACAATTGTAACTTTTAACTGAATATAAAATAAAACCTTTGCATTCAATATGCACTTGTGAAGATTGTGCTGGTCCATTTCCCTGCATTTAGAAATATATAAACTTAGTTTCCATATATCGCCCTTCCGTAAGACCATTAACTGCAGCACAGTGTTAACCATTCCCCATGATCATAATCGCGTGTAGATGCGATCACGATCACCAGTGTTCTGCTTCTTGAATATAATGTAAATGAACTACAATGAAGCCAGAGGGAGCCGAATTTGTAAAATAGCTCAGTATCTGTGTAAATATATGTTCATCCCCCATGGACAGTATAATAGTCAGTTTTGGATTCTGCCACTGCACAGACCCATCTGGCTCAGAAATAGCTGAATATAATATTACATACCTTGCACAAGAGGACATCAAGGTAAATAGTTATGGATGAGTATATTACTACTCACCAGTGGCTGTAATCCAGGTGTTGTCTTATTAATGTATGAGGTTGTACTGTGCTGTAAGCATCAACTTCTGGCATGTTGAGGTCATCTATAAAATAAATCAATTTTTTGGTGCCTGGTGGGGAATAGTTCCGCCCAGCCCTTTTTTCCAAAGGTTTTTCTAGGATGCCTAGCAAAGACAAAAAGAGAAAGACTTCAAATTGAAGATATCACAAAGGAAAATGTCACAGAATGAGGCAAAACAATGGACAATGGGGAAAGTTAACATGTCCTAGACCAGTGATGGTGAACTTTTTAGAGCCTAGAGGTGGCTGCTTCTCTCTTTTTAGAATCTCTTATCAGGGCTTCTACATCAGGACACTGAGGTAGAAGCCCTGAAATGATCGCAAATGATAGATTATTACTAGCTCTTGTGATCATTTTTCTCTTTCATCTACTCCAGGAGGGGGGAAGAAAGAAAAGGGGCGTGGTCAACAAGGGAGTGGGAGATACAAGGGAGTGGGGAGTTCCTGTCCCTTCAACGGCACACTCGATGCAGCCGGTGACTTTTCATACATAATGGGGCAGATTTACTTAACCGGTCCCGTCGCAACCCCGCAGTGCGCTTTCCAACGAGGATTAAGGTCCGGCGTGATTCACTAAGATCTCGCCCCCGAGTTCCTGCAGGTGTCGCTGCTGCGCCAAGGTCCAGCGGAGTTCACCTGCTTCTTCCTGGTGCATGTGAGTGCTTGATCTTGCGACACAAATCCGTTTTTAAATTCCGCAGTTTGTCCGAATCCGTCGGGTTGTCCGATGGCCCGTCCCCCAATTTCTGTCACGTGCAAGCCGGCGCCGATGCGGCAAATTCCGATCACGTGCGGCAAAATCCCATGGCAATTCCGTGCAAAACGGAAATCATCGGGAAACCAGGCGAAAATGCGTCCGGCGGACCATTAGTAAATGAGCCCCTTTGTGTCTAGCAGATGATGGGTGACATTTTACAGATCTATAATGGCAAAGAGCATTTATAGCATCAATGTATACTGTGTATTTAGGTTGAAGACTTACGTTGCAGCATAGCAGACGTGGTGTAGTAGTTGAAAGGAACTTTGGCTACAATGTACACTTCTGGAAGTTTGGAGAGTTTTTCAGATACCAAGATTGTCTTCCCCACACCAGCATTGCCAACTAACATTATCGGTTTCCCCTTCTCCAGCAGTAAATCCAGAAAGTACCTCAAGCGTACAGTTTCAGCTGTGTGTACCAGGACAGTCTGGGTTTAGAATGAAGAAGGAAATGATAAATCAATTAGGATTATTTAGAATCAAATAGCTTGTTTGACAGGTATAGTGGTCTATGTCCTGTTTGGACGTCCATGAAGGAAATTTTTATTGTAATGTGTGTGTGTGTGTGAGTGTGTGTGAGTGGGGGGCCACGATATTATGTAATTTACCAATTTACATCTATTAAAAGTTCTGCTCTGCTTTCTTGATATATAAAGTGAAGCCTCTCGTCAGACATTCCTGTCCATAAAATGGCCACAGATGGTGTGTCATGTGACAACTGACTATAAGCAATCACCCTGCCAGGATCTTATAATAGTATTCATGACTAGAAGATTAAGGTCCTGGAAGGGTGATTGTTTATGGACAGATAAGATCACATGACCCTCCATTTGCAGCCATTTTATGGACAGGAATGCCTGGCTGATGAGGTAAAAGATAGGAGGCTTAAAGGGGTATTCTAGGAATCAGCATAATTCATATACAAATGGGTCCCTAAAATATAAGCTAACATGTAATTAGTTGTTATTTAAAATGCTGCTCCCCTTAGCAGAAAATGCTGTTGACGTACACTGTAGTGAATAAATGAAATGCTACTGCCCCTTTAATCAGTACGTTGATTTCCTCCGTGCGGAGCAGACACAGGACAGAAGATGGCCGCTGGTCACAAGTCCACATCACATGGCCTGCACCTGCCTGGGCAGGTCATGTGATCACCACTCATTTAGCTGTAGTCGGTTGGTTGCAGTGCACCCTGTATGGCCGGTGTTGTGGCGAGACGTCATCTCAATGATGTAATGTGCAGTGATGGCAGTTACACATCATTACTATGGTAACAGAGCAGGACAGTCTGTTACATAACTGGGATCAGAGCATAAGAGGGAGGAGAAGTTACTGAGAACTAAAGGATCATGGGACTTTTCAGTGGCAGCCATGTTGGTGATAACTCCGCCTACTTTAGAGAGGCCATAACATTTTGTAAATCAGAAAATCAAACTATTTAAGCATTGATTTTTGTTATATTCATTTAATTATATCATTGTGGGTTTTTGTATCAGACGCTCATCTTCCCGGAATACCCCTTTAACTTTACATATGAAGAAAGTTAAGCAGAACTTCTAATAGATGTAAATTGGTAAATTACCTAATATCTTACCCCCCCCACACAAAACCATTTGACCTGGACAGACCAGCCAACGATCTAATGTACGTTCTGGTATTTTGGGGGAAAATCAGACATTCTGGATTTCAACATGACTGATCCTAATAGCTAAGCTTCCATAAAAGGTGAATGGAAGTTACTTAATTTTGTGACTTATCTTATACTTCCATGTAAATTGTGGAATAGCTGTAAGCTGAACAAGTATTTCCATAGCTATCAGAGCAATAGGGCCTAAGTCGAGGTGCACTGAAAGGCTCATTTGCATGTAAATAAAAACGTACAAGCAGGTCAGGACATTCCCCTACAAGGCTATATATTTTTTTTTTTATTAATGGTCTTTAAGATAACAGATTTCCTTTAAGATTACACAATTATTGGATCAAATGTAATTTTTAATCTATTTCATTAATAAATACATACATCAAGGACATCTATATTGTGCATTGCATACGACAATGGCATCAAGTATGAAATATATGCAGTGAACCCAACCATGTCATAGGCCGAAACCTGGAGCTTAAGGGGTTATTATGCCATAAACATTCCTCCCAGACTATTCAATACCACCGTGAAGACCACAAATTGTAGTTCAAATGTGTCTTCACTTTAAGTGCGCTGGATCATTTACTTTAACAATGTGAACATGTTCTCATTATCACATTCAACTTGATTACGACAGAGCCTAATACTTAAAAGCACCCTTGAAATGGAAGAAGGCATGAACGCATGATCAATTCCTAATAAACTGAGCAATGAGCTAATATGGGTTGAGTGATTTAGACAAGGAATATCAGATAAAAGATGTACAGCAGATAGACACAATATAGATGATGTGAATATGAAAGGAGAGAAGGGTGTGCTCAGTCAAACACTTAATCCCACAAGAACAAGTCCATGAATTCTACCGTTTTGTAGAAAAGACGATGAGAAACTGGAGAACAATGGAGATAAAACGATACAAAGTTTGTCTCTTCTTTCCCTGTGGACAGTGGTGGATTAAGTGTCCCATGGGCCCCGGGCAGTTCACACGACTAGGACCCCCTACCAGTGTCCAAACCCATGTGTGCCCGAATGTTAGGACTTACTGTAAGTGCTACTCTATATACTCTACATCCGCCATATCATTAATCTTATAGTGTTCGTAAAAGTAATTTAATGATGAACTTCCTACCTGCTCTTATAACTCAACTATATAGGAAAGCCGATCACATTCCCTAACTGCATGAAACCCTCCACCCGACTACAGTCCAGACCAGATCTCCCATAGGATATATGGATACTGCTCCTGGCCCGCCCTCTGTGCTCGGCAGCTGATCTACCCCTCATACTATAAATACTTGCGTATAAAGCCGAGGCACCTAATATTACTGGAAAATGTTATTGACTGGAGTGTAAGCCCTTAGGGTAGGAAATGCTGACGCTACTCTAATAACATGGCCACCTCATTAATGATATGTCCACAGCAGGTGCCCCCTTTACAGAAATGTCCACTGCAGAGCCCTCATGTCCACTGCAGAGCTCCCCCTTTACTGAAATGTCCATGGACAATGCCCCCTTTACTGAAATGTCCACAGCACATGCCCCCTTTAATGAAGTGTCCACAGCCGATGCCTCCTTTAATGAAACGTCCACCCCAGATGCCCCCACTTTACATAAGCCGCTACAGCCACTTAGTATACTCACCTTCCGGCTTCTTCTTTTCGGCCCGGCAGCTCCGTGTTCTCCGACTTCCGGCCCGGGCGTATCACTATGACGCGGCGGTTTCGCGGCAACGTGACGTCATAGTGTCAGGGCCCGTGCGGCATATAAACTATGACGTCACGCGGCCACGACATCACTACGTCATAGTCATGGGCTGGGGCCAGAAGACGGAGAACACGAAGCCGCAGAGCCGGGGAGAAGAAGCCGGAAGGTGAGTACAGGCAGTCCCCGGGTTACATACAAGATAGGGTCTGGAGGTTTGTTCTTAAGTTGAATTTGTATGTAAGTCGAAACTGTATATTTTATAATGGAAGTTCTAGACAATTTTTTTTCTTTTGCCCCAGTGACAATTGGAGTTTCAAAATTTTTGGTGTAATTGGACCAAGAATTATCAATAAAGCTTCATTACAGGCATCTTACAGCTGATCATTGCAGTCTGGGACTATAGTAAAGCATCCAGAGAGCTTTACCAGAGGTCACAGTGGGCAGAGGGGTCCGTCTGTAACTATGGGTTGTCTGTAAGTCGGGTGTCCTTAAGTAGGGGACCGCCTGTATAGATTTTTTTTAAGACTGCAAATGTCAATGCTGCATGATTTAGTAACCTATCTCCATGTTGTAGAAGAGATCATCTGCAGCTTTATTGCTACATTTACAACTGGTAATGTCACTTAAAGGGGTTGACCACTTTTCCTCATACTTTGTGTATTGTCTGTATAAATGGTGGAGGTGGGCTATAAGGTAATTTACCTATATACATCTATCAAATGTTTAGCACAACTTACTATTAATATGTAAAGTGCAGCCTCCTGCCTTATACCTCAACAGCCAGACAGTCCTGACCATAAAATGGCTGTATATGGAGGGTCATGTGATGTTGTCTGTCCATAAACAGGACTTTTGCCAGCACCTTGATCTTATATTCATGAATAGTGAATGAAAGAGTGGGAGTTGGCTCTTCACCCTGGCTCGGCAAGTTGGGTTGGATTTATATTAAAGATATAGGGGGTCATTTATATTACCGTATATACTCGTGTATAAGCCGAGTTTTTCAGCACAAAAAATGTGCTGAAAAACGTCCCCTCGGCTTATACACGAGTCTACTACAAAAAACATGACCACTTAAAAAAATAAACTTAAATACTCACCCTCCGATGTCAGCGCGGCTCCCCGATGTCGGTGCGGTTTACCGATGTCCCCGATGTCAGCGTGTTCCGTCTTATTTCTTCTCCGCGGCTCTTCTTCTTTCTTCCGGCATGGACGCGGCCATGTTTTCTTTGTGGCCGCGCATACTATGACGTCAGCAGCGGCCGCGTCATAGTATGCGCATGCTAGAAGAAAACATGGCCGCGTCCATGCCGGAAGAGAGAAGAGAAGCCGCGGAGAAGAAAGAAGACGGGACGCGCTGACATCGGGGACATCGGTAAGCCGCGCCGACATCGGGGAGCTGTGCTGACATCGGAGGGTGAGTATTTAAGTTTATTTTTTAAGGGCCGTGGGGGCAGGTAGCTGTATACTTCTAGGGGCTTGCTGTATACTACTAGGGGCTTGCTGTATACTACTATGGGCTTGCTGTATACTACTAGGGGCTGCTGTATACTACTAGGGGCTGCTGTATACTACTAGGGGCTTGCTGTATACTACTATGGGTTGCTGTATACTACTAGGGGCTTGCTGTATACTACTAGGGGCTTGCTGTATACTACTAGGGGCTGCTGTATACTACTAGGGGCTTGCTGTATACTACTAGGGGCTTGCTGTATACTACTAGGGGCTGCTGTATACTACTAGGGGCTTGCTGTATACTACTAGGGGCTTACTGTATACTACTAGGGGCTTGCTGTATACTACTAGGGGCTTGCTGTATACTTCTGGGGCTTGCTGTATACTACTAGGGGCTTGCTGTATACTACTAGGAGCTTGCTGTATTCCCAACCTCGGCTTATACTCGAGTCAGTAGTTTTTCCCAGTTTTTGGTGGTAAAATTAGGGGTCTCGGCTTATACTCGGGTCGGCTTATACTCGAGTATATACGGTATGACCCCCTTCTCTGTGCTCTTTTCGTGCCTGTTGTGATTTTTTGAACCTCATTTGCATTTGTCATTTTGGCTTTTTGTCAAATGTAGGGTTTAATTTTTTAAAAAGGCGCAATTTGTTGCGCACATCACATTATTGCCTTTCCTAAGCATGGTCAAGACTAGCATGTTATTGCGCAGTAGGCGCAATAGTATAATAAATTGGAAACATCTGTAAAGAAATGTAATGTAATGACAAATGGGGTACAACAAATGGCGAACTGAGGCGTAACCATAAAAAAAACTAATTAGGCGCAAAACAGCCATTTCCCAGCAAAAAGATGCAAAAACACCAACGGCAAGAAAAAAAATTATAAATGACCCCCATAATGTTTTTCAACATAGTATTAAATGTGTCCAACATTTTTGGCCTAAAATCATCCATCTACCTAAAGATCATCCATCGGACTCCCATAATGGACTCTAAAAGTCCAGCAAAAAATGACCCAATATGGAGTTGACTTTGCAATTAGGCACTTGACACAAAATAGACATTGCAGACGGTCCACGTTTTATGTACAAGATAGTTACTTAAGCTGAATTCATATGTTAGTCAGAACAGCTATATTTTGTAACTCCAGACAAATTATTATTTTTTCTCCCTGTGGCAATAGGAGTTTCATCATTTTAGGCTGTCAAGTATTAAAGGACATCTACCATCAGATTAGCTCATGGTAGATGATTATTACTCACCATTCTGTCCCCATTTGCATCAATTCTTGTATTATATCTTTGAACAGCTGCATTTCGGCAAAATAGAAGTTTATAAAATATTCAAATGAGCCTGAGGCTCTCCGGAGAGCACCTGCAGGCTCCACTGTAATGTCATTCATTAACGTCCCCCAATTGCATGTAGATGCATACATCACATTTAGAGATGTGTCCGCATGACGTCAGCTCCCTCTCCAACATGGGAGAGGAAAGGATCTATCAAGCAGGAGTCATGATAGATCTTATGTGACGTCACCTCCCTCTTCCAGCATGGGAGAGGGAGGTGCAAGAGGCATGCATATTTAGCAACCCGTGGCACCGGACATCTTGTCCCCGTACTCCAGGCTGCTTTTTATAAGTCTCTTTTGTAGGTGATCCCGGCGTATCAACTACTAGGGAAGACTAAGATGAAGAGGAGAGGGGGTGAGTATTTTTGTTTTTTTACTTTTTCCTACTCTTTGATTTTCTTTAATAATAAAGCTTCTTTACAGACACCTTTTATAACTCTTATGTCGACTATTACAGCCTGGAGATAAAGATCAGTAAATTATCAACTTCCTGAGTGAACAGCTTGAACAGAGGTAACAGTGGCAAGAAAGATCCATTTGTAAATAGGGGTCATTTGTAAGTCGGGGACTGCCTGTATTTGTGACATTTAATTAGTATTCAAAATAAAAAAACAGGGAAACGGGGAACAGCCCCCCAGCATCAGACTGACATCTCTTAGGATCGGAGTGGCCAGGATATTTGCAGGAAGAATAAGTACAAACTGAAACAAGTAAGATATATAATCTTATTTTCCCCCAGACAAAACTTACAAAGCAACCATTGGCATTGATATACTCTAGTACACTTCAAGTAAAGGGTTAATAAGCTGAAACAATGTCTTCCAGCCATATGTCACATTAATCTGACTCCAGTCAGCACCCATTTAACTCTATGTATTTCCTCTTCAGTAAGCTTTGCATAAAACTAACCCCAACCCACATGGGTTTCTATAATACCCTTACAGAATGACAATGAATGATGGCACGTAGGTGGAAGCTGCCTGAAGAAGGCTAAATTGTAAGAAGAAGAAAAAAAAAATTGACATTTTAGATTTTAAATGTTACACAGTTTTTATAAAGCTTCAGTCAATTTATTTTATTTATTCTAATGAAGAGCATTACAACTGCTTTACTGCACTGAAGCAAGAATCGATCACATCATTAATCACACCTCGTGAATAGTCACAAATCAGGTCCTAACAGCAAGCACTGAATCAGGAGCAACCAAGCATAAACTCCTTCACAATTTATGATCTCTTCAATTGCATCTTTTCAACCATTAAATTGCAAGATACCATAAATTTTTATCTTCTTCCCTTCAGTCACATTATTGATTCTGCCTTGTGAAATATAGAATCGCTGTAAATCTGGGCTATTGAATTAATTTTAAGTCTTGACTTCAGTTCGGGAAGCCAACATACTAGTAAGGTTGTTAATTCACACTGAGGAACAAATGATAGAAACATTAAAATTTAAATGGACAACAGGGACCTAAAATAGTCGTAGCTCCGTCAATTGCAGTTCTCATCAACCTTGAAGGTATTTCTCTCCATTTCCTTTAGAGTATAAAAGAAACAAGACCATAAACACAAATTATGTGTAAACTACCTGGGATCCGCCTCCTACCTACTTAAAAGTATACATACAAAAACACAGCAAAGAGGGAAGATTGACATGTTTTCTATATCTAAAAAGTACATTCTCTACACGTCAAAGTCAAGTTGTTATTCTTGATTTTTTACATAATCGCGGTATGATTATATCCTTATGTTTGTAGGTTTTTTCAGTAGAGATATCACTCTATATTTTTTGCTTAAAGGGGAATTTCCAGAATGACAACATAGACTATCTGTAACACTGGGCCCCTACTATATATGAGAACATGTGCCAATGGAGTAGCCAATACTAATGAGAACAGCTCTTAGATCTCTTATGCACACGACAATATTTTGGGCCATGAGCTAGCCTCACAAATTGTATGGTCAAGGTGCGGTGAGGTCGTGGTGAAGATGAACGTACAGCAAAATATAGAGCAGGTCCAATTCCTTGAGCATAGGCTTGGCCCGTTTAATGGTCATGGGTGGAATGAGCAGAGCTTACCCTACAAATGTCAGCTGGGCAGCACAGCTGTACACAATCAGGGGCTCATCTGCCATGAGGCGAGATGAAAATCTCGCCTCAGGCGGCAGATGCCCAAGCCCTGAGTGAGGCGGCGAAATTTGGGGCCATGATATGGGCGATTCGGTTTGCGATTGCCGTCCGAATCGCCCACATGAAAACCCAATTGCGTCTGTCTCTTTAAGAGAGACGGCATTTTAATTTTCGCTTCAGCCAGCAAAAACCCTAGAATCGGCCCTGTACACAGTAATAGAGTGCCATCTACTGAACTTATACTTGTGGAAATATTAGAAACTAAAAGAAACTTTATTTCAATCAAATACGAGAAGTACATTTTCCCTGCATGAGAAAGAAGTAAATATTTCAGGTAATTTCTGTTTCCGTATCAGAGAGTAAAATGTGATAGTGGGAGATTTTTGAGTATAAAGAGTAGTAAAACAGGCAGGACTCTTAGGAGAGACAGTAAGAATACTATACACAGACTAATACAATGGGGCACATTTACTAAGAACAGGACAAACTGCACTAGTTGCACTTTGCTTGGGTATAGTGCAGGGTACGCCAAATTCAGGATTTCTGGCGCCCGTTCTTCATTAATCTGGCGCCCCCTGAGCTGCCCCCGACAAAGTGCACCAACTTTTTTTGGGGCATCTTTAACATAGGGCTTGCAACACAATTCTGTCAGACTTTGCATGATAAATCTGACTAAGCACTGGAGCACCCCCTAATTTGTGTTGTGTGAAGACTAGTGCAGCTGTGCCACAAAAGGGTCACGTGCGACACAATTGTGGTGCAGACACTTCTTAAATACCTGTGCAACCAGTTTGCACCTAAAAGAATGTGCAAAGTCTGAAGGAAAACCGGCGCACGGCCCAAGTAAAATGTGCCCCAATATGATTTAGGACTCGCATAATGCTGTCAAATATGAACCCGTCTGCAAATTTTGGTCATTTTACAAAATATTGTAAATAGATTGTTGAATGTTCTCTTCATGTTAGCATGGTATTTTAGGAGTAAAAGACTTACCTGTAGTGGAACATCTGGGATCATATCAAATTCAGGAATTCGCTCTGTCCAAGGAGTAAATTTCTTAGTTTCGGGATCGATGTAATAATCAAACACCGTACCGTGTGACGGAAACTTGATGGTTCTCATTTCTTTATTCCACCATCGGCTGAATTCCAGACAGTAATCGATCAACTGAAACAATATTCTTACAGTGAATGGACAAGATGTACAATATTTTAGTTCAAATTTCATCCTCTGTACATATATATCTGTATATTTCTTACCTGATCTTGAAAGAGTGCACCTCCAAAAGACCAGACACATGCAAAAACAAAATAAATCTCATAGAGCTCCCGAGGGGAATCTGGTGGGGTATTTTCCTCAGTGAGAAGACAATCTAATAAGGAGCATAATGTCTAAAAAGGAGAAAAATAATGTAGATATTAACTTAAATAAAATAAATCTTATTATTACTTCCTAAACTCCCTCCAAAATAATTTTTGACAATTTCATAATAATTATTATTTCTTTACAAAAAAAAACACTTTACAGTAGAACTGGAAGATTAATCAAGTTAATTATCCGTTTACATCAATTCTTTTTTTTTTTTTTATCTTAAATTTGATGCACTTTCTCAGGGGGTAACATTGCAGCTGAAACCATCAAGCAGAGATAATCAGAAAAAGACATGAGGAAGACATAGATTGGAGAGGAAAGATATAGAAAGATAAGGCGACAACATAGATTTTATGGTGCAACAAAGAGGAGGATGCATAGAGATATAAAAGGGTACAGCATACAGTGGGTGATAGTGGAGAGATCAGTGAGAGGTAACACAGAGAGAAGTAGATGGCATATAAAAATAAATGGGAGTAAAATAAATATTAGGCACAATTTTTACTGTCTATTTTAAAAAAATATTGAGGGAGATTTATCAAGCTGCCTAAAAGTAAGAATGTGCTTTGTTGCCCATGGCAATCAATTACAACTCAGCTTTCATTTTACCAGTGCTCAAGAATATTTTAAAGGGGAGCTGTAATTGGTTGCCATCAGCAACTACGCACATTCTTACTTTTAAGCAGCTTGATAAATCTCCCCCATTAAGAATAAAGGGAACCTGTTATGGAAGATCGTTTCAAATAGTTTCTGGCATTTTCATTTCAAAAATACTTTTGTTTTGTATCTAAATAATTCCAGTGCTTTTTAAATGTTTCTTTAACATTATCTGCTCCCTGCCAGTGTGTGGTGAGTGTCCGGGAAAAAGGGGGGACAGTTCAAATTAAAATTGCTTGTAGTAAGCTGACATAAGCAAGGGGAGGGAGAAGGGAGAAGCTAAGGGAGGGTGAAGGAAATGAGTGAGGATAGGAGAGGAAGTATTGAGGAGAAAACGATTTGTGCTAATTGAAGTGCTCCCCACCCACGGTACTTACCACATACTGCTGGGAGGGAGCCACAATTAAAAAGCACTGGAATTATTCAGATACACCGCAAAGACATATTTGCCAACACTATGCCAACATGCCAGAGGCTATTGGAACCTGTGATCATGTAAAAATTACCTTACCGATAACAGGTTCACTTCAAAATTGAAAATCTGGTTCAGTTTAGGCAAAATCACCCAGCTGTAATTAATGGTGTCCTCTCATGATGATAATCCCTGTCCACATAGCCTATAAAGGAATATAGATTTCACAGTGGGAATTACTCTAAATGATCTAAAACACAGATTGACTTTAAAGGGAACCTATAAAGGTAGAACGGGTGGTAGGTGGATGTATGGGACATGAGGATAGCCCTATTTAGAGCTAATCCTCACGTCCCCGCTATCTTTTAGAAAACTTCATTACCCTAATATGTAAATTTTGTTAAGCGGCTACTGGGGCATGGAGTACCCTAAGATCTTCGCCACGCAGCTATGAGGAGCCCTCGTCTGAGAAGCCGGTGTTCTGCGCATGCACAAAACGCAGGCCCGTGGCTGCATGGCCACAGCATGCACAGAACTCCAGCTTCTCAGACAAGGGTGCGCAGCTACGAGTAGCTCGGGGTAGGAGGAGTAAAGAGGCTACTGGGACGTGGAGTAGCCGCGACGTGTGGCCTCATGTCCCGCTACTCCACGCCCCAGTAGCTGCTTAACAAAATTTACATATTAGGGTAATAAAGTTTTCTAAGAGATAGCGGGGACATGAGGATTAGCTCTAAAAAGGGCTATCCCCACATCCCATACATCCACCTACCACCCGTTTAACCTTTATAGGTAGAATCGTGGTGGTAAGTTCCTGTTAAGGAGATCGCACTGGTTTTGGACGCCATCTTGACTACTGTCCAACATTTTAAGTATTAGCCAGGGGTCACGCTGGGGGTCAAAGCACTGTCCAGTTAAATTCATAATTCAAACTTCAGTTCTTTTTTTTATTTAAGATCTGCCTGTAAGGATTTCTCCTTGACACTTGTTAAACATAATTGTTCTCCTTCTTATCTTGTTCTCTAGCATTGTTTATCTCTTGTTATGGTTATCAAGAAGCTTCTGGAGACATTCTCAGTACTTTTGCAGCTTTGATAATATAAACAATATTGTTTATCTGTGTACAAGGTCCCTGAGAACTGAGCACAATTAATTAACTTTTTGTAAAATGTATTAGAGGGCGGTTGTAGTACATTTAAACTAAGCCTATAGCATCCAAGCACCTTATCTCCTTGTCATGCCTATCAATGCTGATTTTTCTGTCTTTTTATACATGCAGCTGTGAAATAAAACGGGGGAGAATATTTTTACATACACTAAGAGACTGACGTGTCTTAGTTTTATGTTCAAGTTCCGATACCGTGAGCCATGAAATATTTAATTTGGAGTCACTGTACAACATGAAGGGCGGTTAGGCCCTAGATAAAAATCTCTAACAGTTCCCTTTAATGGACCTGAAGTAATACTGCCTAACATACTGGTGAGGGCCAAAGCACATTTTTTGGGTCCATGTGCTGTCCATGTTTATAATGAATACACAACAGCACTTGGACCCACAATAGTGCATATACATCCCCCATAGATGGTGCCCGGGCTTAGTACGGCAAACACAACAAGTGCTCACTGTTCTGAGCCATGGCCACAAAAAAAATAGAGCATGCTCTATCTTCGTCCGTGAGAACAGCAGTGTGGCATTAGCTTCTATGGAGAGGGGAGGAGTCAAGGTGGGCATATGCCCATGTGAATGTAGCCTAATACTGTATGTCAGCCATAACAACTCTAACAAGGATTATCACACACCTTTCTTAGATTTCTTATCATATTGTGGTATGTGTTGGAATGGCTACAGTTAGTAGAATGTGGTATAACTAGTAGGTTATGGCATGGCTGGTGACTTGTACTTTTATAACCATCTAATTGATTGGTAAATTATGGGAAGACACGGACTTTAGACCAGTGTGACATGATTTTCTAATACTAAACACTTCCTTTTAGTTTTATTGGCATAAAACTTATGGGCGGCACGGTGGCTGAGTGAGTAGCACTTCTGCCTTGCAGCACTGAGGTCCTGGGTTTAGTCCCACCTAGGTCAACATCTGCAAAGAGTTTGTATGTTCTCTTCGTGTTTGCGTGGGTTTCCTCTGGGTCCTCCAGTTTCCTCCCACAATAAAAAAAAATACTGGTAGGCTGTTTAGATTGTGAGCCCCATTGGGGACAAGGACCAATTTGGCAAGCTCTGTGCAGTGCTACATAATCTGTGTGCGCTATATAAATAAAGAATTATTATTATTATTATAATTATTATTAAACTTGCCCAAAAAATTATATATGGAGAATAATGGAAAAAATTTGATCATTTCTATAGGGCTGCAGTTATGATGTAACCAAATCTCTAACTTTTTCACAAATATTTCCATGTTATTTCTCTGTTAATTGATATGAAATAAACCTCTATCCCCCCCACCCCCCACCCCGAAATAAAAACATTTTACAGCATCAGATAGACCAAATAAAAAATGCAAAGGATCATACTTTGTGTAAAAAGCATGAAAATAAAATGCATTGCCTTTACCTGTACCATGCTGTTTTCCGGGATTGGAGTTATAGTTTTTAAATTACATCGCACTTGCTCCAAGCAGTAAGGAACGTACTTATCAAACAATATGGTCAGATTTGCCTTTTCTGACTGAGCCTGACGAGTCTCGATCCAGCTGGTAACGTAACTAATGAAAAAGAATGAAATCAGACACAGAGTAAAGAAATCCTGTGTGGCCGGATTTGCATTTAATTTTATGTCCTCTGTATTCTGAAAGTAAATAAGAAATACTGAAATCATGTTAAAAAGAAGCTGAAATAACCCTTTTACTGCCTGTGGTTCTGAGCCGCCATTGCCAAAGAATAACTATTAGCCTTATGAGATATGGATTAAATCTACAGCACTGCCTTAAAACATTACGAATTCCAAAAAACCAAGGAGTCGCTTTATGACAAAATAGAAGGCAAAGCCTTAAAGTCCCTTTTCACACCCACCTAGAGCTATTTATTAACTCTCATAAAGTAAAGTTTAGATATGCTATGTAATACAGTTACATAGATTATTAAAGGTAATGTTTCATCATCATAAAGCTTTTTTTAGGGACACTTATTTGTCCATGTCTACCTGCACAAGCTGATCCTTATCATCAACAAATTGGGAATACAGGCGGTCCCCTACTTAGGGACACCCAACTTAAAGACGACCCCTGGTTACAAACGGACCTCTGGATGTTGATAATTTACTGTACTTTACCCATAGGCTGCAATGATCAGCTGTTACAGTTATTAAAGGTGTCTGCAATGAAGCTTTATTGTTAATCCTGGTTCTTATGACAATCCAACATTTTTAAAATCCAATTGTCGCAGAAACCAGAAACATTTTGGCAGGGGTTACAATTGTAAGATATACAATTCCAACTTACATACATATTCAGCTTAAAAACAAACCTACAGAACCTTGTACGTAACCCGGGGACTGCCTGTAGCTGCATTTTGAAGAAATATGCATTTTAAAGATATGCTAATGAGGCTCTTGGGCTACTGCTTACATCACAGTAGACCCAGGTCTTGCCGCCCGCCAGTAATTATTCACACACCGATTTGGGCGTTTGTTCACTCCCCCTTCCTCTGACTGTGATGCCAGAGAGTTGGTGATTTAGGGAAGGAGAGGAGTTAATAACTGGTGGACAGTACTAACTGGGGCCACTATAACATAGCCAATAGCCCAAGTGCCTCAGTAACATCTTAAAATGTATATTTCTTGTAAATACAGCAATTTTCTAGTTTATTGAAGAGAAGCATCCATTTCTGCAGGCAGACACGGACAAATAAGTGTCCTTAGCTGATAAAATATATCATGGTGTTGTAGAAATCCAAAAAGGAAAAACGATCCAGCGCATAAGATAAAAAGTACCTCCAAGTTTTATTGTAGACTCCAGACAGAGCAATACATGTGAAAACGCACTACAGCACTGCGTCCAAGGAATGGGCTTACAGGCTCAAGCCTACGCGTTTCGAGCGCTTTACACACTCTTAATCATGGCTAACCTATCATGGTGTTACATTTTCTTTAAGTGTTCTTACAGGGCAACTAAACTTTCAAAACAAATTGTAAACCAATAGTATAGATGATAATAATGAACATTGTAATATACTTTATTGAAGAAATATGCTCCTTTGGCTCTGCTTTTCTTCCTTATTCAAGCAGTTTCTGTAAATCATCTTTCTCTCTCCATACACCACTGAAAACTAATATGAAAAAGCCTCATTAAGTAGCTAATGACTTAATCATTTACAGACAGACCCTGGATAGTATAATCACCCCCAACAGCCTGTTCAAGGGAACTTTCCTCTACGTATGGAGTTAATCATTAGCCTCCTTATCTACCTAAAGGGGAAGGACCTCAGAAGCCTTTCAGATACACTGCTTGCTACAGGAGAAAGAGCAGAAACAAAGCACACAAAGAAGCTTCTTGCATGATTTTTTTTATCATCTGCTCTCTTCATTTCTGAAATAAATCTTTGCTTCAAAGATTTAGTTAGTCTTTCATTTGATAGCTCCGAGAAATTCTTCAGCGTTTTACATCGAGAAACCTTGTATAATGAACATTTATAATTTCTTTACTTACGGGCTCCAGCCTAAGTCTTGTGTATTAACATAGAGGATCCCAGCTCTTGATACAGTCGCAGGTGTCGCGGCTCGAAGATGACTGATCTCGAATAACAACCGCATGGAAGGCGTCAGTGAAATGCGCTCATTACTGGCTAAGGTCAAAACCTATGGAAGATGAGAAGGAGATCATGGTATGTATTCATTATAATCTTAATTATTAGTTTTTCATTTTCATTCTGTCTGTAAAATTTGGTTGGGACTGGTTGGTTTTAATCAAACATACAGAAAGAAAACTGTGGATCTATACTGACCACTGGTAAGAAGTAATTGCAGGCCAATTTTATCTATTCTCGGTCCTTCATTATTTTATGTCTACAAAGTAACGTCATCCTTCATAAAGTGTTGGTAGGTCATATTTTGTTAATACAAAGGGCTTTGGTTGGTATCGGACACCCCCTGACGAAGCAGGGTGCGAAACGTGCGTTGGGGTGTCGGATAGTGTGTGCTAAGGGGCATCTGGTGGGTATCTGTGAGATTTATCTCTGGTTCTATACTCTGGATGCTCTTGTTTGTGATGTGGTATTTACCTTGAATATTAGTGATATGTAGGAATTCATTTGCATCGAGGTCACAGGTTCTGTACCTTTACAGCCAGCGTCTAATACATACTTATACTATTTTTTTGGGTTGCCTTCTAGTATTTGCATACTGTCCGCTTTATTGTACATGTTTTTATGTCTCTTTTAATGGGGTTATTTTATCAGATGTATATATAAATGATGAATTATGTTATAAAATGCACTAAATATTTGGTATATTTAGCTATTTGAGCTTGTTATATGTGCTCTCTTTATGGAGGCCTAATAGGTTAAATTTGGATTTAATGTGGTCCTCTGAACTATGAGCAGTAATATTTGGTGATTAGCATTTACCAACCCTGACGGGATCGGATTAAGACCCACCTGATAAAATTGTTCTCGTAGACAAACCTTTATCTACCCCTATGGAAAGAGACTCTTAAGGAAGGAGCTTTCAAATTGTTTGCTATTGGTTATATCTATATAGGGACCACTATTGGTTTAGGGTCTCCAGACTCCAGACTATCCTCGGGAGGATCTATAATCTAGACAAATAAGAATAATGCACCAAGAAGTATTAGTTGAGCTCACATAAAACTTCCAATAAGTAATGATGATTTATGTAAATGTTAGTATATTGTAGAAAACCCAAATGATTGAACGTAGGTTCTAGTACACTTTTGGATCACTTCTAGCATGTATTTAAAATGACAAATGCCTGGGAATGGAGGGATACATGTTCTGTATTGTACCATGTGATACATTTGCACACCAATGTATCTGCTGGGGTTGTAGATCCTGAATGGTGGTAGGTTGCTGAATATGGCTCTCTGCTGGTACCTTAAATACTCCATTGGAGATAAAATTGGGACAATGTATAAGAAAAAATTGTACTAACCAGGTGGTGACATTTTTTAGAAAACCATGCTGTGTGTAGGTTATCTTTATTCTGCTGATAAATGCAATATGGTATCCCTCCCATGAGAAGCAGTGAGAGGCAACTGCCAGGGGTGACCGACTGTCATATGGAATGGCCCCCCCTTATCATCACGCCAAATGTTAAGAAGTGTTTCACTTCACAGTAAATACAGAATTGAAGTACCCTCTACTAGGCCTCCATATTGCAACTTTGAACCGTCCTCTAAACCCAAAGAGAACCTGGTTCCAGTCTTTAGCAGTTCAGGCTTCTGCTCACAACACTACGGCAAACATAGGCACATATCAATGACTTTATTATCAACATAAGGATTCACAAACCTTGTTATCATCCATGACAGTATTCAGTGATTCAATCCACATTGGATCAATATCTCCATCCAGGACAATCCACTTTGGGCCATCATGGGGACTGATGAAGAGCTCTCGCATTGTAAAGGAAAATAGTCCTGAAAATACAAAGAATTCTGAAGATGTCTATCCCAGACTATCCCAGCTGTTGGGCATACTCTTATAATAATTACCATCTTTCCATTCTCTGGTTGAAGGATGGAGAAACCCAAAGAGCTCATCAGTAGTCACAGCTTTCGGGTTGATATCGTGCCAGATGGGCTTTAGCTTCATGTTGTAATATGTCCTGTGTAAAGTCTTCAGGATCTGTGGAAGACATGGATATACTAATACAAATCAGATCAGATGTAATCAAATCAGATTATTAATGGATAGATCAAGTGCTTCAAAATATCATAAACTTAAAGTTTCTTAAAAGGAGGAAAGATTGTGGGAGGATTCAGAACAGATATCATAATCAAATAAATCATGGTATGGAATGGAAACTTGCAAGCAACTCAAACTCAACTCAGATAACCCAATCAATGTACAGTATATTGATACAAAAAGATGCAGTGTACCCCTGGTGTAAAGAGGTATGCTCATCATAGACATTTATGATAAATCTGTCCAGCAGTAACTAACTCCACTACAATGAAATTCATGCATCCAGTCATGTGTGGCCCTTTCTAAATTCTTGGTTTCCACAATACAGAAGGCCGGTCTACAAAAATATGTGGAACCCGCATGGTACTGTATATCCGGTGGATATATCATAAATACACCATTGAAATGCAACTTTTATGTCCACTTGGACATTAGTATATAAAAAGGGTTTATGTTATCGTTTGTCAGGTTATATTACCCAATTGCATTCAACTGCAATACAAGAGGCAGAAAGATCAAATCCCTAACTATACATGCATGTAAAGATAGAGAGGAATGTGTCATATGTCATATGTGGCATTATAACCCGAACCCCAGCACCCAATGGATCTATCTGGAGTCTCCGGCCTTGTCATAGATATCTGGTGTCATGGGCAAAATTGCTGTGTGCCTGGTTCAGTTCCACACCAGGTTTGGCCCTGAGCCCGAACCTGTCGCAAGCTATAGCTAATGAGTAGGTGCAAGGCATGCCCTGCCCCATGCCAGCCCACTGCATAGCCCGACTGTACGCCAGGAATTGCGAATAAGTCATGGCTTGTACATCAGGCAAATAAGCTGTGATACCTGTAAATCCCCCTCATAGTTTCAAGATAGAACTATTTGAATATTTAAATCGATAATAGATAGATGATAGATAAATAATAGTAGACAGATAAATAGATAGATAGACGAATGATAGATAATAGATAATAGAATGATAATTGATAATAGATAGATAAATGTTAAACAGAATGAATGATAGACGATAGATAGCTACATAGATAATAGATACATAAATGATAGATAGATAGATGAATCATAATGATAGATAGATAATAGATGATAGATAGAAGATATAAAATTATATAAATTATCCTTTTTCAGATCTATTATCTATTTATCATTTATGTAACTCTTGCCACATTTCATCTGTATAATATTAGTAATATTTTCCATGTACCGTGCTCTTCCCTGTTCCCGCATTCCCAACCACAAAAACAGAATGCCGGACCTCTAGCAGCTCTTCCAACTGGGAGATCTGAGCCAAAACAGGCAAAAAAAAAATCAGCAACGTGACAGCAGGTACAGAGAGTAATATTTCACATTATTTCATAATATTTCTGAATGAGATTTTTCTTCTGTAGGTAGTAATGACCTGAATCATTTAAAATTCTCTATTCTAATTAAACAAGTAAAATGATAGAAGGCTCTCCCTAAGCAATGTAATATATTAACAGGTCATTCACTGCAAATGGTAAAAGGTGGTGTGAAGATTTTATTTATTGCCTCAGCTATTAAAAGCATTAGCCAGATGCTAAACACACTATACATTAAACAACAGTGATCATTATCGCTATCCGGCAGCCATTTGCAGTGTACAATACACTAAGCAGAAAGTCATTATTTCCACCTTAAGAATAAAGTTCTCCTCCGGCTGCAGGTGCAGCTCGGCAATGGACTGGCGGACCATCTGTTCTAACTTCACGTCTCTCTTCCTGGGCACTTCCAGTAACGGGAACAAGTCACAGATGAGACCCAGAAAGATTGTAACATCGTTGGTTACTATCTTAGGAAGATTGAAGTCCCTGAGGGCTCTCATCAAAACCTAAGAAGAAGGAACAACACCATAATGATATGCAAGGATAGCACAGCATAACATGAGGCATAAAATGAACAAATGTTATGAGGAAGTCGTCCTCGGACAATTAGGACACATATGGCTTGTTAGTCTCAAGCTGTTTCTTGTGCACAATGGATCACCTTGCAAATGTTTTGTTGTATTAAATAAATATCCTATCTATCTATCTTTTCATCTATTATATATTTGGGACAGATGTATCACTCGTTTTTCTTTGTAGTTTTTGTGCCTGTTTTGCACCTAAACACCAAACTAGCCCAGCAGATAAAATAACTATTTTTCCTCATTTATCAATCCAGATGTTTTGCTGCGCCTACTACTCATTCATCATTAGCAACTTTTTCATTTAGGTGCAAAAACAGTCCACCCTGAAGGTGACATAGACTGAGAAGCAACACTGAGCTCTTGTGAAGAGCAGCTTATCCCCAGCAGCAGAGCTCAGCCACACACTACAGAAACTCCCTCCAGCCTTTGTTTACAGTTCATGAGCTTCTATTTACAAATAATCTGCAAAAGAAGCGACCTCCCACCCTGAACGTATCTACAAAGCATTTTAATTGTATATCAAACCTTATATACTCCATCAACCCACACAGGGTAGCTTCCTGAACATGTTACACTTAGCCCCCCTGCCAGCATTAGCTGCAGAAACCCTTACATTTCTAGTCACTGATGAAGAAATTGTAGAGAAAATCAAACACCTCAAGTTGGGTAAAGCTAAATGGGCTAAATAGAAGTCTTGGGGCATTTGTTTGCGCTGAAGGAGGGTATTACAGTAAATGCGGATATGTTATCGGAGGACGGGGAGGAATGTTTTATAGTAAGCAGCTGATAAGCCACCGGGCGATGGCTTATAAGCCGCTTACTATAAAAAGTCTACAATCCACAGCCCTATTTGCTCTGGCTATGGAACTTATAGCGGCAGCCATACGGGCCAACCCTGATATACAGGGCTTTAAAACCACACAGGATACTTATAAAGTAAGGCTCTTTGCAGATGACCTGCTCCTCTCCATCACTAGCCCTCACACATCCCTCCCGAACCTAATGCAGCTTCCACTCAGTATCTCACCAGTACCTGGTCTTCAGGTCGGCTTCTGTCCTCCCTCTTTAGGGATCCGGCCACCACTAACACAGACTTTATTGCTCTTAGACCCCAATCGTAATGATCCTGCAACAATATTGATAAAATAACACCACAAACAGTGACAATAACTATAAGATACTTATCTTTCTTCAAAGTCTTAATGTTTAGTTTTTGCCCAGAGAAAATTAAACCTCAGACAAATTCATTTTGTTCTTACCTGTTTGGAGAGAAGTTGGCGGCAGAGAGTATACAGACTGATGAATTTTCTAGACAGCATCCGAGCATCAATAAATCCTTCCGCCACCAACATTATTTCACATATTAGTTCGAAATCTGGAATGACCATGGCACATGGACTATAAGGAGAAAGCAAAATTGCAAGAATATTAGTACAAAGATGTCCTTATTCTGCTGTCAAAGTATAGTAGAAGAACTGTAGCAAAAATCTAGCGGAAGACACCATCACATTGTGGCAAAGTTTTGAAGAAAGTGGATTGAAAAAGCAGTAAAATATACTAAATGTATTGCTAAAAATGGAGTAGTAAGAATAATGCTACTTATACCATCTTCATACAAAAAACAGAATAATCAAAGCATTTACCGAAAAAGAGCTTTGACATTTTCTGGAAGTTCTGCTCTACCAGCGTATCCTGGATTGAGAGTAATGAAAATCCCAACTGTATTTTTCAGCTCAATTGTTTCTCCCAGAAAGTGAAACCTGTAAAACATGCCAAAAACTCATTTTCATATAATGTCTTGGTGTCCCTCTAGCCCCCCCGCAAAATTGACAATATATTAGATATTAGTTACCTAGCATCCGGTGCCTTGTAGAGTTTCCTCTATTAGTGAATGTAAGGAACATGAAAACTATCAAACATGAAGTTCTATCTATACCTTTTTTTATTGTTTCGGATGGCATCTTGGATTGTCTTGACTTGTACAGCAATTACTGATAACACTTCAACCGATATACGGTTAAACTCGTCAAAGCAGCCCCAGACACCCGTCTGACATAGACCTTTATAGATGTTACCTAAAGACTAAAAAACCAAATAAGTACTTTAGTAACATTGAAAACACAAAGGACAATTAGAACCACACCAGAGATGAGGATAAAGGTTTGGCTAAGTTCACATTGTTGTGTTCAAAGGGTGCCCTAGTGGACACCAACAATGCCCGTTGACTACAGTCGTGTCCAATGAATTTACTTTGTTGTGTTCATTATTTTTGTGGTTGAAAAAGTATTTTTTACATGTACATTGTATGCAAGGTGATCTTTCTTATTTCATACCTTATAGTCCATTTGTTCAGAGCAGTTGAACACATAGACCATTATGCCAAGAGCACGGCCTAGATCTTTGGTAGTTTCAGTCTTTCCTGTGCCTGCAGGACCTGAGAGGGCACCACTCATAGCTAGGTGAAGAGACTGGGTCAATGTGATATAGCATCTGTAATAAGAAATAAAAGTACTTTACTGTATAATTTATTTAGATGCATACTAACTTTTTAACCATCTTTGCATAAATTAATAAGAGAGTGAATGAGAGAGTTATGATAGAGATTCTCCTCCCACTATCTATATGCAGTGTATGGTAGACATCGTAGCAGCAAGTCTCCATTCACCAACTCAGGGACAACTAAAAATTTGTGATAGAACCTGCAGAGGGCAAAAGTGTTAAAATAAAAAATGCAGAATCTTATGTAACAACCAGAGCTAGTGATCCTCCTCATGCACACACATACTGTGGATAACATTTGTTAAAAGATACAGCACCTCATTTGTATGAACGTGTGCATTTTATGGGCCACTAGCAACAAGCCATGTAGCCTGTCTAACATTGGCAGCACTCACCCCACAGCTGACCATAGGAAGTAGCTGCCAGTGATACAAAGACAGACAGGAATAGGACCTGTCGTAGCTTTGTAGAACAGGCACGGTTGAGCCACAGTGCATGCACCGCACCGTGAACATGCACAATAGACATCTATGGGGCTGTGAGTTAGCCTCAATTTTTGTAACTAGCTCAAGGCCAAAAACATTGGTTGTGTGTATGAGGCCTATGTTTAAGACTCATTTATATGTCCTACCTTATGTCATATTAAATAATTAATGAAGAGGTGGCCACATTAATGCATCACTTCCTCCATTCATGTAGAGGGGAATGAAGAGAGCTATGCGTACCAGATCGGCCAGAAGAACTAGTGGGCTTCCAAGTTTAATTCTACAGTCATGCTACAGTTTAGGGCCTCTTGGACCTTCATCTCTAGTAGCCGAATTGCCAAATACCCTATGTCTGGAAGTGTCTGTAGTTGGTAATACTAACCAGATACTTCATTTACAGCAGCCACGTTATCCATTAGAACCTGTACCTTGGAGATGACCCATTGTTTTCTACCTGTAGTGACATGACCTATTGGTGAATTCTGTGTTATCTTCCCCAGTTTGATAGTGGTACACTATGTTACAGAAGAGTACTGTAAACATTGTCTTAATATACAGTGACCTGGAAAAATTTTTCTAGAATCTTACTGAATTCAATTTTTAAAATATGGTAAAAGGCCTCAACCATCTATGATAAGCATGAATGTCTAACAATGGGAATATAATGCCAAAACTAGTAAAAATGACAAAATACAGTATACAAGCTTATTAACATAATATGTCATATTAGTAGTAGGTGTCAAGAACCTGTCCGTCAGTGGTGTTATCACTAGACGAGGAGTGTTGCCAAGATATTCATAGGAATAATGGAATTGAGCATCACATATATTGACAAAGCACTGTTTTGCTTCTTCAGCCCATCTATGCCGCAGCTGTGACAGCCATGTAAATGCTTGGCCATTAGAGACCTGAAAAATAAGCATGAATGAAGGTTAAAACCACAAAAAGGTTCTACTGATGTTGCTAGTTCCAGCTAGTTCTTTTAGCCATACTATTACATTGATAAACAAAAACCAGATTGCTGGGATCCCCAGTGTTTGGTAAAACCAAAAGTCTCCTGATCTGCCCCATAGTGAATCTGTACTAAGCAGTACAGTTTCCTATTTATGCACCTCTAATTGCGTTCCTGGAAAGACCCTTTAAAGGAAATCTCCGACCAGGACCAATGATTGTAAACCAAGCACACTGACATACTGGCGTGTGCCCACCTCTGACAGGATCCATTCTTCCTTTAGATTCTGATTCGCTTGTTTTTACAAAAAAAGGCTTTTAAAATTATGGAAATGAGCCTGGGGGGTCCGGGCTCCATAGCAGTTAACCGAGCTTGGAGCAACTGAAGCTCATTTGCATAATTTTTAAAGCCTTTTTTCTTAAAAACAAGGGCATAGAAAGCTTAAAGAAGAGTGGAATCTGCCAAAGGGGGCACACACCAGGACGTCAGTGTGCTTGGTTTATAATCCTTTACCCTGGTGGTAGATGTCCTTTAAAATACAAAAGTTAAGACAGTTATAACAATTTAGGTTTTCCTAAATATTAAAAAGAAGGTTTATCAATCCTTACAAATTCCCCTCTACTGGACATCTATATACTCTAATTTTCAGCAGGAGTGCCGAATCATCTAATAAGTATGAAAGTGTCTTAATTAGACACTAGATGGCTAGAAAAGAATGGTCAGAAATGTTAAATGTCGACAAGAATATTAGGCAGTAGAAATGAGCAAACCTGAACTTTGGTCTTCTCCGTTGGGTAACTCTGCCTAACCTGGAGATGTTGCCTGATGGGCTACAGACCAGCTAGTCTGGCAGATTTATGCCCCTAGCAACTAGGCAACTAGGCTGTGATTGGCCAGGTGGACACTTGGTGGACACACATAGCCAATCACAGCCATCTCTAGTTGCTTGGGGCATAAATCAGCCTAATTGGCTGCTCTGCAGCCTATCAAGCAACATGTCCGGGTTAGGCGGGGCTGCCAAAAGCAGGACGCCACACTCTGGTCTGACTATTAGCCAGGAGTATAGTTGTCCCTCTTGAGAATACATACATCCCCGGTGGGGCCCATTGTGCTTGTATATTGGGGTAAAAAGGGAGGAGACGATTAACTGTTGTCCAAACCCACTAATAACTTTGAAAGTTTATGTTGATATTTACCCATAATGTTAAAAAATCTTATGTCTTATATGATCCAAGGGTAGGATGGTCAGGGTTGGTACTTGGTAGGACATCATGTACAACTTTTACATGTCATGATGACAAAATTGTCTTAATTCTATTAATTTGGTCTGGAAATACGAAAGCGCATAAATAAGATATGATGGGAAAGTCTTCCGCTTTTCTACATGAAGCCAAATGTTTCCTGGAATTTCATGAAGCATATTTTATCTACAGTATCCACTGAAAATGTCAGCTCAGCATCACTTAACATGGATCAGTGGTAAAGACATTAGCACATAATGCTCATTGCGGCGCTGTCTTCGGCTTGGCCTTCATGTCATGACAGCGAAGTTTGAAAATATGACGACATTTGCCGGCTGCCAAGAAAAAAATGGAGGCCTTTGTGCAGTGCCAGCTCGGGGCTGTTAAAATAAATGCAGATAATCCTTGATATTTAGAAATAAAAGGACAAGTATTATCTCTTATTTACACGCAGCATTCAAGTGTTTAACACCGCAAAACATCGCCGCTCGCCTTTGTGAACTGTGATGATCTGGGTTATTATATTTGAGCTTCTGTAACTGGGCCAGAAAGTCAAAGAGTATGGAAAATAATAGATAAGGAATGCTTCATGAGGAGAAAACTCCCAAGTATCGAAACCAAGGATGTGATCTGCGCAGAATTATTAGAGGTATTGATGAACAGGTCACTGTTCACATTATACTGGCTGCACCTTTAAGGCTTATGGCCCTAAACAAAAGAAGGGTTCAGGCCCGGTACATCTGGTACATTACCAGATACTTTTGATCTTAAGGTAAAAGGCTGCCATATGGTGTCTACATTCCCTTATCTGCTCATAGCAAAACTTGGAATAGGACCCCCACTAAATCATAACACTAAAAGACATTGGTTATAATAGACAATTCAGAGATAATACACACAGTGATGTCACAGTAAAAGGTAAATACACACAGTGGTGTCACAGTACAGGGGTAATGCACACAGTGATGTCACAGTACAGGGAGAATATAAACAGTGATGTCACAGTACAGGGAGAATACAAACAGTGACATTACCGTACAGGGATATTACACAGAGTGATGTCACAGTACAGGTAGAGATAATAAACACATTGACGTCACAGTACAGAGATAATACACACAGTGATGTCACAGTACAGAGATAATACACACTGTGATGTCACAGTATAGGGATAATACACACAGTGATGTCACAGTATAGGGATAATACACACTGTGATGTCACAGTATAGGGATAATACACACTGTGATGTCACAGTATAGGGATAATACACACAGTGATGTCACAGTACAGAGATAATACACACAGTGATGTCAAAGTAAAGGGATAATACACACATTAATGTCACAGTACAGAGATAATACACACTGTGATGTCACAGTATAGGGATAATACACACAGTGATGTCACAGTATAGGGATAATACACGCAGTGATGTCACAGTACAGGGATAATACACACAGTGATGTCACAGTACAGAGATAATACACAAAGTGATGTCAAAGTACAGGGATAATACAGACAATGATATCACAGAACAGCAATAATACACACAGTGATGTCACAAAACAGTTATAATACACACAATGGTGTCAGAGTACAGAGGCAATACAAATAGTGGTGTCACAATACACAGATAATACACACAGTACATAAATAATAACTACAATTATATCACAGTAGAAAAATAAACACAAATATATCACATAACACAAATTACATAGACAGTGAAGTCATAGTACATGTATTATGGACACAGTGGTGACACAGTACAAGGATAGGAGAAACAGTGATGTCACAGTGCAGGTAAATGCACACAGCAATGCCACAATACAGGAAAAATACACACTATGGGGCACATTTACTAAGGGTCCGCAGCCGCGAATCCGTCGGGTTTTTCCCAAATATTTCCACTTTGCGCTGTAGTTCACTGGATTGTGGTGCACGCGATCGATTTTTGGCGCAATCGCGCCGACTTTCACGCGACAGAAATCGGGGGCGTGGTCACCGGACAACCCTAAGGATTCGGAGAAAACGCGGAATTTAAAAAGCCATTTGTGTCGCAAGATCAAGCACTCACATACACCAGAAAAAAGCAGGTGAACTCCGGCGGACCTCGGCACAGCAGCGACACCTGGTGAATATCGGCGCACGGACCTTAGTGAATCCCGGCAGAACCCGAAGCAGCGCCGGAGAACCCGCCGCTGGATCGCGACTGGACCGGGTAAGTAAATGTGCCCCTATGTGACAGAAGATGGGTGATTAACACAGTAATATCACAGTGCAAGGGTAAAGATACAGTAATGTCACAGAACTGGTAGATTAGAGACAGTGCATCTCACAGTACAGAGCTAATACACACTGTGAGGTCTCTGTACTGAGATAAAGGGGCACATTTACTTGCAAGGTCACTCAAGTTCACTAAAAGTGCATTCTCCGTCTATAATGCAGCTTGTGGCGATTCCCTAAGATCGTGCGCCTGAAATCATGAATGTTTCGCTTCCCCACTCAGGTCCGACAGAGTTCACCATTTTTTAAGTGGTGTATGTAAGTACTTGGGCTTGCGACACAATGTCCTGACTGTCCAACGGCACGTCCCCTAAATTATGTCACATATAAGCCAGCGCAGCTGTGCCTCAAAAGGATCGCGACACTATTCCAGCGCAGACACTTCTTAAATACCTGTGCAAGCAGATTTAGACCCGAAAAAGGTGCACAGTCCCCAAGAAGCCCCAATATACACAGCGATGTCACAGTACAGAGATAATGCACACGGTGATGCCACACAACAGAGCTAATATACACAGCGATGTATATTGTCACATACGGTATCAGTGCTGAGATAATAAACAGAAAAAGTATAAACTGTTACATTACTAAGCCACACCATGGGAATAATATACACCAATTAGAAATAATGCAAAAAAAAAAAAGAATGCTGTAGTAAATGGATTATTGATACACATGTTCTATGATAAATGTCATGTATGTAATGTTTTGCATACCATCTTCATCACTAACTGCTTTCTGTGTTGAAGCTGATATGGGCCCCTTTGGTTGATGGGCCCAATGCATGCTCAAAAGACAATAAAATACTTATACCACCTCCTCCGGCCCTCCCGTTCTTCTGCAACCACCCATCACTATCGGCCTCTATTTGTTTACATTGTCTAGCTATAATGTCCCGACCACTGCCACGCATTTACTACTGGAGAGTATATGGAGTATGTGGCTGTATAGTAGCTGTAGGAATGGCAGCTAGCATACAATTGCTATATTCTGAATTATATAGTACAGTAAGCACAACGTGTGTCACCGTACTGTGCCACCGCTGGGAAAAAGATAGAGCTTGCTTGTCTTTTGCCGTAGGTACGCCCTACGGAGAGAGGAGGGGTGAGGGGCACTCACCCCCTTCCCTTCTCCAGCCAAACATATGCTGCACCCGGATTGTAATCTTGGTGAGCATACTTTTATGTGAAAGGGGCCTTAAAGGAATTACCTTTTTAAAGTTTACAGGTCAGTACAAATCAGATTAAGTCAATTCTCCATTTTCACCACGTTTCTGCCCCCAGCTGGACCCTAGGTCATTCATATGTTTTGTCTAGTCCTTATAATTTTATAATATATTGTATCAGCAAATAAATATAAAATTCAAAGATTTTTCTTTATCTTTCCTTCCCACATGTATCACCCGATAATCCGAAAATCTCAATTGTTTACAATGTGAAGGCTCCAAAAAAAAAAAAAAAGTGAATCCGGCTGTCATGTTAAAAGTTCCAGAACCAATTATCAGCATAATCCTTAAACATTTAGACACTCTATTTTTTTCCCTTTTGAAAATTTGGCAATTCCTTAAGTCATAAGTGTAATTGTCTAAACGTGAATGTATGACTATAACGATAAAAAAAAAAAATTACTACATCAAAACATTCTGTCACTTTTACACATAGGCAGGGGCGAGCTTTTCAACAAATGAAATTATTCTTTATTTCATGCTTTTAAAAATGCATTAGGGTAATTGCTCTGCATTAAATTACCTTCTGTGCAATAAGCTTGGCTACCACATCTCTCGCATGAACATCAATTGTGCATATTGTCATGATCTTCTGACGCACCCCGGGGGTAAGTTCCCCTAACAGCATGTTTATAAGGGCATTCAGCTGAGCAATCTGCAAATAATTATATTCAGATGAGATATTAAACTCTGTAAAATAAAAATCTGTCATGCGTAAAGTGCTAAATGCATCTGGTGAAATGTATAGACAAGACATGCATTGTTGTTCCGCCATCAAAACAAAACAACTTTACGAAAAAACTGGGGCCATTAAGCGACGCCTTTCGCTTTAAGAAAAAAAAAGTCATTTAATGGGTGTGTAAATAATTATACTTATTTGGGGGGCTTTAGACCTGAGAACTTTTATTTTGACTTTTTTTTTTTTTCTAAGGTCAGAGGGACTAATTTTGATTCATTTTCCCATGTTAAGGTATGAAGTTAATGCTTTTAAAAATGGTTGCCACTTAAAAAGTGGTGTGGGATGTGGGGTAATTTGCATGCCATTGCCCATAATCCCTTGCTGTGCTATGCAAATATATATTATTTGACTCCATTAGTTGGAATACATCAATGCAGTGTAGTTATTCTACAATATCTTGGGAAAGGGCTACAGCACTCGTATTCGGGATCCAACTTGTATTACAATTACATTATGGCACTAGAAAAATTAGAAAAGGAGAAAGATTTTCATTTGATTGATTTTACTGATCCCATGAAATATTCATTTAATTCTGAACAATCTGACCGCCAAGGTAAGTTTCATGTGGTAACATGACATGTACTAATTACTATGTGTTTGTCTTTGGGATGAAGTTATTATCATCACCAGTTTTATCCCTTAGATATCTCTAGGAAAATGCCAAAATGTGTTCATTTATGGGTCCAGCTGGCCACCTTGTAATGTAATCTGTAGTAATCTAGTGGTTCAGAATATAAAAAGTATTATACTAGTTTCCCCAGAGTTTCCGGGGGTTTCCTAATAGCATCTTTGTGGGGTCACAGCTTATCAAAGGGCTACTAACACATTTTGGACTGTTCTTTAGAAACTATAATCAAAAACCCATACGATTTGTATTTTTCTACATGGTTACTTCTGGTTAGGCCTCATGGACACAAATGCATGCATCTTGTGGCAAAACAACAGGTCGTGTGCCATTATTTGTGGCCTGTGAGCACTTCTGTCCATAGACTGCACCACAGACGGAAAGTACCCATTAGAAGACTATGGGGTTGTAATGTTAGAAACTGGTTGTGCGGTTATCTCATGGCCGGAGAGCATGATTATGTGGCTTATGTAATAATATCATCACCATCAGTCTAGCACACATGACAGTGAATGACTTAATAAAATGGTCAAGGGGTTATCCAATAGGGTAAGGGTTAGGGGAGGGTTAAAAAAAAAACACTGCAGATCCAACTACTGCCAAAACGGTGACCTGACCCAGTCTGGATTGGTTTCTTTTGTGTTGCGTTGCAACCAGGAAGTAGTGACCAGAAGGTAAGTAAGTGTATCTTTTTTGTTTTTCAACCAATATTCCTAGTGGTCTAGAGATAGAGACTGCAGCTCAAAATGAATCTTACAGGTCACATAATATCTAGAAAGTATTTATACGTATACAAGTTAGGCTACATTCACACCAACACTAGTGGTGACCTTAAGGCCTCTTTCACACTTGCGTTGCAGATCACGTCAGAGTCTGATCATGGTGCGATCAGGGTTTGATCAGTGAAAAACTAACATTTTTCATCACAGTTCAATCAGTTTTCAGTCAGATTTTGTTCAGTGTCTCAGTTTTTCATGAATGTTCTTTTGGTGTTTCCAATGCATTTTCAATGCGTTTGTCACACACAGATAACGTGCATGAAAAAGACTCAGGACTGAGCTCTATCTTTTCTGTGGCAAGTGATCAGTGAAAAACGCATTGCACTTGCATTGGACTTGCATGTGTCTCAGAGTGCAATGCGTTTTTGATGCATCTCCATAGACTTGTATGGTGGGTTTTTCAAACGCGTGACTTGCAAAAGTAGAGATTTAAACGCACGTTAAAAGAAACACACGTGTGTGCATGAAAAAGAATGCAAGTCTGAAAAAAACATTGGGGCAGATTTACTTACCTGGTCCATTCGCGATCCAGCGGTGCGTTCTCTGTGGAGGATTCAGGTCTTCCGGCGATTCACTAAGGTAGTGCGCCCGATGTCCACCAAGTGTCGCTGCAGTGTTGAAGTCCGTCGGAGTGCACTGGAGTTCAGGATCCATTGCTGGGTGCAGGTAAGTGCGTGTCAAGCGACGGCCATGCCCCCTGATTTCCATTGCGTGCATGCCGGCGCCGACGTGCCACTATCCAATCGTGTGCGCCAAAAACCTGGGCAATTCAGGGAAAATCGGCGCAAAACGGTAATATCGGGTAACCCAAATGGAAAAACGTGATTCGGGCCCTTAGTAAATGACCCCCATTGATTACAATGGGTCAGAGTGCAATGCAAGTTAAGCGCGTCAAAAGCATGCGCAGAACATGAACGTGAAAAACGCAAGTGTGAAAGGGGCCTTGGTCTATTCTGTTCTGGACTAGGATTATGGACACCTTGAACTGATGGTAAACGGAAGCCCTTTCATTTACCATCAGTTCACCAACAATTCCAATTTTCCATTCACAATGCATTGAGTTTTTAATTGCAAAAATACTGGTGTCAGATATTGAAAATAACGGAACTTGGTGACGGACATCACAACGATGGTTGGAAGTAGACCTTAGACTACTGACATCTGAAAGCTACACTATTAAATGGTATTAGCAGCTATTGGCAATTTGAAGCAGAGTACATTCAGAAAATTTTACCTGCTTGCGATTGTAATCTTTCAGGGCATTTTCAAACCCTTCTTCCAGCCTTTGAAAGACAATTTCCACATCAGTCGCCCACCATATTTGACTGGCAGTAAGTGAAACCTGTGCAGAGTAATCAAAGAGCCACTGATCCCGGAGCTTATCCTCGTAGGCCGCCACGGCTTCCATGATTTCCTGCTGAACTGTTGACTTCATGGTCTCTTCCAGAAGCTTTAGCCAGCTCTCAGCCTTGTAAAAATTATGAGAATCAGTATTTTTACACTAGGGAATAAATCTGCATGAATATAAAATATGCTGAATGTCCAACATTTTTTTCCTGTATTTTCAGAAAAGTATCATTCGACAATAGCAAACCAATGGTCGAAAAATGTTCACCACATCCCCCGCACACAATGTAAAAAGCATCTCAAATGATTTTTACGCTTTAAGTTTGTTAATTCATCAGAGACGTAGACATTTATAAAGAATTGAACAACATCATTATTATTACCTGGCCTGAACACACACACGGTTTGTTAAAATATACAAACTCCCCTTCTCTACTATACATTCCCACAGCAATTTTGCACTCATAATCTTCATCTTCAAATTTCAGATCAGCCACATTGTCAAACAGCTTCAGAAAGTGTCTCATGACCTAAATTAACACAGAAAGCAGGGAATTTTAAGAACTATCAGGAAATTAATTCATAGTTTAGGCAACAGTTGTAGAGGACAGGCCTCAAATACAGGAAAGTGTAGAAACAACAAAATCACTGGCAGAGAAGTGCAGTCCCAAGTATAGCTTTACAGCTGTCTTATGATGCCTGGGAGCCAGCTGAGCAAGATTTTAAAACTTATCTATCAATCGGAGCAGCACTGCAAACAAGGAATATGTAAGATTTTTTACTGAATCACATTTATATTCCATTATTGAGAGAGCATTCCCAAACTCATGCAGGGACTACATATTTTCACAAAGAAGCAAACTATCACAACATTCACAAGTCACCTGCTTAGGCTGTGTTCCTTTGGAGATTATCTCCAGTAAATCCATAGATGAAACAAAGTAAAATCTAGGAAATCTAACGCGTTTGGACTCCAGGTAATCTGACAGTGATTTTTCACAAAGTGTCAGTCTACGAGACAAAAAGAGTTAAAACAATTTTCAAAACAGCAAATAGTAGAATCGAATTACAAAAATATTACAGTACGTATATTCAAATACATAGTTGTTCAGTTATTAAATCTTCTTTATGGGACTGTGTTTCCTCTATAGTTTTTGGAAATTTACTGTTTAGTATTCTTTTTCTGCACTTGATTAAATTTGTTTCCATAAATTATATATAAAAATGGTGACTTTCTTATAAAGTGTGAAATAATTGAAAATGCCTATGTTAGCGGAAGAATTCATGATTATATACACCCAAAAAAGTGTATCTTTTGCCAGTTATGAAAATTATTTCTATTGAGACTTTTGGGCTAATAAGTCTCAATACACTTGGATGGAGAGAACACTAACTGTGTCCATTATTTCTTTGCACATTCACCAATTGTGGACATATGTACATTGTAAAAATTGTATTCAATATTGACAGACACCACAGGAGTAGTGTGAGTGCAGAGAGAAGACTGTCCCCATGTTAGAAAGGGAGGGGCACAAGTTCCTGCTGGGGCAGAGAAAAGCTTCTTTGCAAAAATAAAAAAATCTGATGTCAACATTTTTATTGACAGTACAGGCGGTCCCTTACTTAAGGACACCAGACTTACAGACAACCCATAGTTACAGACAGACCCCTCTGACCTCTGATGAAGCTCTCTGGATGTTACTATAGTCCCAGATTGCAATGATCAGCTGTAAGGTGTCTGTAATGAAGCTTTATTGATAATCCTTGGCCCCATTACAGCAAAAAATGTTTAAACTCCAATTGTCACTGGGGCCAACATTTTTTTTGTCTGGGTCTACCATTATAAAATATACAGTTTCGACTTACATACAAATTCAACTTAAGAACAAACCTCCGGACCCTATCTTGTACGTAACCCGGGGACTGCCTGTATATGAGAAAAAAATAATATATATATGGCAATAAATTATAATTTGCAAACCATGTTTTTTTTTTGCTGGCTTGCCCTCTTGTCTGAAAGGAACCTGTCATCAGTATTTTACATTTTCATCTAATAACAAGTTCCCAATGGCCGTTTAATACTTATTTCCAATCTTCTTTGGTAATTAGCATTTTTAGTTCTATTAGGTTGTAAAAGTATTCAAAATTCTACCTGGCTCCCCAAGGATCAAGTCATGGGGGTATCTGTGAAAGGCTGCACCTCCCATGTCATCAATGCTCTCCTAGCTTTCCTAGCTCTCCCCTTCCCTCATGTAAACATAAGCTGGGGGCCAGGTATACTTTTGAATATTTTTTTAAACTGAATGGACCTAAGAATGTTTATAATAAAAGAGCCTATGGGAGGCTGTTATTTGGGTCAAACCTAAACTTTAAGCTGATGAATGAAATTGCCTTAATTTAAAAAATAGATGGAGTCTTATTGTTTTTAATCATTTTCTTGTTTTTATAGTTTTCTATGTTGATATAAATTGCTTTTACAGTCACTTGTCATTTCACAAATAATATATTGATTATGGCTGCTTGCAGGTGAGCTTAATATGATAACATTTAAAACCCCATAATGTAGCCTTTTCTTCCATTTCTAGTTCAGTCGTTCCCTTTAACTAAAGGGAAGAAAATACTAAATATGGAAAAATACTCTTCATATCTAAAATAGGTTTGCAACTTTTTTTTTGGCCTTTTTGCCTTTATTATTTTGTTCTTTTCAAATTCCTAGAAATTATGCGGTAATTATTAACATGTCCAAAATTTCACTGTATACTTGTGGTACAAAAGGATGAAAAGACAAATCACATATACAATTATTTTGTAAAAATACAAAGTGGATTATGTTTGAATGATCAGAACCTGCATTCTCAAATCAGATTAAAACCTTAGCTAATTTACCATTAATATGAAACCGAAAAGGTAATGACCCTTAAAATTTCAGCGCTGTTTAAAAATTGGTTGCACAAGTCTCATTTGGTTCAAGATAAATTGCAATCATTTGTTATCCTTTAATTAAACCATTTTTTATTTGCACGTATATTCCTTGTTTTCCTTAGTATTACAGCACTGTGCACAGTCAGTGACAATCATGTTTTTATGGGTTTTTTAAAATAATATATTTGACAAGTTATATTGAAATCAAAATCTAGAATATATCATTTCCCAGTACGAGAAATAGTTTAAAACATTTTTATAAACCTGAACAATGTGAATCATACATATTCTTGTCAATTACAGGCGCTCCCCTACTTAAAATCACAGACAACCACTAGTTACAAACAGACCTCTGGATGTTGGTAATATACTGTACTTTAGTCCTAGGCTACAATAAACAACGATAACAGTTATCACAGGTGTCTGTAATGAAGCTTTATTGTTAATCCTGGTTCTTATGACAACCCAACATTTTTAAAATCCAATTGTCACAGAGACCAAAAAAGTTTGGCTGGGGTTACAATTATAAAATATACAGTTCCGACTTAAGTTCAAATTCAACTTAAGAACAAACCTAAAGAACCTATCTTGTACGTAACCTGGGGACTGCTTGTATACACTAAGTTGCATTGTACAAAGCATATAAAAAAATACAAGGATACCCAATGAAATATCCAAAATTCACACTGGACCGTCATGTTAACAATACATAACTTTTAGCAATAAAATATGACAACAATTAAAGCAAATCTACCGTCAAAATCAAGTATGATAAACCAGCTACGCAAGTGCTGAGGAAGCAGAAGGGTGAGACAGTGTAACAGCCTGTAAAGCCAGGACACAGAGGGGCCCCGTGTTTTCATTAGAATAATTTTTATCGTTGATTTATTTTGAAAGTTGATTTTAGAAGAAAGTATGCCATTGATAATAAATATAGGAAGATTACCACACAGTGCCTGGATCTATAAGTAAGTAAGTGTCCCTGGTTTATCAAGATGGATTTTGATGGTTGTAGAAAACTATAACCAAATTTCACAGGAAGCCAATTACAGCTTAGCTCTTATTGTTGCATGGTTCCGTAATAAATTCATCCATTTAAAAAAAAAGATACATTTAAGTGAATGCTTAACTGAAATAGAGTGAAGGTAAAGCCTCATTTTACCTTTATAATTTATCCATTAAGATAGCACTTTACTTTTTGTTTATTACACTTATTGTCTGTTTTCCGTTTTGTCAGGTTTCCATTTTTTATTTAGATTTTGTGTTTCATACAGGAGCAACAATTTACCAATATACTGGAATATTGTCGCTTTGCAGTAAATTCTATCAGACTCCCCGGGGTTCAAATACCTAGGCCTTAAAATAGCAAAACAAACAAAAACTTTGAAATCACCATTCCTTCTGTAAAACTCAAATAAAAAGAAACTAAATCATGAACGCATTGGGGGGTATTTACCAGCGCTTCTGCACCATGCTGAAATAATCACAAATGCTAATGTTTTTTTTACCTGTGGGGGCGTGGAGCGAGCACAGGTGGCCGGAGGTGGGTGTGGCCAGAGGGGAGAGGGTCAGCATTGGACATTTCTGTGAAAATGTGAAGTGTATTTCTACTTGTCTATCATACACTATTCCCTATACGTGTAAGATTCAGCATAACTCAAAATTAAAAGAGTAATTAAAAGATAAAACAGTTCCAACAAATTGTAATAATGAACTTGTCAGCTGGCCGCACATAAAATTTACACTTTGTGATTATTCTTATCAAAGTGTAAAAAAATCTATAAAAATTTTTAAAGGTATCAAAACATAATGGGGATCATTTATCTTTTGTTTTTGGGGGGTTTGGGGTTGTTTGATTTGTCTTAGTGGATGATAAAGTCTGTAGGCTTTTTTCTCATCAAACCTGCACTCAAAAGTCTCAAATTCTTGCACTACGGATTCTAAAAAAATAAGGAGACAAGAGTTTTTTACTTCAAAAGAAATTGGGACATTTTTTTTACACATATTTTTTTTATTCTTGGGATAAAACAGGCGCAACACAGAAAAACATCTGCAAACATCTGCAAAATCTGCAAATGTGCCCAAGAAAATCACCAATAAAAAATAAAAAAGAAAGAATTAAAATAAAAGATGTCCAAATAAACCTATGTAAATTTTGTACTCATCCAAATAATAATGGGGGTGACTCATTTGGCCCACACAGCAAAACTGTAAAAACCAAGCCTGTAAGAAAATGCTGCAAATCTGTTTTTTTGTATTTACTGTTTTTTTTTTTTTTTTAAATTACGGCATTTGAATTTTTTGTCAGCTTCCCAGTACATTATACAAAAAATTAAATGATACCACTAGGAAGTCCAATTTTTCCCAAGATAACAAGCCCTCTTACAGCTGTGTAAACAGAAAAATAAAAAAGTTCTCGCTTTTGGAATAAAAAATGGAAATTTAAAACTGGAAAAGTATGGCAGCCTCAAGGGGTTAATATTTAAGGGTAAAGTCATTTTCATATTTCCCCACATATACATACATTAAAGCACTCTCTGTAGGCTTCTGCTGTATTTTCTAAATCCACACATACACAGTTTGAACATTCAAACTCCATTTAGATGTTCCTCTTGGTAGGACAGCAGTGATAATCGTTGAGGCCCCATGCTGCCATTATTACTTTTAGTATGGTAAAAAATATAACATTCATCATGCAAAATGGAAATACGTCTAGTGTATTGTGGAAAGATGTGTCCACAAACACAATACAATAGTAAGAGGTCATGACATACCTTTGCTGAAGAGTCTCCAACTTTTTGAGCAATCCAGGCATATTTGTGACTTCAATAACTATATTAGAGCTGCTGATAGTTTCCATAAGTTCCTAAAATTAACATAAAGTCATGTCTTATCATTTCTACCTATACATTATATACAACTGCACTTATAGGGCTCAAATATTCCACCTCATGGATTCCATTTCAGAGATCAAATTTGACATGGGGAATGTACAACACTTATAACATGGGTCACTTTCACCATCGAGTTTACAACACATTTGCACAAAGCGACCTTAGTTTCAGATCCAGTGAAGAAGCAGAATAATCGGCAAGAACTTTGGGTAGATTGGTTGAAGGTACTCTTTATGGTATCAGATGGCAGCTTTTGTTGGCTTGAAGTCTGGGTGATACCTAGGAGTGGAGGATTTGTTATGCATCTTTTCGCGTTAATGTCAGTAGGGAAAGAGGGTGTAAATACCAGATCAGTATAGCATGCCTCTTTTACGGCTTTCATTGGTTGAGTTCTGCTGTGTAAAGAGAACTTACACAGGGCTCCCTTCTTCAGAGGAACTGCAGCCAACGTAGCAAGTTGGCATAATTGACACGGAGAGGACAACAAGCTCAGAAGCTCTTTTTTTGGTTACTATTAGGTGTTGGAGGAATTGATTTGACAATTTTTGAAGGACATCTTTTCTTCTGTTGCATAATTCTTGATTTATCCAGGAAGGTGCAATACAGAGAACAAAAGTGATAGAAATGTAGCACATTCTGGATGTCCGAGCTATGCATACAGTCCTGGATGGATCCAAAAGTCACCCACAAGTATTCAAAATAAAGTGCAATGCGACCGGAGCTCGACAATGTCTCTTCCTGAAGAGACATCTTCCTAAAGAGACATTGTCGAGCTCTAGTTGCATTGGACTTCTGGAATAGGACATCTGGAAGAGACATGGTCGAATTGCACTTTATTTTGCAATACAGAGAAAATGCAAAACATAATACAGTATGCACACATTAAAATTCTAGAGGCTAACAAAAAAGCATGGGAAGCATAAGCTTACAGCAGATCCCCTGGAAGTGAAATAACAGACAAGAGAAACAGAGACAAAATTGATAGTAAGGGAGAGCGTGGGAGGGTTTAGGAAGTAAAGAGCCAAGGCATGAAAGCAAAACAACCTTGGCTTACCAACCCACAAGACCCCACAACATGTAGGAATCTATTGAAATTCCGTCCAATGAAGCAAGGCCTTCTGGAATTTATAATATTGGAGGAGGGTTCCCTGTAACCTATGCATGTTACTATTTAGATTACATACAGTAAACCTCTGATATGACATAAAAACTACTGCAAGACACATACCTTGAAGTCTAAGTCTATCCCTTCAAATCTCCTTGCATCCTCCGGAAGTTGCTTCCTTATATCTTCCGAGTTAGCAAATATACTTTGCAAGTGTGCCCACGTCTTCTGTACTTCTAGCCAGACAGATATAACCATGTCAGCTAACATTAATTTCTTTTGCCATCTGCTCACTTCCACCGAGAAGAATTCAACATATTTGCTCATTAGAATGTTTTGCAATTGAACCTACAAAATAAAAACCCACAATGTCACCGTCTTGCTGTGCCCTTCAGAAGAGGCTCTCAGTTTCCACTGAGAAGCCTTAAGCAGTGTTCAAACTTCTGAACTCACATCATTTGAAAATGTTGATGCATTAACAGGCAAAGAGAATTATAGTAACATCGTGGCATGCTACTGTGGAAATGCTTATGAGAAAATCAAAGTACCGATAAGTCTATTATTACATATACATCGCAGTATAAAGATAGAACTCCTAGAAATAGTGTGTGGAGACAGAATACTTGGGTCGGCTGTCAATGTGTCTTAAAAAATGTCTAAAGTCTAAAAGTGGGAAATAAAATATTTTCTTCAAGTGGTGTCGCCATATTATATATAAACGGATGGTATATTTCTCTAGGATTTTCCAATATTTCATCATAGTAGGGGGCCAATCTATGGTACTCCCACCTATTTTGGAAATTAAAGTGCTACCTACTTTTCCCTATACTTCGACACCCTGGCCAATATGGAAGCTGCAGAACAAACCCTTTTAAGTCCTATCCCTGGCAGGTTGCCTGGGAGAGCTGCTGTACAGGGAAAACTCGAAAGAGGTTGATACCGCACCAAATTACGTACGTACTTCTCAGTATCGGTGGTAGTGCTAAATATCAGACTACTAAGGATCAAAAAGTGATGGCATTTCCTGGAAATACATGTCATTGGTTTATAGGATTAATCCCTTTATTGTTGTTTTAGAATTTTGTAAAAAAAAATCTTTCATTGCATTCCAAAATGCAACACAAATCAAATGTCAAAAGGAGAATAAACCCAACTAAAACCCTCAACAGTGGGGAGTGAGGAAAAAAGAAGAATATACAATTTTTAATAAATAATTTATTCTTAGATGCATGAGAAATGTGACTAAAATACAGGTGGTTCCCTACTTAAGAAAACCCGACTTACAGATGACCCCTAGTTACAGATGAACCTCTATGAACACTGTCGCCTCTGCTGAAGCTCTCTGTAAGCTGCAGGCTGCAGGCTGCAATGATCAGCTGTTCTAAAGTTTTGTTGATAATTGAACTGTCACTGGGACAAAAAAAAAATTTGTCTGTAGTTACAATTATAAAATATACTGATCCAACCTAAATACAAATTCAACTTAAGTACTAATCCAAAGAACCTATTTTGTACATAATCTCGGGACTGCCTGTACTGTATTTAATGTTTGGATTAGGATCTAGAAAGTTCTGCCATATTGTTCTCCCTTCTGAAATTTTTGGTATACAGGCAGTCCCCGGGTTACATACAAGATAGCGTCTGTAGGTTTGCTCTTAAGTTGAATTTGTATGTAAGTCAGAACACTAAAGCTTCATTGCAGACACCTTTAATAACTGTAATATAGGTTTATTGTAGCCTAGGACTAAAGTACAATAAATGACCAATATCCAGAGGTCCGTTTGTAACTAGGGGTCGTATGTAAGTCGAGTGTTCTTTTTTTTTTTTAAAACAAAATTTTATTTGATTTTCAATATAAAACAAGTAAACATACAGGACAATAGGACATTGCGCATTGTCCATGAACATATTATAATATAAATAACATTCTATCCTTATATAACATTGGAAGTACATTGTGCAATCAGTTTAAATCTCAATGTATGGCGGCATTTTTGCATTTTTCTGACATTATCATCGTGCCTTGCAGTAATCAGGATTTAGGAAGGGTTTTTATTCCATTGTTTGTAGTCTTAAATTCCCTAACGTCCCTTTCAGTTCCTCCCTATTGTACCACTGTGTGTATCGGAATGGGGTCATCAGCTCCACAATTTCCGCTCTAGACATATGAGATGAAATAAACTTCCTCCATCTTTTGAAAAAGCTTTTTGTCTGTTTTTCTTTGTGTCTTAACGTCTCTAGTCTATCTTGTCTAATTAAGTATCTCATTTGTGTTGTTATTTCTGTCATGGTGGGTATTGAGCTATGTATCCAGTGTTTAAGTCGAGTGTTCTTAAGTAGGGGACCGCCTTGTATATATAAAAATATATGTATATCTCAATTTTAACATTCTGGACATGGGATAACTGTACACTAATATGTCAAAATGGGCATATATGAAGCTGAATAGAATATTTTAACTTCCTACTGTCTATTGATTTTGACAGTCAAGCCCTTAGCCAGATGACACAATTAAAGTTTTAAGCCTTATCGTTGTACAGTGGTTATACGGCATAGATGTTTGAACTCGACCTATTTCCATTGAGATACTAAGACGCAATAAACTAATATTTTAACAATTTAATTCTGTAATTCCCACAAACAACTCACTGGGTTCCTTGAATAAAGCAAATACAAAATTAAAAACATTGTAGTAATAATAATAATAATAATCTAAAAAAAGTTAAACAAAACCAAAATCCTGCAGCTCATTCCGGCACAAAACGACTAAAGTTCTCCTTAAAAACAAGCAAGTTTGGACTTTGCCAAAGTCAACAAGATACTCCCTACTGATGTAAACGAAACTGAAATTAGAGTTGTATTGAATTGCTGATCACAGAGGTCCATTTTCTGTGTTCTGGGACCTATGAATAGTGTGGCACTCAAGAGAGAAATTGTGCACTAAAAAAAGAAAACTGCAAAACAAGTGAAAAAATGCTAACTGCTTAAAAACCACACTCATTTGTTCAAAGCAGCTCCTCACAATGGAACTGATGGCTGTATTCAGCTCCAAGCCATCAGCCGAGCAACTTTGCTCTGATTCTTGATTCAAACCAAACAGGAGCAGAAGCAGTTGGACATACTTAAGCAATAAGGCACCACAGGCAAGCACTTTCCCATAAGTGTCCCTGCACTTTATGCATGTTGTCAAGCGTCACAGCTGGGTCCAAGCGCCTTCATAAAATTACCATATTTTTAAGAAAGCTCCAGACACAGTCACTTTTATTTCTTAAAAAAAAAAAATCTAACTTTTCTATGTTATGTGCTCTAAAATGACTGAAACTGGAGTCATTTTTCTTTAAAAGTCCCACCAAATGGGAAAGAAGCAAAGGTCTCACCCATATAACCAGAATAGTGGCTTATGAAATGTAATCCTTTACTACAGGACTGGAGGGCAAAAAAGTTTTTGTGAACGCTGCTGGATCTTTATGTGATATTATGTGTTGGCTTATTGTTGCAACAATTTTAGAACAAATCTAATGCATTTGATGTGAATAGTAATCGAATGTAGGCCTTAGCCGAGCTTTGAGAGAAACAGTAAATGTAAAGTTATCTTACCTCCATTAGCTAAATATGGAAGAATTACAAAAACTGCTTCTAGATCTTTCTAAAAACTTTAGAACTCCTTCTAAAAACTTTCTATAAGATGACCAGCAGAATGTCTGCTTGTGTGACCACTACTTTATCTTCAGTATCTCTATTTGACTACTACAGAGTGGACAGGACAATTCTTCCCGAATCCTTCCAATGTATAACTCTAGAACTGAAGACAGTCCACGACAACCAATCGTGGGAGAGAACAGTTTTGGTTCCCCATCAATTTGATATGAATGGCCTGATGACTTGAGTATAGTTAATCAAAAATAAAAATTGTGTAATACCCTTTTAGGGTCTACATTGTGACTATAGGGAGCTGGTCCCCTCATGAATCTACAGTACCACAACTTAGATGAGCAAGGAATCCGGTGGGAATCTGAATTTAGTTCAGCAGAATTGTGAGGAAATATAGATATTATATGTGTCAGGCCTCATGCACACAAACGCATGCTTGCCCGGGCAAGAATACAGTTGGCCAGTTGAAAACCAAGCAGCCGTAATACGTCAAAATATAGGACATGTCCTACACTTTAACATGTAGTCGCCCGACTCGGTCACGGTACAGTGAGACAGCGTGTGCTTACAGCAGCGTAATCAGGTCCCATAGACAATTTGCGGTACATTTGCGTTGTTCGTGTACATTGGGCCTTTGAGGCATACTATACTTTATCCATATTGTGGCTGTGGAAAACTGATTTTAGTAAAGCTGATATTACAAATTCCTTGAAACAATGTAAATTTGAATATACAATGCATTACAAGTGAAACAATCAGTTTTTTGATGTTTTTATTTCCTCTACATGATTTTGGTGGCAGACAATTTGAGCCGTAGTTAACGGCATTCAGAGATCTGCTTTACGGCAAGCACATGAACCATAGTAACCTCTTGTCTGCAGGTCATTGTGCAATGAAAAGGTTAGCAGTGTCCATCTATAATGAAAAGTGGTGACACTGTGGTGGACACTATGGTGCCACAATATTGGCAAGTGGTGGACACTGTGTTATCAATAAACAATAATCATTCTGCCTATCATACCTGATATATTTGATCTCTACAGAACAGTGCCACACTATTATCAGGCTCAGTGAAAACTTAAGGATATTGTCACGCATGCTCCTGCAACCCACATCTCGTGATCCTCGGTATGCCCCAGCGCCCACCTGCCGTGTCTTACCTCTCCCGGTCCCCGATACCGAAAATTGGTGCTGGCCCTTTTCAGGAAATGGATAAAGGCTTTTCCTGATCCCGTGCCCCTTCGTTCCTGTTCCCGTGTTTCTATGTTCCTGTTCCCATGCTCCTGTGTCTTCCTGCGTTCCTGTTCCTGTGCTCCTGTGTGTTCCTGACTTCATGCTTCTGTGCTCCTGTGTGTTCCAGTCTGTTCCTGTGTTCCTGTTCCCATCTGTCTGGACGTCCTGTTGTTGACCCCGGATTGGACTTGACCTTGCATCTCTGCCACTTGCCCTGACCCTGTGCCTGAACTTTACCACAAGACTGTCTCCTGCAAAGGTACCTCGACCTTGGCTGCCACCGTGGGCTAGTCGCACCTGTGGAACAACCTGGTGGCATCCCGCCGCAGCAAGACCATCATGATTTGCGGCGGGCTCTCATGAAGGCCAGGTGCCACTTACATTCCGGTCCTAGGAGTCGGCTTGTACCACCTCCCGCGTTGGTCCAGAGGATCCACAGATCCTGCATCCTGACATATATTTGTAGTTCATACACCGATGATATATTTTTGTTCAGCCACAATAACTTTACAGAAGATTTATGCAAATGTGCCACTTCTTTCTATGCAAGTTGTACAAGATGCATACCATGGTGCAAGTTATTAGCTATTCTGACTGAAGAATAATTTTGACTGTAAGTCACTGATTCTATTTATATAAGGTTTTTAGGCTCTATATTAAACAGACATATCTTTTACTTATCAAGTTTGCATAAGGACATTATGGAAAGCATATGATATTTACCTGATTATCCTCAAGCGTCTCTATCAGGTTTTCATCTGATTTTAATAATGGGGTTCCAGTAGCCTGATGCTTCTCATAAGAAAAGTGCATTGTGCTCCATGTATGGTTCATCTCCACCAGAACCTAAGCAATAGATATACAGGAAAACATATGATATACAGAACTTGTATCTGGCATCTGCCATCATTTGATCTTTCGATATCATAGCAGAATATTTAATTACATGGATCAACATGAAGTGATGTTGTATTGGTATAACATATAGACACTTACTCCTATCCACTCCACTATTGGAGATAAATACCCCTGTTACCGGGGATGCAACCTCTAGGACCCTCATGATGGTGACTGTCAACAAGTGAACCATGTAAATAAAGAATTGGTGCACAAACTTAGCTCTTGTTTTCAAATAAATGAAACGTTGACTAAGTCCAATGATGCTAAAAAAGTCAATAGTCAAAAAGTCATAGTATGCCTGAATATATGTACCACTAAACTACCTGTTGTTGGCTCCCATTCTTATGACATTTGTGTGTCCAAGCAGTCATGCCCCCAAGCCATTAGTCAGAGATTACATTCTTTATTTTAAAGATAATCTACCATTTGAATTGATGCATTTTGAAGCAAACATGTCTTGAGAATGCTGTAGTTATACTGATGCAGAAACATATCTTGTTCAATCCCTGAACCGAGTGGTTTTGCTGAAAAAACAATTATAAAATTATGATAATGAAACTCTGTTGCTTCTGTGTCTTGCTCGGGCACTTTTCCTCTTACGTTAGTTATGCACTGCACCAGAGAATTATGGAAGCACTGTTTTGTGCCTGACAGGCTGAAGTAATCAATCTCCATAGCATACCCCAGCTGCTGTGTATGAGTGATCCAGCTCAGGTTGATTAGTCCGGTCTGGACAGTAAAGACAGCCTGTAACATGTAGGCTGAAGGTAATCCAGCTTTACTAAGTTCCTGAATTTTATAATTGTTTTTTCAGCAAAACCACTCAGCTCAGGGATTAAACAAGATATGTTTCTGTATCAGTGTAGCTACAGCATTTTTAAGGCATGTTTGGTTACATGAAATCAAATGGTAGATTTCCTTTAAGGAAAAATCTCGGACAATGTTTGTGAGATTCCTTACATATTGATTTATTTTTTTGGAAATGTTTACATGATTACTTGTAACATTCTTGCCCTAATGGAAACCTGTAAGTGTGAAAAGATGTTTCCAAGAATTATGGGTCTTTCTACTTTAACATATAAACTCAAAAAAACATTATTCTCTATAATGTCACTCCAAGTCTATGTGCCATCTTATGATGAGATTTGGTATACCGTAGATTCATTGTGTCACTCTTAAGATGTTTACTGAGACTCACTAAAACCGTAACACAGTAAGGTCTCAAACACATGACCATGTGCTTTGGCATGTGGCCATCTCACAGCCCAATTATCTTCTATTGAGCATGTTCACAGTGAGGCACCAAGCACCACGCTGGGAACGTGCCTACTGCTCACACTGGTAAAGACAGGGTAGGTCCTATTCCTGCCCATCTTTATCACCTAGGCAGCTACTTTCCATGAACATCGCTAGGGTGTACAAGAGACCTCAATCTGAAATAACCTAGTTAACGAAGACTCACCTTTTCTATTGCCATCTCCTTCACTGCCTTGTCGACTATGTTCTTCACCTCATCCTCCACTCTATGCAGTTGCAAGGCCAGCAGGTCCCCAAGGACCGTCTCTTCATTCATTGTAAACCTTACCTTGATGACAGAACGGCAAACATGAAGTCACTAGTTGGTGTGTTTTTATTTTATAAGTAAAAGAACAGAAAGAAGTGATGGACACCTACCCCGGTCTTGCTCATTAGCTGCAGCCAATGCCTTTTCCTGACAGCGGGGTTCTGCAGCTCATTTACTGCTCTCAGAGATGTTATCAAGTTTTTGACAGTCGACTCAAGACCCAGATAGACGTCCCAGGTTCTTATCTCTTTATCAAGGGTCTTCATCTCCTAACAAACATGAGTACCACATAAGAAATGTTTTCCAGTAGTTTTGGCAGTGTATCTGTCCCATATAAACACATGTCTGAAATAAGATTTTCTAAAACTTTTTAATAAACTTTGTATTTAGGGCAAATATAGACAAATCTAAAATCTAACTCATTTACTCAAGTAGTTGTTAATTAATTGATTCAACTTATTAGTTGGCTTTGTTTACACTATTAGAACATTTTTTGTGCATGATGTTGCATTTTACACCACACACATTTCCTGGTAACCTACAACACAAATAAGGAAAATGAATAAATGTTTGGTAAGGAACATACAGCTTACTGGCAATAGTGGATTATAACATAGGTGGGGTTGAGGGCGGTAGCCCGGGACCCAAGCATTTTTGAGGGCCCATGACCACCCAAATTTCACTAAATTTGATAGTGAAAAGTCCTTCACCCATTAAATCCTCATACATCTGTTCCTACTCTCAGTACATATGTACAGAAGAGTCAGTCAAGTACCTTTAAAGGTCCTCCAAAGGTCCTGAAACCACAGATTGAAAAAAGGCAGAAGAAACACATCCTCCGTTCCCCAAGAAGTACCATTTGTACCATAGTGATTCCAGGCTTGTAGGTGCTATAATAATCGTAAAGCCCTGTTAATGTTATTTGTTTCATGTCACCAGGGCCTAGTGATTGGCTGCAGAAGACCTGTGACTGCTGACACTTTACCTTCTGGCTCTGCCACTGAAAACGGAAATTATAAATTTATCTCTACAACTGCCCTTGCCAAAGGGTTTCACAGAAATTATTTAATGATCAAAGCATCTGCGTGTCACCAGTATGTTGTCTGTTTTTGCAGATCTGCAAAAATAATAAAAAGGCTAACAAATTGATGTCACTAGCTTTTCCCAACACCTTGACGAGTCACATGATTGTGGTAACCACCAATCACAAATACAGGCGGCACACAGATGACACTGTGTGACATCGGTATTTTTCATGGTTCCATATGCTAATAGGGGAAGGACTCGGACTGAAAACACTGGCAGGAATAGGATCTCCTCTGAGTTTTATACAACATCTGCAAGGATATGAAATGAATATGCATCAGTGTGCCATCAGGTAAAAAAAAACCCTATAATTTAATTATTATGTGAGCATAATTTAATTAATTTTAAAAGCCTTTTTATGAAAAAAGAAGATAAAAGAAGATGGATCCTGGCAGAGGGAGCATCAACTACATGTAAGTGTGCTTGGTTTACAATCCTTTATCCTGTTGGTAGATTTCCTTTAATCAGCACAGAGCCCAGAGTAGAAATGGTAGGATAGGGAGTAATGCAGATATCTTTTAAAAATCCTCTGAAATGAAAATCTCTCTATATATGTTATCTTATATAAAAATGTTTTAAAAATAGGTAATATTTATAGGGAACCTGTCAACAGGAATGTCATATTTATTCTGTGGAATGTTCCAATAGCCTTTGCTATGCTGATTTAAAAATGCCTTTTTCAGCATTCAGAATCATTTCAATACTTTATATAAGTTTAACCGGTTAAGGACCGGGCCCTTTCCTGTTTTTTCATGTCCATTTTTCACTCCCCACCTTCAAAAATCTATAACTTTTTTATTTTTACACGTAAAGAGCTGTGTGATGGCTTGTTTTCTGCGTAACAAATTGCACTTCATAATGATGGTATTAAATATTCCATGCCATGTACTCGGAAGCGGGAAAAAAATTCCAAATGCAATGAAAATGGTGAAAAAACGCATTTGCGCCATTTTCTTGTGGGCTTGGATATTACGTCTTTCACTGAGCGCCCCAAATGACATGTCTACTTTATTCTTTGGGTCGGTACGATTAAGGGGATACCAAATTTGTATAGGTTTTATAATGTTTTCATACATTTACAAAAATTAAAACCTCCTGTACAAAAATAATTTTTTTAATTTTGCCAACTTCTGGCGCTAATAACTTTTTTATACTTTGGTGTACGGAGCAGTGGGTGGTGTCATTTTTTGCGAAATTTGATAATATTTTCAATGATATCATTTTTAGGACTGTACGACCTTTTGATCACTTTTTATACATTTTTTTAGATTTTTCAAAATGGCAAAAAAGTGCCATTTTCGACTTTGGGCGCTATTTTCCGTTACGGGGTTAAACGCAATGAAAAACCGTTATCATATTTTGATAGATCGGGCATTTTCGGACGCGTTGATACCTGATGTGTTTATGATTTTTACTGTTTATTTATATTTATGTCAGTTCTAGGGAAAGGGGGGTGATTTGAAATTTTAGGTTTTTTTATTATAATTTTTTTTTTTTAAACTTTTTTTTATTTTTATTTATACTATTTTTCAGACTCCCTAGGGTACTTTAACCCTAGGTTGTCTGATTGATCCTATCATATACTGCCATACTACAGTATGGCAGTATATGGGGATTTTCTTCCTCATTCATTACAATGTGCTATCAGCACATTGTAATGAAGGGGTTAAAACGAAATAGCCTCGGGTCTTCCGAAGACCCGAGGCTACCATGGAGACGGATCGCCGCCCCCCGATGACGTCACGGGGAGCGGCGATCCCAGGTAAGATGGCGGCGCCCATGCGCCGCTATCTGTTTGAGGCTGCCGGCAGCTTTGCTAGCACCGATCGCGGATGTTACCGGTAAGCCTTTGCTGCAATATGCAGCAAAGACTTACCGGCTATGGAGAGGGCTCAGCCCGTGAGCCCTCTCCATGCAGCGCGACGCGACCGCCGCCGTGAATACACGGCGGGCGGTCGCGAACCGGTTAATTCACATTACCTGGCTCCCTTCTAGCACCGTGTGGCGGGTACAAGAGAAGGGGGCAGAGCAGCTGCCGCCTTTGTGTGCCTGTGTCAGTCTCCCTCACCACTCCCCACTTCCTGTCCGTGCATTGATAAGGTAGTGGAGGAAGAGGTATGGTGTGGAGTAGAAGAAGAATGCATGAGAAGACACAGGCACACACAGGCTGCAGCTGCCTCTTCACTTTAAGGTTCTATTAAAGGCATATACAGGCAAGCCCACCGTGTTACATTTTAAGTCTGATAATGGCAGACCAGATTCAGACTACACATGGAAGTCAGAGAGAGGGGCATATACACCAATTTTTTTTTAACATGGATTGTTTGATCCATGGATTGTTAAAACTATTTCAAACTTGTTTTATTTTGGTCCATTTTGTAAGATTCAGATAGCACATTGTAAATATTTTCCAGTGTATTAAACTGCACAATCCTCCCTAGTTTCTGGGGGAACCAGAGATGTTTCTAAGCGTGTGCACAAGTAATTTTCCAATATGAATAGAAAGGATGAATGATGAAGTTTTGACGGACCATTGATCCTTAGGCCCCTTCCACACTAGCGAGTGTGATGCGATGAACTCGCATCACACTCGCAACGCAAGCTGCCGGGAACGCACGGCCCGAACGCTGCACCGCGGGAGTGAACTCAGCATGTCAGTTCACTCCCGCGGTGCAGCGTTCGGGCCGTGCGTTCCCGGCAGCTTGCGTTGCGAGTGTGATGCGAGTTCATCGCATCACACTCGCTAGTGTGGAAGGGGCCTTAGTAGACAACTTTTACAAGAACCAACGCTGGGAAGAAGTCGGAAGTGGTTTCTCTCTCACCAGTAGTGAAGATCACTCTCCCCATGAAAATGGCTCTCTCACCCTGAAGATCACTGATCCGTAAGTGGTAAAATCAATATGTAACATATTTGTTTATATTTAATCACCATAATCAGAATAAACGTAAACAACCCTTATACACTGTATAATCTGGAACTTCTGTACATCCTCCCCTCTGTAATTATGAGAATCAATGTTTCCAGGTGATACAATATAAACACTAATGTAACGTTCTTTCAATCCATCACCTGAACTTAAAAAGCTACAAATAATTACCATCTAATTAGCAGAAGGATTCTAGAAGTGGATCTTTTCACTTAATTGTTAAGTGGCACTTCTTTGAAACACACTTTATAAAGAGTGAAGCGTCGCAAGAAATTACATAGTTTAGTCTTTAAAGAGAGAATTTTCAGCATCTTTTTTGAACTTTAGTTTGATGGTAGACACCAAGTCCTATAGTGATAGAATTGATGAATGTTTAATGATTAATTCGGGGAAAGAATAGGAGGTGTACAAAGAAATTTGCGTCAAGAAACTTTTATATTTGTTCATATCATTGGAACAAATCTTGGTAATACAAATGCCTTTTGTGCTCCAATTCTACATATTGTGATAGAACCTGTCATGTGTCAGTGTTGGAATTCACAATTAGTATAATGAATTTACTACCAAGTATTGCTGTCAGTCAATCCTACTGTCAGATTGTGTCATTGAATTGACTCCTGTGATTTGTATGGCATATGTAACAGGAACTGGTAGAACAGATGACTAAGTTCATATATTGTCATTGATGTGGGGATCTGCCAAACCTTATAAAGAAGAGGCAAAACCTAAAGATCCAGCACTAAAAAGCTAAATATGCATTCGGTTCCCAACCCCCATACCATGATCCCTTTATTATGCTTGTGGGAATAGTACAGAAATCATACGATATATTATTGTGAGTCCGCCATTTCTAGTAGAAGCCACATTTGCAAATATTAATTACACTTTTGGACCTAGACACAATCTGCAATAAAGAACCCCAAGGGTCCATGTTTTTCAAAATACTCAGTGTAGAGTTCGTTTAGGCAGGAAGTGTGGCTATTCCCACCTCGCAGACCGTGTGTCTTGTGCATAGGATCAAAAGGAAAGATCTAATTAGCAAAGCGAAGAGCTTGGTGTAGCTTCATTCCCGCCAAAAGTGCAAGACAAAGAGATTACATGTATTTGTTACTAACTTGGTCATAATCTGTAGTTCTGAGACCCCCTAAAAGGAAAGGGGTCAGGAGGAATAATTTCACATGTATTTGACTTTAGCTATTTGGGAATATGGTCAGATCAGGTAACACCACAGATTTTAAGCATAGCTACCCCAAATTTGGTATTGTTTTCCACTTTTTAATTTGTTAACTGACAATTGAATATTTTTATGTTTGCACTGTACATCAGTGTATTAAATCTTTAAAATTTAATAAGTCTCTGTAGTCTTAAAGAACTTAACTTTCAGAAGAGATAGCATTACCAAAATCAGTTTCATCAGTAATCATAGAGTTAATTGTGTAATCTGTCATTTTGGGTTTCTAAATTGGTGAGAGATTAATGTAGAAACCTGTAAAAGTATAGGTGGTGGCAGTAAGGATATGTGAGTGGGTCCCAGGGCTAAGAGAATATAATTTAGCCTAAAATCACCATCTTGCTTAGGTGGGTGGCGCTTTATGTACAAAATTGTGATGCTCTCAATCATAAGCTCTCCCCGTGACTTAATTTGAGAGTTCTTTACAATGCAGTGGCTTTTAAAAAGAACCCTTAAACCTTTAACAACTCCAATTTTTTACACCCTTTAATAGGTGTCATTCCACCAATTCTGGAATAGGTGGGTTTTTTTCTCAATCCCCCACTGTTCTGACCAAATCTGCCCCTGGGTGGTAAAAATTAAGGCCCTGTTACAGCTAGAGGGACACTTGAATGGAATTAAAGGACAATCTAAAACAAGCAAAAAGAATTGAAACTGAATATAAAAAAAAACGAATGACTTACAACATGTTTATAACAGAAAGTCTATTTTTATTACCTTTGCAAATCTTCTCAACTCCATATCCATTTGTTCAACATTTATCTGTTTCCATGGCGTTTTCATCCAGTCCTTGATGCTTGTCTAATGCAAAAGCAGAAAAGAAGGAGAAAACAGGAAAATGTCACGAGGTGCCAAGTAATATTCCGTACTTGCTCGTTATATAAAATCAAGCTGTGCTAATAGATCCACAATGTATATTATTTGTGCTATATTGATACCTTTATACTCCCTATAAAAGTCTTCTAAACCTTCAGCATTTGGAACTGGAGATTTGTCTAGCAAACTAATTGTTCCCTAAGAGTATTTAACATTTTCAGTACATTTGCAGACCACAGGTGGGTAATTGACTTATTTTTCTGCATTTTATTTAGATATTTTTATATGAATTATTTAGCATTTTTTGCTTTTAATTTTTTTTTCCCATTTTGCTTTGTTTTAACGTTATATAACATTTTCTAACAAACAACTTCCCTGCAAAAGTTCCAAAGTAGATTTCCTATATAATCTGTAAGAGATAGACATTACAATGGATTTCTAGGTTACACGGTTTATGTTTAGAGATGAGCGAACACTAAAATGCTCGGGTACTCGTTATTCGAGACGAACTTTTCCCGATGCTCGAGTGCTCGTCTCGAATAACGAACCCCATTGAAGTCAATGGGAGACTCGAGCATTTTTCAAGGGGACCAAGGCTCTGCACAGGGAAGCTTGGCCAAACACCTGGGAACCTCAGAAAAGGATGGAAACACCATGGAAATGGACAGGAAACAGCAGGGGCAGCATGCATGGATGCCTCTGAGGCTGCATAATCGCACCATTATGCCAAAATTATGGGCAACAGCATGGCCATGACAGAGTGACAGAATGAAGCTAGATAGCATCTAAAACATCCAATAATTGACCCTGACACTATAGGGGACGGCATGCAGAGGCAGCGGCAGCAGGCTAGAGAGTGTCATGACGACATACCCTAAATGGACTCAGGCTTCAAACCAATGGGTGGCAGAGAGGAACCAAAGGAGGTGAGCAAGAAGCGCTCAAATAATATCGGTACATGATAAAAGTTTGCCAGTATATTTTGTGGATTACACAGCAGGGTGGCGACAAAGTTAACATGGAAGCCATGAAAACAACCCAAAATTCTGCCTGACACAGCTCGTTTGATAAGGGGACGATGTATGGAGGCAGTGAACTAGTAGTAGATTAAAGGTGCTGCAGTTAAAACTATGTTAGTTGGATCTTGGCATGGAGCTGGCGCTCCGCTGCCAGGCGAGCTTTCGCCAATCCAAGCCCCTGTCTCTAGGCTACTCCCCAAACAGCACTTCTAAGAACCTTTTGTATAAGATCAAGTGTAGTAGCGTTCTTATAAGTTTAGGATATGCCGGGTGAGGGGAATGTAAACAGATGCGCAAGAAGCGCTGAAATAATATCCCTAAATGGTAAAAGTTTGCAAGTATATTTTGGGGATTACACAGCAGGGTGGCGACAAAGTTAACAACTTTGATGTGGAATGCCCTGTAATAGCTCTTGGGCGGTGTGCCTTTTATCGCCTAGGCTCAGCAGTTTCAGCACCGCCTGCTGTCGCTTAGCGACGGCACTGCTGCTGTGCCTAGAGCTACCGACTGATGGCGCCATGCCCACGGATGGTAATTCGGAGGAGGAGGAGGTGGAGGAGGGGTGGGAGGAGGTATAGTAGGCCTTTGAGACCTGGACCGAGGTAGGCCCCGCAATTCTCTGCGTCGGCAGTATATGACCAGCCCCAGGGTCAGACTCGGTCCCAGCCTGCACCAAGTTAAGTGTAGTAGCGTTCTCATAAGTTTGGGATATGGCGGGTGAGGGGAATGTAAACAGATGCGCAAGAAGCGCATGATGCGCATGGAGCTGGCGTTCCGCTGCCAGGCGAGCTTTCGCCAATCCAAGCCCCTGTCTCTAGGCTACTCCCCAAACAGCACTTCTAAGAACCTTTTGTATAAGATCAAGTGTAGTAGCGTTCTTATAAGTTTAGGATATGCCGGGTGAGGGGAATGTAAACAGATGCGCAAGAAGCGCTGAAATAATATCCCTAAATGGTAAAAGTTTGCCAGTATATTTTGTGGATAACACAGCAGGGTGGCGACAAAGTTAACAACTTTGATGTGGAATCCATGAAAACAACCCAAATTTCTGCCTGACACACCTCGTTTGATAAAGGGACGATGTATGGAGGCAGCTATATGGACGACTTTTGGAGGTAGCAATGGAGACAACGTGTGGAGGCTGCTATGGAGACAATTTAATTTGGATAGTGCCTGTATGTGGCAGTCCAAAACATTTTTCAAACCAGAGGAGCAGGTAGGTGGCCCTCCAGTAAAATGGGATAGATTGAGTGCCTGTATGTGGCAGTCCCAAAAATGTTTCAAACCAGAGGAGCAGGTAGGTGGCCCTCCAGTAAAATGGAATAGATTGAGTGCCTGTATGTGGCAGTCCCAAAAATTGTTCAAACCAGAGGAGCAGGTAGGTGGCCCTGCAGTAAAATGGAATAGATTGAGTGCCTGTATGTGGCAGTCCCAAAAATTGTTCAAACCAGAGGTGCAGGTAGGTGGCCCTGCAGTAAAATGGAATAGATTGAGTGCCTGTATGTGGCAGTCCCAAAAATGTTTCAAACCAGAGGAGCAGGTAGGTGGCCCTCCAGTAAAATGGGATAGATTGAGTGCCTGTATGTGGCAGTCCCAAAAATGTTTCAAACCAGAGGAGCAGGTAGGTGGCCCTCCAGTAAAATGGAATAGATTGAGTGCCTGTATGTGGCAGTCCCAAAAATTGTTCAAACCAGAGGAGCAGGTAGGTGGCCCTGCAGTAAAATGGAATAGATTGAGTGCCTGTATGTGGCAGTCCCAAAAATTTTTTAAAACAGAGGACCGGGTAGGTGGCCCTCCAGAAAAATGGAATAGATTGAGTGCCTGTATGTGGCACTCACAAAAATTGTTTCAAACAGAGGACCGGGTAGGTGGCCCTCCAGAAAAATTAAATGCATGAAGTACTATAGCAAGAGCCAGTGGGCCCTGTCAAAAAATAGCCAGTTTCCTCTGCTTTACTGTACAAAGAGGAGGAGAAGGAGGAAAATGAGGAGGAGGAGGAGGAGTGGATCAATTATTCAGGTTGAGCTTCCTTCACCTGGTGGAGATTGGAAATTCTGAGAAATCCAGCCTTTATTCATTTTAATAAGCGTCAGCCTGTCAGCGCTGTCAGTCGACAGGCGTGTACGCTTATCGGTGATGATGCCACCAGCTGCACTGAAAACCCGCTCGGACAAGACGCTAGCGGCAGGGCAGGCAAGAACCTCCAAGGCGTACAGCGCCAGTTCGTGCCACATGTCCAGCTTTGAAACCCAGTAGTTGTAGGGAGCTGTGTGATCATTTAGGACGATGGTATGGTCAGCTACGTACTCCCTCACCATCTTTCTGTAAAGATCAGCCCTACTCTGCCGAGACTGGGGACAGGTGACAGTGTCTTGCTGGGGTGACATAAAGCTGGCAAAAGCCTTGTAAAGCGTACCCTTGCCAGTGCTGGACAAGCTGCCTGCTCGCCTACTCTCCCTCGCTACTTGTCCCGCAGAACTACGCACTCTGCCGCTAGCGCTGTCAGAAGGGAAATACTGTTTCAGCTTGTGCACCAGGGCCTGCTGGTATTCATGCATTCTCACACTCCTTTCCTCTCCAGGGATGAGAGTGGGAAGATTTTGCTTGTACCGTGGGTCCAGGAGAGTGAACACCCAGTAATCGGTGCTGGAATAAATTCTTTGAACGCGAGGGTCACGGGATAGGCAGCCTAGCATGAAATCTGCCATATGCGCCAGAGTACCAACGCGTAAGAATTCACTCCCCTCACTGGCCTGACTGTCCATTTCCTCCTCCTCCAACTCCTCCAACTCCTCTTCTTCTGCCCATACACGCTGAACAGTGAAGGACTCAACAATGGTCCCCTCTTGTGTCTCGCCAACATTCTCCTCCTCTTCCTCCTCATCCTCCTCCACCTCCACCTCCTCCGATATGCGCTGAGAAACAGACCTCAGGGTGCTTTGGCTATCAACAAGGGAATATTCTTCCCCCGTCTCTTGTGACGAGCGCAAAGCTTCCGACTTCATGCTGACCAGAGAGTTTTTCAACAGGCCAAGCAGCGGGATGGTGAGGCTGATGATGGCGGCATCGCCACTGACCATCTGTGTTGACTCCTCAAAGTTACTCAGCACCTGACAGATATCAGACATCCACGTCCACTCCTCATTGTAGACTTGAGGAAGCTGACTGACCTGACTACCAGTTCTGGTGGAAGTTGACATCTGGCAGTCTACAATCGCTCTGCGCTGCTGGTAAACTCTGGATAACATGGTCAGTGTTGAATTCCACCTCGTGGGCACGTCGCACAACAGTCGGTGAGCGGGCAGTTGGAGGCGGCGCTGCGCTGCCCTGAGAGTGGCAGCATCTGGGCTGGACTTCCTGAAATGCGCACAGATGCGGCGCACCTTCGTGAGCAAATCAGACAGATTGGGGTATGTCTTGAGGAAACGCTGCACTATCAGATTTAACACATGGGCCAGGCATGGCACATGTGTCAGTCTGCCGAGTTGCAGAGCCGCCACCAGGTTACGGCCGTTGTCACACACAACCATTCCCGGCTTGAGGTTCAGCGGTGCCAGCCACAGATCAGTCTGCGCCGTGATGCCCTGTAATAGCTCTTGGGCGGTGTGCCTTTTGTCGCCTAGGCTCAGCAGTTTGAGCACCGCCTGCTGTCGCTTAGCGACGGCACTGCTGCTGTGCCTAGAGCTACCGACTGATGGCGCCGTGCCCACGGATGGTAGTTCGGAGGAGGAGGTGGAGGAGGGGTGGGAGGAGGAGGAGGCATAGTAGGCCTGAAACACCTGGACCGAGGTAGGCCCCGCAATCCTCGGCGTCGGCAGTATATGAGCAGCCCCAGGGTCAGACTCGGTCCCAGCCTCCACCAAGTTAACCCAATGTGCCGTCAGCGATATATAGTGGCCCTGCCCGGCAGCACTCGTCCACGTGTCCGTGGTCAGGTGGACCTTGTCAGAAACGGCGTTGGTCAGGGCACGGATGATGTTGTCTGACACGTGCTGGTGCAGGGCTGGGACGGCACATCGGGAAAAGTAGTGGCGGCTGGGGACCGAATACCGAGGGGCGGCCGCCGCCATGAGGTTGCGAAAGGCCTCGGTCTCTACTAGCCTATAGGGCAGCATCTCCAGGCTAAGCAATCTGGAGATGTGCACATTAAGGGCTTGGGCGTGCGGGTGGGTTGCACTATATTTGCGTTTCCGCTCCAGCGTCTGGGGTATGGAGAGCTGAACGCTGGTGGATGCTGTGGAGGATCGTGGAGGCGACGATGGGGTTTTTGTGGCAGGGTCCTGGGCAGGGGGCTGACTAGCAGCTGACACAGGGGAAGGAGCAGTGGTGTGCACGGCCGGAGGTGAACGGGCTTGTTGCCACTGAGTGGGGTGCTTAGCATTCATATGCCTGCGCATACTGGTGGTAGTTAAGCTAGTAGTGGTGGAACCCCTGCTGAGCCTGGTTTGGCAAATGTTGCACACCACAGTCCGTCGGTCATCCGGTGTTTCCTTAAAGAACCTCCACACTTCTGAAGATCTAGCCCTCGCCGCAAGAGCCCTCACCACGGGAGCTTCACTAGTTGACAGTGGCGCTGATGCACCAGCTCTGGCCCTGCCTCTCCGTCTGGCCCCACCACTGCCTCTTCCAACCTGTTCAGGTCGAGGACTCTCCTCCGTCTCAGAAGCACTGTGTTCACCCGGCCTCTCAACCCAGCTTGGGTCTGTCACCTCATCATCCTCCGATCCCTCAGTCTGCTCCCCCCTCGGACTTCCTGCCCTGACAACAACTTCCCCACTGTCTGACAACCGTGTCTCCTCATCGTCGGACACCTCTTTACACACTTCCACTACGTCAAGAAGGTCATCATCACCCACAGACTGTGACTGGTGGAAAACCTGGGCATCGGAAAATTGCTCAGCAGCAACCGGACAAGTGGTTTGTGACTGTGGGAAGGGTCCAGAAAACAGTTCCTCAGAGTATGCCGGTTCAAATGCCAAATTTTCCTGGGAGGGGGCAGACTGGGGGGGAGGAGGCTGAGGTGCAGGAGCTGGAGGAGTGGCGATTTCGGTGACATGGGTGGACTGCGTGGAAGACTGACTGGTGGTGGACAAATTGCTCGAAGCATTGTCAGCAATCCACGACATCACCTGTTCGCACTGTTCTGGCCTCAACAGTGCTCTACCACGAGTCCCAGTAACTTCAGACATGAACCTAGGGAGTGTAGCTCTGCGGCGTTCCCCTGCTCCCTCATCAGCAGGTGGTGTCTCACCCCGCCCAGGACCACGGCCTCTGACCCCTGCAGTAGTTGGACGCCCACGTCCCCGCCCTCGTCCTCTACCCCTAGCCCTCGGGTTAAACATTTTTAAAATGAGAGTTATAACTTTATTTTTTTTTTTACTTTTTTTTGTTTTTTTTTGTGTGTTTTTTTTTTTTTTGTGTTTTTTGTTTTTTTTTGAGTTTTTAAAACCAAACAATGCTATCCTATTGCTATGGCTATTTTCTAGCCAAGTATCAAAGGAAGCACAGTACTATGCCAGATGAGATGACACTGAGTTATTGCCTAATAGAAATCCAACCCCTACTGAATTTTGCCACTTCGGCCTTTGCTATGGATATGTGCGCCACTAAGCGCAGAACACAGCGGTCGCAAGTCCCACTACAAATTGCTCAGAATTGGCAAGTACATGCACTGCAGAAACTACAGCCACCAGCAGATCAACCAGAAATCAAATATATAGAACGCTACTGTAGGCTTCAAGAAGCTGTTTGTATTCTCCTATGGCTATTTTCTAGCCAAGTATCAAAGGAAGCACAGTACTATGCCAGATGAGATGACACTGAGTTATTGCCTAATAGAAATCCAACCCCTACTGAATTTTGCCACTTCGGCCTTTGCTATGGATATGTGCGCCACTAAGCGCAGAACACAGCGGTCGCAAGTCTCACTACAAATTGCTCAGAATTGGCAAGTACATGCACTGCAGAAACTACAGCCACCAGCAGATCAACCAGAAATCAAATATATAGAACGCTACTGTAGGCTTCAAGAAGCTGTTTGTATTCTCCTATGGCTATTTTCTAGCCAAGTATCAAAGGAAGCACAGTACTATGCCAGATGAGATGACACTGAGTTATTGCCTAATAGAAATCCAACCCCTACTTAATTTTGCCACTTCAGCCTTTGCTATGGATATGTGCGCCACTAAGCGCAGAACACAGCGGTCGCAAGTCTCACTACAAATTGCTCAGAATTGGCAAGTACATGCACTGCAGAAACTACAGCCACCAGCAGATCAACCAGAAATCAAATATATAGAACGCTACTGTAGGCTTCAAGAAGCTGTTTGTATTCTCCTATGGCTATTTTCTAGCCAAGTATCAAAGGAAGCACAGTACTATGCCAGATGAGATGACACTGAGTTATTGCCTAATAGAAATCCAACCCCTACTGAATTTTGCCACTTCGGCCTTTGCTATGGATATGTGCGCCACTAAGCGCAGAACACAGCGGTCGCAAGTCTCACTACAAATTGCTCAGAATTGGCAAGTACATGCACTGCAGAAACTACAGCCACCAGCAGATCAACCAGAAATCAAATATATAGAACGCTACTGTAGGCTTCAAGAAGCTGTTTGTATTCTCCTATGGCTATTTTCTAGCCAAGTATCAAAGGAAGCACAGTACTATGCCAGATGAGATGACACTGAGTTATTGCCTAATAGAAATCCAACCCCTACTGAATTTTGCCACTTCAGCCTTTGCTATGGATATGTGCGCCACTAAGCGCAGAACACAGCGGTCGCAAGTCTCACTACAAATTGCTCAGAATTGGCAAGTACATGCACTGCAGAAACTACAGCCACCAGCAGATCAACCAGAAATCAAATATATAGAACGCTACTGTAGGCTTCAAGAAGCTGTTTGTATTCTCCTATGGCTATTTTCTAGCCAAGTATCAAAGGAAGCACAGTACTATGCCAGATGAGATGACACTGAGTTATTGCCTAATAGAAATCCAACCCCTACTGAATTTTGCCACTTCAGCCTTTGCTATGGATATGTGCGCCACTAAGCGCAGAACACAGCGGTCGCAAGTCTCACTACAAATTGCTCAGAATTGGCAAGTACATGCACTGCAGAAACTACAGCCACCAGCAGATCAACCAGAAATCAAATATATAGAACGCTACTGTAGGCTTCAAGAAGCTGTTTGTATTCTCCTATGGCTATTTTCTAGCCAAGTATCAAAGGAAGCACACTACTATGCCAGATGAGATGACACTGAGTTATTGCCTAATAGAAATCCAACCCCTACTGAATTTTCCCACTTCGGTCTTTGCTATGGATATGTGTGCCACTAAGAGCTAAACACAACGGTAGCAAGTCCCCCTGCTAATTCCTCACAAAATGGTAAAAGATGCAAATTAAAATAAAAAAAGTAGAACGTTATTGTAGCCCTAAGAAGGGCTGTTGGGTTCTTTGAGAATCACTCCTGCCTAACAGTAAGCTAATAGAACACCCTAACGCTTTCCCTGAGCAGCAGCAGCTCTCTCCCTAGCGGCATCCAGAGACAGAATGATCCGAGCAGCGCGGCCAGCGGCTAGTCTATCCCAGGGTCACCTGATCTGGCCAGCCAACCACTGCTATCGACGTGTAAGGGTACCACGTCATGCTGGGTGGAGTGCAGAGTCTCCTGGCTTGTGATTGGCTCTGTTTCTGGCCGCCAAAAAGCAAAACGGCGGGAGCTGCCATTTTCTCGAGCGGGCGAAGTATTCGTCCGAGTAACGAGCAGTTTCGAGTACCCTAATGCTCGACCGAGCATCAAGCTCGGACGAGCATGTTCGCTCATCTCTATTTATGTTACATTGTGTTTAAGGACAATTTGGCCTGTAGATACAAATTTTTATAGTACCTTTTTGTCATATGTTTTAAAGGAACATCCAGTCAAAGCTAATTCATTCAATAATACATGGTGCAGGGCCAGTTTGGCGGACCATAACTCATTTTTATTCAGCACACGTGGAATAAAAAAAACTAGGTCCTTTATTTCATTACATTACAAAAAATGTAAAAAAAAATTACAGCACAAAATACAAGCTTCTATCTATTAAAAAACTGGAATAACCAACGCGTTTCAAACAATTAAGAATTCTAGACCTAGTTTTTATTCGACAAGTGCAGGATCATCTATCAACTTTCCTATTTGTCTACCGCTGTTGGCACAGGTTTGTTTGGGATCCTGGGCACCGTTCACATAGTTGGAAGAGTTTTCTACAGAGATGATATTTGTCCATTACAGTGAGCTGTTGTTTCTTTTTCTTTTTTTTTCTGGACTCATTTTCATTGTTTTCCTAGAACCTTGCTAGAACCTGGAGTCATGCTCCTCCCTAGAGGCCCGACACAAGGTATAGTTCAGTCAATCAGCTGTGACTGTAGTGTTCCTTTAAGTGTCCTAACAAACTCATTGTAATGTAAATGCACATGATCAACCTGGAATAATAGTATTAAGGTAATATGGGGACATGTGCAAACTCAAACTGCTATAAGGTAATCAATTATGGGGGAATTTATCTTGATGCTCCTACAAGTTATGCTGGATATAATAAGAGGCTACTGTCAGGAACAGGCACAGGCTATAGCTCTGTGGCCCGGCCCACTCCACACCCATCTCAACCCACTTGGCATGGAGGTGGGGCAATGGAAGGAAGCCCAAGGTCAGGAATTGTGACTTTCAACCTCTGATAAATCCCCCCATGTACTTAATAAACTTCAGTAAACTAATGTGTTCTTCATCTTTCATGTGGTCCTCATGTTTTAATAAATTGCCCTAATAAAGTCCTAGATTGTTTGAATATACACTTGTGCACTGTATGGTGTTTTTATATGTGTTGTGCTTTTTTAAACCACACAGTAATTAAAATTGGTTGGATAAGCTTATTGCTTAAAGGACATCTACCACCACGATGAAGGACTGTAAACCAAGCACACTGACATACAGGTGTGCACCCCTCTGGCAGGATCTGCTCTTCTTTTAGCTTCTTATGTCCTTGTTTTTACAAAAAAAGGCTTTAACAATTATGCAAATGAGCCTGAGGGGCTTCAGGCTCCATGGGTGTTAATGAAGCCTAGAGCCCCTCAGGCTCATTAGAATAATTTTTAAAGACTTTTTTTTCTTAAAAACAAGGGCATAGGAAGCTTAAAGAAGAGTAGATCCTGCCAGAGGGGACGCACATCAGTATGTCAGTGTGCTTGGTTTACAATCCTTCATTCTGGTAGTAGATGTCCTTTAAAGATGTGCTTACCATTTACAGTGAAGAAAAAAGCATGTAGGGCTACACTCATATGATCATGTTTCCACACTTCTTAAAGGGAATGTATCGCCAAGTGTTTATGTTAAAGCAAAATACAACAAACAAAGTTTGTCAAAAAGTGTGACCATTCAAATTTAATATAATAGACTTTTTGGTGATTTATTTGTAATTGTTCCTATTAAGTCCATAATTCTCAGTTCTATTATCATATGGCTTTCATACTGCAGAAATAATCCACCTTTGAGTTTACACATAAGATATGGATTTTTTCCCTCATACTTACCTTAAACAGAAATGTTCACATTGATTTTATGGCCTTGTTAATGCAAAAGTCACACACAAAATCTTGCAAGCAATGCAATTTCACACCAAGGTAATGACTATGCAATTATAGCAATGATGAAAAGCAAATAGCCAAACTTATCAACGTCAGTGTTTAATTGGCCAGAGCATGTTGATGTCAACTAATTTAGAAGATTCTCAGCAGCTACTATTTCCATGTAGTTTATTAATTGAGGTGGATAAAACATGAGCTAATGCAGTGACCCCGATGTGAGTCATTAACAATGGAAAATGTATTGTATTGCGGAGAGAGTGTTTCAAAATGGCCTCCACTTTCATGGGGTCCGCAAATTTTCCATCCATTTAATTTAGTTTTGATTAAAAATACCTCATCATTTAGTCTTTACAGTTCTAGTGAAGTTCACATGCAGATCAATGTCTCTTCATACTTTCAGACTTGTCAAAACTTGTGACCTTCGATCATCCAAACATTTGACCACTCTTATTAACAATGGACATGGGGAGATCTAGCAATATCTACATTTCCTGTGCTAGTCTTGATTACTGGATTTAGGTGCACCCTATTTATTAAGAAGATCCACAGCTACACAACTTGTGAATGTCAAAGGATGTTCATCCTTCACACCCATTCAGAATAACCCAAAACTCCCGGAGTTCTTAGACAGGAAGGGTTTAGTCCATGGGAGGAGGCAGAGGTTACTTCAGTCTCACACTTTTAAAACCTTCTCTGACTTTCAGGATGAATCTGGCCTCCCACATAGACAATTCTGTAAGTTCTTATAAATACAACACACTTGCCACGCTCAACTAACATTTCAAGACTTAATGATATAATCCTCTCAAGTCATATTTCTTTTGGACAATCAGGTGACAACTACTGGGATTATATCTACTCTTTATAGATACATTTTGTATGATTATTTAAAACAGCTTCCATTGTAATGAGATGGGGATCTGGGGGCTATTTTGAAATTTTATACTTTGCCTCACAATTCTCTAAGAGTAAAGCATAAGGCATCTCCTATGTCTTTCTTATTCATAGTGTGTATAATACACTGGCCTTTCTAAACTGTATAGGTGTGAGACCAGATGATCTGTGCCCTTGATATCATCTAGGACAGTGGTGGCGAACCTATGGCACGGGTGCCAGAGGTGGCACTCAGAGCCATTTCTGTGGGCACTCAGGTTGTCACCCCAGGACAAAGTTCACCAGAATGGAACAAATCCTCCAAATCTTCCTGCAGTCCCAGGCAACTTAAGGGAAGCTGCTCTCAGAGATATTTTAAAGCGACACTTCATTGGCTGTTTGAAACTGCAGGAAAAGTGAGAAGGTGTGGACAGGGCTGCATTATCTTTGGAGATCCTACTGCTAGACCTTCAATTCTTCCTCTACAGAGAGACCCTGGAGAGAAGCTATAATGAGAGTCTGAATTTGCCCTTCTTCCAACTGTGTTGGTGGCCTCAGGTGGTTGATACGATTGAAAGATGTGGAAGAACAGGTAGCAATACGTTACTGCTTAAAATGCCACGTTGGCACTTCACAGTAAATAAGTGGATTTTGGTTGTAGCTTGGGCACTCAGTCTCTAAAAGGTTCGCCATCACTGATCTAGGATCATATACACATGTAGTGAAGTTACGTATCCTTGGGACCCTTCTGGAATAATATTTTGGCATATATCCAAAACGGAAAAAAAATTGCAAAACTGCTGCGTTTAGACCCTTAGTAAATGTGCCCCAATGTCTGTTTTGTGACTTCAAGTGTGGAGCCAGATTATATAGAGTAGAAGCATAGTTTTGGCATATACCGTATATTCCGGCGTATAAGACGACTTTTGAAGACTGAAAAATCTTATGTCTGGTCTGGGGTCGTCTTATATGCCGGTAATGTTTCTCACCTTTCCCGCGATCCACCGAAGCTCCGCTGCTACACTCCGGCCGCCGATGACAGCTCCGTGGGTGCCGGCGTCGCAGAGAATATGACGTCGGCACGCGGCTGACGTCATATTCTGTGAGTCGCCAGCGCTCATTGAGCTATCACCGCCGGCCGGAGTGTAGCAGCAGAGCTTCGGTGGATCGCGGGAAAGGTGAGAAGCTCTAGAGAAAAATTAGAGAGGAAAGAGTGTGTGGGGGGGGGGACATTATTATAAATATTACAAAAAAAAATCCCTGGATGACAATTCAGATGTTTGGAATGTTCTGTATACTAGGGGGGGGGGCAGTTTGGCTATATACAGGGGGCTGGCTGTATACTGGGGGGACTGGCTGGCAAAATACAGGGGGAGCTGGCTGTATACTGGGGACTGGCTGGCAATATATAGGGGGGGCTGACTGTATACTGGGGTGGTTGTTTGGCTATATACAGGGGAGGACTAGAAATATACTGGGGAGGCTGGCGGTGGTATATGGCATAGTAGTTATATTCCTGTACATAAGGGGCAGTACTATAGTACAGTATGGTAACATTTACAGTAAAATGGACGATGGTAATGTTGTTGTTGTATGCCTTATGTTTATGAGCGACAGTTTTCCTGCTATATACCTGCATGTCATAAGAATTTACATTAAAAAAGGACCATGTTAAATTCAAATCTGTTTTTTTAATTTTTACCGGTGTTTTGTATGCGTTTGGAAAAGGGGTAGTCTTATACGGCGAATATATCTTAAACTCTATATTTTAACAGAAAAGTAGGGGGGTCGTCTTATACACCAGGTCGTCTTATACGCCGGAATATATACGGTATATTTATTTGTATTTACTATATTATTTACTTTCAGTGTTTAAAACTGTGAACCCTTAGTTTCGACTCACCCGTACAAATATTACCATATCCCATACAGACTTCAGCAAGATACTGGCGGCCCGACACTGATGTAGCTGTTTATATTCGGGGATGCTCACTTCAAAAAGGTCTGCTGTGTCCTGCAGTTTTCTCATCTCATCTTCCAACCTTGAAATGTTTCTATGGGTCTACAGAAAAAGAATATAGTCATTCTGTCAAAAAGTGCTGCGTCTCAGTTGTGACACTTTGCTTCCAAGAAGTGTGAATTATCTGCTGTTACACTTGACTAGGTCTTAGAAAGAGCTTGTACTGTATTTACAGGGGAATGATTCATTGCATGGATTGCCGTAGTCCTACTTAACACTAACAGTTACAACACTGTCAAACGGTGGCTGAGAATTTCATAGACAGGTTCCGGATGAGTGGAAGTAATTCATATCTCACTTCTTCCACTTCTTGGTTTTGTCTAGTAGTCAGAAAATAGGAAGGATATTCAATATTGGACACTTTACATACTTTTTTTTTTAGTTCTTTTGTTGATATATTATTAGCAAGCAGCATTCGATAATGTATTCATCAAAGTACAGACTGTGTAGTGTCTATGGGAAAAAACAGCAGACAGAAAAGTAAAGGAAAACATATTTTACCCTGTCAAAACTTTTATTATAGTATTATTGTATTCAGTTAAAATAAAAGGAAAACAAGCTAGTAGATCGGATTTTTTTTATTTTATTATATCCTAAGGCCAGAAACGCGATAGATATAAGGGGCTTATTACAAAAGCTGCCATTGGCAAAAAATTGTGCCCATATCCGGACAAAAAATTGGTTTAAGACGTAAATTGTATTACAACTTAAATGATAGAAAGATAGCTATGTTATAAAGTATTAGGGGGAAGATAATTAGATTAAAAGCACAGTAAACAATATACCATGGTCTTCGTCTGTATCAACAGAATATAGGGTATAAGTGTGCTTTTTGTGTGTCCTCAGATTAGAATATATTATCATAGGAGCTCCATTAGAGAGCCTTATCAGTCCTAGTGGTACTATACCGTAAAAAATTACGGTCACCAGTCAAATGGATATATAAGGTACTACCAGAAGCACAGGCACTAACGGTACTCGGAGGGGATGCTCAGTATCATCAATAGATCCTTTATAGTCCTGTATCAGTACTGTAGGGTACTCTAGGGTATAGAGTGCACTGACATAAGCACTGACACAAGCTTCTAGGTATTTTAGTACTGTTAAAACACTGAATGTTTAGCCCCCCCCGACATGTTTCACCAGTAGCACTGCCTTCAAGATAGATTTAGATATAAGGGGCAACATCTCGCAGCATAAATAACTTTCTCACTAAGAAACCTAGAGACCAAAAAATCAAGTGTTTTTGAATTAAGTCAGTCTGGAATTCCCCTGATCCATATGTCACCAGTTTTAGATACCCCTGGGGACGAGAAGTGACTGGCCCCAAGTTTTCACTGCGTTAGAGTATAAGATGGCTATGCCAAAACCACCATATTGGTGCCCTGCTTTCCTAGTTAGTTTGTGAGCAAGATTTCTGAACCCCTCCTGCCCAAACCCGTCCAAAGTCCTAACAGCACCAATGTTAAGATTTTCTGCAAATGGTTTGCTTCAATCAGTTTTTTATATATTTGTTCCTCAGAAGCCTCTGGACTATCCGGCCACTGCAAGTGGCTGCAGCATAAGGAACAGAGAGCGGGTGTTACTCAATTTTGAATCAATATCAGATTGGTGTGGGTCAGAAACTGCAGTTGGGTTGTTCTTTATTTTTCCGTGATCTATCCAAAGGATAATTAATGTTTCAATGGTGGAAAACCCCTATGAGAAAAGTTTTTGTTATCATAACCCAATAATTAATAATAAGTAACTCACAACTTTGACCATACTACCAAAAATAATCCCATCGAGTAGTACAGTCTCGAAAATATGCAGGAAATGGGAAGATTTACAATTTAACTACAGTTATGAGAAATTTAATTTATAATGGTACCTAACACCAAATAAAATGGAAAGAATAAAAAATATATGAATAAATTCTAGCTTGGGTCACCACTAGAGGGAGTCAAGGAGCTAACATCATACTCTTTTATTGTTAAAATCAATGTATATTTAGTATACTTCAAGTTCCTATTTTTGTCTATATGTTTATATTTGTACAGGTAATTTTGAGCTATGCATACATTAATAACTTTAACATTTAAAAAAACTTTTTTAAAATTAATCATAATTTTTGAGTTATTTAGGTAAAAATGAACAACGGTGCTGCAAATTACTGGAACTCTGAAATAGTCCATTATTGTACTAATATTATGAAGTTAAGAAGAAATGTAAAATAAAAAGTTAAAAAGAAATGACCTCTATTTCCTTTGTTTTTAAAAAGTTGAAAATTGAATAAATTTTCCACATCATAATAAAAACATGTCCTACCTTATCCAAATGTTTATATGGATCTTCTGCATCAAATTTGAAGATTATTTCATTTTTAAACCGATTTCTAAATTCATGCTGCTTAACCTGCGGGTAGGAAATAGGCGTCAGTGATGAAATCTAGAATCAATATGTCACCCAATATAAAATTCTTACAAAATTTAGCATCTTGTAAATCAATTTTTTTTTTTTTACTTGACACAGGTTCAAAATCATTTTGAAACTAATTACATTTTAATGACACGGATCTGGCAGGTGACGCTCTGCGACGGAATGAAAACATTTAGAATCTATATTTTCATCTTGGGAGAGTTATGCAGTGTTTGAATTGGAAAAAAAGATTAGACATAATTGAAGATAAAAGACACGCGGGCTTCACTAGCATTTTACTGAAGTGGGCTTTAAATTATCAGATCCATCCAGAGTGCATTACCAAGAAACATTGAATTGTTATCTTTAGACACCCTTTTTTCTAAGAGTTTACAATTTCTCAGTTCAGTGAAGCTTAGCTGCAGCCTGTTATCGGAACAAAAAGAGAAAAATCATTTGCTTCAGAGAACAGAACTGATCTCACCTCGAAAAGGACACATTTCCTCCTGATAACAGATACTTCATTTGCCTGCAGAGGAGACACTTCATGCTTTACTATGAATGCAATCTTTTTCAGATTTTTCCACCTCTCTGGCAATTCCTAAGAAAGGAAAGAAGCAGATAGTTTACCTCTGTCTATACACACAGAATCAATAATGTGGACTGAAAACTACTGGAGTATAGGCCATATGTATTGGAAATGGAAAAGTAAAAAAAACACCAAAAATATATTTTATTTCTGTGTGTGGGTGTATCTGTTGTGTTCTGGATGATAGACGTGGGGTTGATCACTTAACTGCTTCGCGACAAGGATATTTTTGGCCCAAAATTAAGAATTTTTAAAAATATTTTATTTTTGTGTGTGGGCGTATCTGTTGTGCTCTAGATGTTAGATGTGGGGTTGATCACTTAACTGCTTCGTGACCACAATATTTTTGGCCCAAATTTAAGAATTTTATATAATCTCGCCATTCGTAAACCGATTATTATTTTTTTTTTTTTGCATTGATACAGCATCTCAATTTCTATTAAGGTAGTTTGGGGAAAGAAAGGGCAAGTTGAAGAAAACCTAAAAATCTGAACATGTTGTTTTTCCATTTTTTTTAAAGAGAACCTGTCATCAGGAAGGTCATTTTTACATGATAAAAGGTTCCAATAGCCTCTGGCATGTTCATTTAAAAAATGCTTTTGTTGTGCATCTGAATAAGGCTACACTCATACTCACTGTAGCACGCTCACCCCCGACCCTCTCCATAGCGATGTATGGCGCACGGTGCCATATTACAGGGAAAGATAGGACATGTCCGATCTTTCTCCAAGCAACAGAACGTATGGTGTTGCACGTGTGCTGCACCTTACTGCTCCCAAATGGCGCCGGGAGCTCATTGCCGTCTATGGGGGAAGTATATATGGCGTATATACGTCGGCCATACAAAGGCCCCCATACGTCTGTGTCCATGTAGCCTAATTCTGATTTTTAACAGTTTCTTTAACCATTTACCGAAGTGTGACATATTAGTATGTCACATGTCAGCTGCAGGTTTATGGAGAGGGCTCACAGGCTGAGCCCTCTCCATACAAGGAGAGTGTTTGCTGCATATTGCGGCAAACACCCACCGGTAACACCCGTGATCGGTGTTAGCAGTGTGCCAGTGGTACATTGTGACAAATCATCGGTAAAATCTTCATACACTGCCATACTGTCCGAAAATGTCAGATCTATTTCAGTTATTACTGAAAATAGCGCCAAAATGTCCAAAACACCATCATTTTGCAACATATAAAAAAATTTATAAAAAGTGATCAAAAGGCTGAACAGTGCTCAAAATGGCAGCGTATTTTGCAAGAAATTACATGGAGACAGCTCTATACACTGAGGTATAAAAAAGTTATTAGCGCCACAAGATGGTGAAATGAAGATTTTTTTGCATAGAAGGTTCTTATTTTTTAAATGTATTAAAACACATGAAAACCTATATAAATTTAGTATCCCCGTGATCGTAGCATCCCAAAAAATAAAGGAGACATGTCAAATGCATTTCACCATCAATTTCAGTGCATTAGGAATTTTTCCCTGTTTCCCAGTACACGGCATGGAATATTAAATACTGTCACTGTGAAGTGCAATTTGTCACGGAGAAAACAAGACCTCAAATAGCTCTTTTACATGGAAAAATTAAAAAGTTATAGATTTTTAAATGTGTGTTGTGAAAAATGAAAATACTAAATCGAAAAAGGATCAGATACATAACTTTGCACAGAAATATGTACAGGAGGAAGTCCCGAGTTACGTACAAGATAGGTTCTTTTGGTGAGTTCTTAAGTTGAATTTGTATTTAAGTCGGAACTAGTATATTTTATAACTCCAGACAATTTTTTTTTGACCCAGTGACAATTGGATTTTCACAATTATGTGCTGTTGTGGCAAAAAGGATTATCAATAAAGCTTCATTACAAACACCTTACAGCTGATCATTGCAGTCTGGGACTAAAGGAAAACATTCAGAGAGCTTCACCAGAGGTCACATTGGGCACAGAGGTCCATCTGTAACAAGGGGCGCCTGTAAGGCGGGTGTGTTTATGTTGGGGATCACCTGTACCAGCTTCTGTTGGGACGTATATATGACTTTAAAGGGTTAATCCTTGGTTTGTATACACTCAGTGCAGTGCACCACCTGTAATTTCAGTCTTGAACAGTAGGGGTCAGGGTGTAGTGCAAAGTAAATATGAGTATTTTAAAACTTAGCCGTCATAAAAGGTTTTTTAAACTATAAAACATTGGGGCAGATTTATCAAGCAGTCTGAAAGTCAGAATATTTCCAGTTGCCCATGGCAACCAATCACAGCTCAGCTTTCATTTCACCAGTGCTCATGAATATTTTAAAGGGGAGCTGTGATTGGTTGCCATGGGCAATTGGAAATATTCTGACTTTCAGACACTTGATAAATCTGCCCCATTGTGTGATGTTTCTTTTATTCGGCTTAAATACTTACAGTATTTGACACATTAGATTTGTGTGAAATATATACTGCAGAGTAGATCCCCTGTAAGGGTTGGAGTTAATGTGAGTATTGCCCCCTTATTATTCTGCTAATTCTCTCTCTGCACAAATATTTTCTGACATTCCTATTGACAATCTACAAATGAGGGATGTACACAGCAGAGCATATTCCTCTCTGCTTCTGCCCCACAGTAGCGACTGTCGGCAGTAGTGTGAATACTGTCAGATGCTACACTCAGCAAATGCTGTGTCTGATGTCACTTGCAGAAGACACTTTGTCACGGGTCACATGTTCCGGACCCGATTTGTCACATGTTCCGAGCCAATTTGTCATGCGCCTTGTAGTAAGCCGCCACCATGACTCGGCCGATGACTCTGCATCTGTTCAGACTCATGCTGCATTCTCCAATAGGAGTCACACTGGGAGGAATTCATTTACAACGCCAGTCTTAAAATTTCCCCTGCCGGCGCTCTGGTGACAGTATTCGCTAAGAGACTCCGGCCTCCGGCCAAAGTAGAGTTTTCACTCACCTGTTAAATACCTCTGAAGGCCACCCAAATCCTGACGAACAGTCCGACGAAAGTTTACGCGCTTACCCTTAGTAAATAAGTAAATAAACAATGTGTCGCTTATCTTCCTCTACCTACCACTTTTCGGGTTTCAGGACAGGAGAGGAAGATAAGCGACACATTGGGGCTTATTTACTAAGGGTCCGCGCGTAAACTTTCGTCGGACTGTTCGCCAGGATTTGGGTGGCTTTGACAGGTATTTAACAGGTGTCTGCTCTGGGATTTTTGGCGCAACTGCGCTGGCTTTCATGCGACAGAAATGGGGGGGGTGGGACATCGGACGATCCGACTGATTCGGATTGAGCGCGGGATTTAATTTTCAAATTGTGTCGCAAGACAATGCACATACATACACCGGGAAGAAGAAGGTGAACTCCGGCGGACCTGAGCGGGGAAGCGGCACATGCAGGATATCGGGCGCAGGATCTTAGTGAATCGCGGCAGAGTGCATTATCGTTGTACAATGCACTTTCTGTAAAGATCTATAACTAACCACCATGCATCTAATAACCATATTGAAACTGACATGATTCCTATTACAGGAAGTGACCTACACTTTTCCCCTCTTTCTTAAAATATTAATTATCTAGTTAAGGACAGAGACAGTTCAAGTTATGGACATTTATATTTAAAACAAAATAAAAAGTTGAATTAAATTTCAGTATGAAAAAAATCCCAAATGTTAATACAGGCAGTCCCCAGGTTACATACAAATTAGGGTCCGGAGGTTTGTTCTTAAGTTGAATTTGTATGTAAGTCGAAGCTGTATATTTTATAATTGAAGTACTAGACCAATTTTTTTCTTTTGTCCCAGTGACAATTGGAGTTTCAAAATTTTTGCTGTAATTGGACCAAGAATTATCAATAAAGCTTCATTACAGACACCTTACAGCTGATCATTACAGTCTGGGACTATAGTAACATCCAGATACTTCACCAGAGGTCACAGTGGGCAGAGGAGTCAGCTTTAACTACGGGTCGTCTGTAAGTCGGGTGTCCTTAAGTAGGGGACCGCCTGTATTTCACTTTCCATCTCAATTTCATTCATAAATTACAAAAATAATATAGCATTAATGTAATATACTGAACACAAAAAAACATTTAATATGGTTTAATTTATGAACATGTCCTGTATTTTATGTAACATATTTAGTATATGTACATAAACTCTCAATATAAAATAATAAAAAAGCAAAATCCCCTCTGATATTAAAGGTTCATGTGAGATCGCTGATCTTGTTTGTTTTGCTTGTATATTGGAATCATTTTGCCATCTACTGATGCTAATAACTTTTTCATACTTCGGTGTACAGAGCTGTGGGTGGTGTCATTTTTTTGAGACTTTTGATAAGGTTTTCAATGCTATCATTTTTAGGACTGATCACTTTTTATAGAATTTTTCATATTTAGCAAAATGGCAAAAAAAGGGCATTTTTTTACTTTGGGCACTATTTTCCCTTAAGTGCCGGGAATAACCGTTATTATATTTTGATAGATCCTGCATTTTTGGATATGGCGATACCTAATATGATTTAGGATTTTTACTGTTTATTTATATTTATATCAGTTCTAGGGAATGGGGGTCTTTTTTTTTCCCTATTTTTAAAATGTATTTTTACTATTTTTCAGACCCCCTTGAGTACTTAACCCCTAGGTTGTCAGATTGACCCTACCATATACTGCCATACTACAGTACAGAACAGTGAAGATTTTACACATTGGGGCAGATTTACTTACCCGGCGCATTCGCGATCTCTGCGGTGGATTTGGGTCTTCTGGAGATTCACTAAGGTAGTTCCTCCGCCGTCCACCAGATGTCGCTGCTGCGCTGAAGTTCCCCGGAACGCACTGGAGTACGCCGAGCCGGGCTGAGTGAAGATAAGTGCGTGCCGAGCAACAATTTTATTTTTTTTTAAATGCACCGGTTTTTCGGAATCCGTCGGGTTTTCGTTCAGCCATGCCCCCCCATTTCTGTTGTGTGCATGCCGGCGCCGATGCGCCACAATCCGATTGTGTGCGCCCAAAACCCGGGGCAATACAGGGAAAATCGGCGCAAATCGGAAATATTCGGGTAACACGTCAGAAAAACGCGAATCGGGCCCTTAGTAAATGACCCCTATTATGTGCTGCCATGTGCAAATCGAGGCTGCCTTAGCAACAGATCGCCGCTCTTCGATGATGTCACAATCTGTTACCAGTGGGTGTTCGCTGCAATATGCAGCAATTTTGGAATGTTTTGCCTTTAATGTTTTTTAGATTTTTTTCTTGTATAGAATAAATATTATTTGAATTTTATAGCCCGGGTGTTAATACAAAAGGTGTGTATTTATATTTTTTAAGGGGTGGATGGTTCCTTTATTAAACTTTATAGATTTTTTTAAAATAACTTTTTTATTACTTTGTCCCAGGAGATCACTTCACCTAGTGACAGGCATCTATTAGGCATGGCCTAAATAGAACATTATCACCGACGGCCCTGAGATCCTTCAGGAGACCCGGGATGCCATGAGATGCCATGGACACCATGCAATTGCAACTGTATTGGGCCGATGAATGGCAGAGGGAGATCACTTTCTCTGCACCTGTTTAGACATCATCATCCATGTTTGAGTTTGGTGGCTTAGGGGTGAAACACTCGGGATTGGAGCTTTTCCCGGTGATGATTTGGCATTGCTGTATTCATACTGACACAAAAATAAAAAGTTATTTAGATTCCAAAATAAATGCAGCTAATTTTTTTATAGAAAACCCTCAGATTTACATTTTCTAAATATACAGAACACTATTCATCAGGAGGACATATAAAACCCAAAATGGTGCTTTAAAAAACAAAAATTCGTCCTGCAAAAAAAAAACAAGACACGATACAGCATAAAACCGTTGTGGCTTGTAGAAGGTCCTGAGCAGGAGACACTTTTAGGGCCTTTAGAAAACATTTACAGACTTCATCTACAAAAATTTTTTTGCGTTTCCTTTAAAGATGTGTAAATTCATATTTTTTATTCTGTTTCGCTTTACATTTCCAGTGGAAGTGCACAATGAAAATATCTATTTAGGTTTTGTGCATTTAAAATATTTGGCAAAGAATTACAAGCTTTTATCATTTTACAGTTAGTAGAATTTAATTAAATAAAAAAATGACTACTACATTTACTTACCAGTTCTATATGATCTGACTGGTAATGGCTCATGTGTTAAAAAAGGATATCCCCTTTGTACAATATTTTAAGCATATTAAAGGGATTGGCCAGTTTACCTCTTGTTTTTGTAATGTGGTGTAAGTGTGGGCAGACATATGAGGTAATTTACCAATATACATCTATTGAAAGTTCTGCTCTGCTTTTTTCATATGTAAAGTGAAGCCTCCTGTATTTTACCTGACCAGCCAGACATTCCTCTCCATAAAATGGCCGCAGATGGAGGGTCATGTGATCTTATCTGTCCATGAACAATCGCCCTGCCAGGACCTTATATTCATGAATACTATCATAAGGTCTTGGCAGGGTGATTGATCATGGACAGATAAAGATCACATGACCCTCCATCTGTGGCCATTTTATGGTCAGGAATGTCTGACTGATGAGGTAAAAGACAGGAGGCTTCACTTACATATCAAGAAAAGCAGAAAATTTAATAGATATATATTGGTAAATTACCCAATATCCCCCCCCCCCCGCACGTACACACACATTACAAAAAACATGAGGTAAAGTGACCAACCCCTTTAAAGTATTTAACTTCCCTGCAGTGCCTCCACAGGTGAAATTGAGTATTACATACTAAGGTGCTTGCTCCAGTTTTCTGTCAGACTTTGCATGTTCTTTCCAGTGCAAACTGCTTCCACAGGCATTTAAGAAGTGTCCGAGACAGATTTGTGTCACACACAACCATTTTGTGGCGTGGCTGCACTATTCTTCATGAGACACAAATTTCTTCCCTGAAAGGGGTCTTCTGGTGTACCCTCGTACCGTGCGCCATATTTATCATGTAAAGTCTGACAGAAGTGTGTCGCAGGGCCCATGTTAAAGGTGCACCAAAAAAAAAACGGTGCATCTGTCGGAGCAGTACAAAGGGTGCCAGAACGTTTTAACGCACATATCTTCTGGGTCCTCCACAGTGTCAAATAATCTAGAAATACTGCAGCATAAATAGCACAAATATTGGCCAGAATAGAAGTCTATGGCACGCGGTCACGGTGTGGTGAGCACCGGCACAGGCCCAGATTTAATATTACTATGTGAAGTTTGCCTCACTGATGTGAAGCGGGTAACAGATTCATGAAATCTGACTCTGTCTTCAAGAATGTGGCGCCACTGAATGCTTTTTTTTCTGGTGCACTCACTTTAAGGGGAGTGCTTCACATTGGGGCTTATCTATTAAGGGTCGCGGATCACACTTTCATTGGACTGTTCGCCGTTTTCAAGATTTGCGCAGCTAAGACAGGTATTAATCTCACAGGGACCACATATACTTTGTACAAGCCCCTGGCACACAATTCTGAAGCAGTTTACATAGAATAGAAGAAAAGCTCTTGGTGGTGGCCATATAGAGTTATGCTCCTCTTCTCCATGTATTTTATATAAAGGGGCATATTTATCATACGCTGGCGCTCGTGCATATTCTCAGCGGGATACATCAAGAGGCTTCCGCCACTGGCCACTGGCGTTGCGCAGAGGTCCTGATAAATATGCCCCTTAGAGTTATGTTTCATCCCATCTCAAAAGACCCTTACATCTTTTCAATAATGATTGAATACAAGACTGTATAATTTAGGCTATGGACAATGGCGTAACTTGAAGTTGATGGGCTCCGGTGCAAAGTCTGTGCCAGGCCCCCGACTATCATGTATAGTTTATAGTACTAGTCTTCTCATATGAAAAAATGAAGCTTTATGGGCGCCCTAAGCCTCTCGGGCTCGGTTGCTCGGTGGCGCGCTGGAGGGGTGACCCCTCCATTGTTCTTACGGGCAAATATAGAGCATGCCCTATCTTTTTTGCCGCCAAGGCTCAGAACGGTTAGCACACATGTTCACCGTACCGAGCCTGGGCGCCATAGCCATCTATGGCTATGGCGATCGTGTGAATGTCCTCTTATACAGTTTGATAACTTGCTAAAGTATTACAACAAAACAATAGCCAGCACTCCAACGCTTCGGTTGAGCAACACAACAAAGCTATAGTATTAGAAATGTTATTCTACTATATGATCCACAACATGAACACGCAGAACACCTACACCCAAATAACGTTTATTTTATTTTCTTACTATAACTGACGTTTCTAGCCTATACCTTTCGTGATTTGCATTTGGCATTCAATTGAAGGTGAATACAAATGAGACAGCGCAATTGTGCAGAGGAAAGGCAGGGAATCGCCATCCGGGAAAATTCAGCCTTTTGAAAGAATATTTCCATAGTGAAACATGTTTTCACGGGAGGCATTTAATCGCTATAACAGAGATTTCAATTCAAAAGCAAGTAATCAGTTTCAAAGGTCAGTCACTAAGTTAGCCGCACAGCATAGGTCCGTATATCTGCTAAGAAATTAGACATCAAAAACCTTCCCTTCTTTCTGCAAAAAAAAAAAAAGCTTTACACAAGGCTTAACTCAGTAGTAAAATTGAGCCCATACAATTTGAAGCAATTTGAAATAATTAGTAAAATAACCCCGACTCCTAACGAGGTATTCTTCTCCTCTCCGGGGCGAGCTAGTGTTTGTGCCCATGGGTTGGGATATTTAGCGAGGGAATTTTAATGCTTGTATTACATGTGGATTTTCCGCTTAGCTGGTTTCCATATCATTTGAAATTTGTCCATCATGTTTCATGATGGAAAAAAAGAAAAGGGGAAAAAAAAAAAGTGACATTTTAAAAGTGTTGAATGTATTGTCACCAACTTAAAATACAAGCGAAACGCGTGAGACGAGCACGAGATGGAAGAAAGGGGTATTTTGAATAAATACACTTTGGATCACACTGAGAATATGAATGATTTCAGGCTTCTGTGTAGTCAATGCATCTTGAAAGATTTAATTTTTATTTCAGGGTAGGATTGACACTAAGAGAAAATGACTATTTATGTGACAGTGTATCAGTACGTACAATTAACAAATGTCTGTAATTTCTATGAGCGATTAAAGAGCTGTTCAGGAGGCTTCCCATATATTGCAATGTTGCCCACTGATCATAATAACATGTTTATGGTGAAAAACTATTAACCAAAATGTATGCATCTCATTTTCTAATTTTTCATTTCCCCTGCCCACATCTTACTTTAGAATGGAAGGTCCCTTCTGTTACAGTAACTTATACAGTATCATACTAATTGTTGTCATAGCTTTTCTGTTAGGGACAACCCCCTCTAAATGTCCCATCTTTGAGAATCCTCAGTGGGTACAGCTCCCAATCTGGAATTCAGCTAAATATTTGTGATCCCTGTTGTGTCCAGTGTTATATATAGTACTATTAGGGCTGGATTAAGGATGGGGGAGGCCCTGGGTGCAGACTGGTGAGGGCCCTTCCCCAATTTTTTTTCATAAAAGTAAATGTTGCTAGTAATAAATATGTACAGCCGCCCCACACACATAACTATAACTATATACAGCCCCTATAATAACTATATACAGCCCCCTATAATAACTATATACAGGCCCCCTATAATAACTATCTACAGGCCCCCTATAATAACTATCTACAGCCCCCCATAACTATACACACCCCCTATGATATATATATGCAGCCCCCCTATAACTATATACACCCTCTATAATAACTATATACAGTCCCCTATAACTATATACAGCCCCCAAAATAATAAAATTGTACTCTCATTCCTCCGTTCCCACGATGCTCGCCATCTCCTTCTCTTCCCTGGAGGTGTCAACATACTGTCAGGACGCCTTCATGGTCTATGGCATGCCTGCTTCATTGAATTACTGCGCCAGAGATGGGTCCGATGTACCTCAGTGTTAGCATAAAGGCGATTTTTATAGCAGGTACAAAGGTATCTAAATGGGCGATTTGGGACTTCAAAAAAGTTTGAAAGTCCAATTGTTACTGGGAAAAAAAAAAATTTGTCTGGAGCTACAATTATAAAATATAACAATTGCGACTTACATACAAATAATATACACCTTAAGTCAGTGGTGGCGAACCTATGGCACGGGTGCCAGAGGTGGCACTCAGAGCCCTTTCAGTGGGCACCCAGGCCATCACCAGAGAGGACTCCAGGTATCTTCCTGCAGTCCCGGACAGCCTAGGTCTTGCTGTGCACAAAGATATTTTAAAGTGACAGGACTACCTGGACTACTGGAGGAGTGGGAAGGTGTGGACAGATCTGGATTATCATTGTAGCTCCTGCTCCGGCCCTGACAATCCTTCCAGTTTATGGGACCCTGGAGGGAAGCTACAATGATCTTCCAAATTTCTTCTATTTTCTGCTTTATTGGTGTCCTCAGGGTGCTGATATGAATGAAAGATGTGACAGAGCAGGGAGTAAATCGCAAATAAAATTTCTGTGCTGGCACTTTGCGATAAATAAGTGGGTCTTGGTTGTAGTTTGGGCACTCCGTCTCTAAAAGGTTCGCCATCACTGCCTTAAGTACTAACCAAGAGAACCTATCTTGTAAGTAACCCAGGGACTGCCTGTATTTCCAAAGCTATAAAATCCGCAGAAACCACTACATGTTTCAAACTAAGGCCCCATGCACACAACCGTATAAAAATGGATGCAATAGATCCCATATTTACAGCCAGTATACAGCTGTATATACAGAACACAAAAGACCATACGGTCGTGTACATGAGGCCTAAGAACCGGATAGGACTAAATCCTGAAAAGTTGCTATTCTGTATTGATTTGTTTAATGGAAAAGTAAAAGTTACCTGAACGATTCATGTTCTCACCTGTAGCTGTGTATAGATATGGTCCGGTAATTGCTGTCCATAGGTTCGGAGCAGATCAGCTGTAGACTTAAGATATCGGAAATGTTCCTCAGTTGAAGATCTATCCCGAATAGCCATTAGATGACCCATAATTTCCACAAGCGCATCGTGGTCCTCTCCTTCCCCTTTCTTGGAGAAGCCTTTCGCAGTATGATCAATAAATTCAATAAGTTCATTGATGCTAAACATTAAAGGTAAAAATAAGTCATTCTTATTTTTCAGTATTACAAAAAAAAATTAATAATTAAAATGTAAGAACTGAGGCCAAAGTCTTTTTAACCTATGTGAGGTCAAGGATGCCAGTAGTTGTATACTTGAAGGTACCGGTATGATGTCATCTAAGGGGTTTTATATATGAACCATAATTGTAATTGGCAATTGTCTTTTAGTTTAACTGGATTCCACTAAAACATTGTGGTTTCAGAGAACTGTTTTAAGTCCAAAAGAAACAGCGAAGTTACCTGCTTGTTACATTTGTTAACAAGTGGTCCTTAAACATCCAACTCCATCTCTTCACAACATTCATCAGAGAGATTTTGAAAGGCTTCATATCTACGAGCAGCCACCCATTAAATGTCCGTTCATCTTCAAACTCCCTAACTTCATCATAAAGGGACTCATAAACGCTGATCTGATGAAATATAACAAATCAACACTTAATAATAACCCCAAACACATGGAATCTGAGGGATTGCGGATGGTATGTCAACATTTTATGTTCTGGTGTATGCAGAACCTCTGAACAATTATAATGAGTTACCCGATTATATTAGATTGTTTCTATGAGGGCTCATAAAATCACACTCTACTTTCTGGAGTCAAATCTAATTTGGCTCACTAAAATTCCTAATAGAGGAACTCCATTTTTTCATGTCTGTTTGGGACTTTAAACCTAATTTGCATGGGTAGAGGCGTAACATGAAGATGCTGGGTCCCCATGCAAAAACTGTATCAGGCCCCCAATATTATATATTTTTTCTAGCACTAGTCATTTGTATGGGAAGGAGAAACTACAGTGGTAGAATCCATACCTGCTACTATGGGGCCCGCAGTGTCAGAGGGCCCCAGCATCCAACCTGACACATTAAAGAATGGAGGATGTGCACCATTATATGCATTTTATGCTGCACATTGTTCAGTATAATATGTATATAACAGTGCACATCTACACAGTACACAGCATAAATAGGATGCTTAGAAATGTTGGGGTAGAGGGAGGGGACAGCTGAACGACAGAAATATGGATCTCTCATCTCTAATTCCTGCCATGTACTACCCCCATGGGGTCATCAGCTACTGGGACAGACCTGTGTAAGTGTATAAATGTATTTATCAGTGCTTAGATGTGGACTTATAAGTGTATAAATGTGTGTAAACGTGTATAAATATGGGAGCATACAAATATGTATATTTTCTGAAGGGGTAAGGGGGCCCCATTCAGGGGTCTGCTGTGGGGCCCAGCTTCTCCTAGTGAAGCCCCTGCTCTTAGGCTTTTTAAGGACCCCCTTTAAGTCATATTCCTATTAATGGAAATCATAAATATTTTTGGAGCTCTGATGTGCCCTAAAAAGTAGGGCGGAAAAAGTAGAACCAGATACTCTTTCAACATGTATACTACATGGTGATCAGACCCCTAGCTCCTGACTCTGCTATCCTATCATACTGTAACTTGGGTTGCTATTGTACTCTAGCATGCGTTTCAATCTGACAGCCCTTCTGTGGATAACCCCCAAGCCTTTCCCTGACTACACAACTGCCCTATCAGTAATCCATATGATTCAATGATACATACATTCTTCTTGCTGAAGAACAATGGAATTCCTTAGAATCTGCACCCTACTCTAGATCTTTCCCTTTAAACAAGCCCCCTCCATATCTCTACATAACCCTATAAATTTTCGCTTTATGGAGACAATGAACAGTAGCAAACAGTTCTCCTGGAACAGAGGTTAAAATGTCTTCCACATCATTCATCTTACTATTTTTCACTCTGTTCTTCTTCATTTAATGCCAATTACTCAGAAGAACAGGGGTTATATACATTTTGGTATATGATGGTTTTCCAGTTAAAACAGAGAGATGATGTTCAGCTTCAGGGCGGCGGTTACCCGTGTATATCAGCGAGACGCCATAATATTTTCCACTGGATGACAATTGAAATTGAGTCATTTTGTTTCTGCGGCGCTTTACCTGTTTCTTGAAGTGTTCTAACTGCGGCGAACATTCCTGCAGTTCATAATCTGCATACAATTCCATCTCCTCGGCGCTAAGAAAGCGGCCGTACTGGAGGAACTGCTTCATGAATTCAGTTTTATCATCCGTCCACAAATAGCTGTACTTTTTAAAGTGTCTCTGATACTCTTTCACATTAACAATGGTCGAGTGCACCCTTCTCATAATTTCTCCATGCATTTCTTTCAACTCCTCCATCTCATCAACATCGAGCTACATGCAAGACATAAAAATGAGCGATATATGAAAGACTGTGATTATTTTTTTCCCCCAATAAAGAGTGAAAATGTAGAAATGTCTCTACAAAGAAAAGAAGGAAAAAAAAAAATACTATTCAATTTTCAGAGTGGTGAAGTGTTCAATCATAACCAATGCTGACCACATTTTAAGCTGAAACGGTCTACTTTGAATGAAATTAGCATTTTATGCTTTACATACTGCTGGCAGCGGTGTGGATGTGAAAATACCTTCTACAAGAATAATAAAGGCTGTTCTATATGCCACACTCCACCAAAAAACATGGATAGATGGCCAGATGATTGGGTTTTTATTTGTATTGTGCCCCATGCATATCAATGTATTTGGGATCCGTATCTCATTTCCGAGTCCCAGATGTGATGTTAATACCCTTGCTTTGTGCCGGGCATATTTCCGGATTTTTGACATACAAATATACACAAAATATACAAAAAAGTAACAAGAGAAAAAATTATACAAGAAAAAATGTCATTATGATTTAGGCTAGTTCCAAAAAGGATTAAAAAAACTATTAACTCAGCTTGTAACGTAAGAAACGGACATATCAGGGAAAGAGATGTTATATTGTTGCCCTTGTCTTAAAGGAAACCTGTCAGCAGACCTAATAAACCACTTCCAGTATGTTGTCAAGCAGCTGAGCACCTTCCAGATCATGGTTCTTTCATGGGCCAGTGCGGTGGCATCATCCAGAAAATCAATTTTAAAGTGAGATGTAAATTGGTTGTATAAGGTCAGGGAGGTGGAGAGTTTAGCACTGAAGTCAAGGTAGGGAGCTCTGAACTCCTTATTTGCTTAAGATGCAAATATTAAAACCAAATCAATCTGTAAAAATCACAAGTTTTACAGCTCTAAAGCCGTAGACTCCTTATGCTGACTACTTTGTATGTACATTGCCATAAATACCTGGTAAGTACTTTTCCCAAGATGCACCGCAACACGCGGTATAAAGGATGCTATTCGAAAAGTGTCCATGAGTAAGCCCTCTATGATGTTACAGAAATTGCCATTGGCGTCAAGGTCCAAGGAAGGTGCAAAGATCATCTCACTTCCATCAAGGTAAAGTTCCACTTTAAACAAAGGCAGATTTTTAAGTGATGGTTCAGTGTTATCGATCAGGTACTGGAGAGAACACTTCACTGCCTGGTGCAATCCTTCTAAAATCATGCGGTCTATGTACTCAGTGTATGCCTTCCATTTATCCGAGTGCAGTTCTGCTCGGAACAACTGCTGATTGCTCTGTAAAAGTAATGCAGATGTTAAGTGCACAGGCTAAGAAAATCTTCCACAAACTGTGCTTACATAGTGTGTATCGAGCGCACCCACTGCCATCATATAAGACAATACCCTTGTCTAGACCACACACATAAACACATCGGTAAAAGTCCTGTATATGTTCAGTTTGTTCTTTTATTCCTTGGAAAATAATAAAATCTTGGGTGGCAAAACAGAGAAATGCAGCAATTTTTCTTTTCTTTGCAGCATTCACAATATGGCAGTATTATCTTTATATTTTGACAGACCAGGCATGTTGAGACACGGGTATAACCAACATTAAAGGAAATCTACAATCAAAATCAAGCATGATAAACAAGGGCACTTACTCACCGATGACTGAACTCATACTATGACCAAACTTTCTTAAATTTGTTGTCCACAGCTTCCCATCTTCTAAAATCAACTTTCAAAATTATGATAGTAAGCCTGAGGGGCTACCTTGGCCCCTCTATAATCTGGTTTTGCAGATAATAGGGATCATTTACTAAGGGCCCGCCGACCGCGATTCCGTCTGGTTTCTGTTTTGCGCCGAATTCCCCCGGGTTTGTGGTACAACGGCGCCGACTTGCACGCGACAGAAATCGGACAACCCGACGGATTCGGACAAACCGCGGAATTTAACGAAATTGTGTCGCAAGATCAAGCACTCACATGCACCGTGAAGAAGAAGGTGAGCTCTGGCTGACCTCAGTGCGGAAGGAAGGAAAATTGGAATCACGAGCTTAGTGAATTGCGTCAGACCCGAATCCTCGTCGGACAATGCACCGCGGGATCACGACAGGACTGGGTAAGTAAATCTGCCCCAATGTCTCACCCTCCCCCCTCTGCTCCATCGGCACTGAGATTACAGCAGAAAGTGCTCGCTGCAGGTGGACTATGGAAACGGGGGAAGGTGAGACAGTGTAACAGCCTGTAAAGCCAGATCACAGAAGGGCTAGGGTGACCCCCTCAGGAACATTAGCATCCCTTTCAAAGTTGGTTTTAGAAGGAAGGAGGAAATGGATAACACATTTATATATAAACCAGGGACACTTACTTATAGATCCAGCCACAGTGACTGTGATAATCTAATTATCTAGATTACCACAGTCACGGTGCCTGGATCTATGAGTAAGTGTCCCTAGTTTATCATGATGGATTTTGATGGTAGATTGCCTTTAAGTTGTAAACCCCACTTTGAGCCAGCTTGTATTAATATATAGTGTAGCAGTGGTAACGCTCTACATATATACATCATAGAAAAAAACACCTCAATAATAAGTAAAATACCATCAGAAGTTCTTGAATCTTCTGCCCCACGTCCTCAGCAATGCTGTAGTGTTTGGTCATTTTCTCCTTGTTTCGGAGGCCTTGAATGAAATAGTTTCTTCCATTTTTATTTGCAATTAAATAATTTTCACTTATCTTGTTCATTAAGTTTTGCATGGTTTCTACGTTGTGTTTGGCCTTAAGAATGCGGCAGTCCATATTATACACAAGTTCTCGGGTTTCTACTATGTAACCATCCAAATCTGGTGAGTACCATGTTAGGAGAGTGAGTGCTGGCTCTAGCTTCTCATAAACCTGCTGCAGCTCTTCTTGTATAAGTTCCTTTTCCACAGGTAAGATGGTCTTTAGAATCCTATTGAACCATTGACATATGAGGTCAAGGTTTCCGGTGTGCTAGTTAAAAAAAAGGTCCCAAAATGAGTTAGATGAAAAACTACATAAATCACAAATTATTTACTTCAGGGGGATAGGGGGGTTATAAGCAAAGTGGCAATTTCTGGTGGGAGTGAAGCGGCATGCCAAAATGGGGAGGGGGTTCGGCAATGGGCAGGCGCACATGTTCCAGTTGCACATTATAGCAGTGATGACACATGTTCCAACAGAATTTGGTAAATCCATATACAGAATCCATACTTTTACCTAAGACTTTCAAGGTCAATATTGGGATCTTATTGTAGAAACGTTATGTATTATCTTTAATCAATATGTAAACTTTCTTGTGAACTTAATTACCATATATATACTCGAGTATAAGCTGACCCGAGTATAACCCGAGACCCGTATTTTTAACACAAAAATTGGACTTGAGTATAAGCCAAGGGTGGGAAATGCATTGGTCACAGCCCCCCCAGTATATAGCCAGCAAGACCCCTGTAGTATATAGCCTGCCAGCCCCATGTAGTGTATAGCCTGCCAGCCCCCTGTAGTGTATAGCCTGCCAGCCCCCTGTAGTGTATAGCCTGCCAGCCCCCTGTAGTGTATAGCCTGCCAGCCCCCTGTAGTGTATAGCCTGCCAGCACCCTATGGTGAATGGCCTGCCCGCCCCTGTAGTATATAGCCTGCCAGCCCCTTTAGTATATAGCCTGCCAGCCTCTCTAGTATATAGCCTGCCAGCCCCTGTAGTATATAGCCTGCCAGCCCCCTGAAATATATAGCCTGCCAGCCCCTGTAGTGTATAGCCTGCCACCCCCTGTAGTATATAGCCAGCCAGCCCCTGCCCCTCAGTATATAGCCTGCAGCACCTGTCCCCAATATAATGCCTGTAGGAAAAAAACAAACAGTGTACTCACCCTTCCGAAGCCCCCCTTCCCGACAGGTCCTCTTCTATACAGCGATGCTCGCACATAGTAGAATGTCAGCGAGCGGCTGACGTCACGATCCCAGTGATGGTCGGCACAGGGACACGGAGCCAATGGGGAAGCATCGCTGTATAGAGGACCTGCTGGGGGGCATCGTAAGGTGAGCACGCTGTTTGTGTGTTTTCTTAACTCGAGTATAAGCCGAGGTGAGGTTTTTCAGCACATTTTTTGTGCTGAAAAACTTGGCTTATACTCGAGTATATGCGGTACATTTTTTAAGTGAGAAATTGAAATAAAATGGATAATAGTATTATGTGCAAAATCACTTGTCACTTGATTTTATAGGCATATTGAGGGTTATTTATCATTACACCAGCTCTTTGTCTATTATTGGAGCTCTGCTGCATATCAGATTCATTAAAGTGGCTTTGGTCCTTTAATAAATGTTATTATGGTCTATTTTTTGTCTGGGATTCTTTTTCAAAAAGTCCCCAAAAATTCTCAAAATGCATAAAAAGTCCCAGCATATAGACCAGCAGGGACTGGAGTAACTATGAAAAAACCTCAATGCAACTATTTGAGGCCTTTTTTATGCCAAAAGAGCCCAGGAAAACCAACGACAAATAACCCCCATTGCCTGCAGTTTTTCTATGCAATTTTCTGGACATGGTCTGATCCACATGAAGCATACATAGCAAATGAAGGGTCAAAATTCAAAGAAAGGCAAACAAATATACAGTAGGTCATTTTTCCTGTGTGACAGCCTAGTGTAAAGAACAACAATTAAAAGACATTTTGCTATGGTACCTTTTGAAGCTGCTTCCTTTTCAAGTACAAATCTTTGGCCATTGTGGGGATATCTGAAAATTTCAGGAACTGAAGATATTTCACTTCTCGGAGAACAGCAGCTAACTAATGATGAAAAACAAAAAATACTAAATTTTTGCCATATTCTTTGTAAAATAAAATAGGCTAGTATGTTGTTTTCTCCAATAACCCTTTAACCCTTGACTGTGAAGGGGCTCTACCAGCACCTAAATTACCCGATAAGTAACCACAGCATTGTCTAGGGAGAATTCTAAGCTTCCTAGAATTACTTTTCAATTTCCCAATGATCTGCCCTTTTATAGCTATGTCTGTTGTTGAACATAGAATTATAGAAACAACAAGTGAAACATCAAATAATAAGCCTGTTTCAAGTGTTAAAATACCAAAAACTTAGATTTTTTTCTGTTCTTAATGCAAAGCAATTAAACAAAATTATGTGAAAAAGAAAAAAAGATGATTTCAGTTGACCCTTTCCTTGTAGCCACTAATTTGTGTGCTGGTGCACGGACAAACTGAGCCGGATCAGTGCATATTGAAGTGGAAAAAACGATGAATCGAGCAACCAGGCAAAAGTAGATGCGAAAGTTCGTAATAAAAAGTCAGACTATGACTGAGAACTAGAATTGGTTTGAAACGCGTGAGTTTTTTTCAATATGGTACCTGTTTTAAACCATTTTAAAAGATGAAATAAACTTCACTTTTTATTACGAACTTCCGCATCTACTTTTGCCTGGTTGCTGGATTCATCGTCTTTTCCACTTCAAAATTATGTGAATTAAGGATAGTATTTCATTTTGAATATCTAGACAACCTGGCCATTGTAAAGTATCTCTCTCTGTTTTATAACTACTATTATGAATACATGTAAAAAAATAATAATGAACTAGGATTGAACTAGAACTCCTTAGGCTACATTAAAATCTTGGTTTTTGGATATGTTCTGCATTTACACCAGGAAAGCTCTACACAGTTTATGTTGCATCCAGCAGGAAACCCCTGATGGAAAACACACTAAACTACACTACATCATCCTGCATCCTCCTGAGTGATGTACACGCTCATTGGAGGTCATAATAGCCTATGGTGGACGGATCCTACTGTATTGCATCCATCCCCGACCTCTGCTGAGCGTACCACCATGGAGATCCTCAATGATGTAACTGTCCATAGTTATTTTACTGGGGAAATGCCTTGAACATCGGCAGAAGCCAATCACTGGCTGTTTACGATGCTCGCTCCTCCTCCCGCTTACAAGGGGAAGGGGTTGCATAGGATGACATGTATTAGCAAAATGACATATGTTCATAACCTTAAAGGGCTTCTCCAGTCTTATCAAGCTACACCCTATCCTCAGGATACAGCTTAACTTGCTGATCCATGGGGTCTCAGTGGAGAGGGGTCTCAGGGTTTCCATTCTCCATTCTCAGGGTCTCCATTGTATCCATGCTGCACTCCAGGTGACCGGTGGATAGGACCTAACTTGCTATGACAAGAGAACCCATTTAAAGGGCATCTATCACCAGGAGGAAGGACTGTATGCAAATAGGCCAGATGAGTCCAGATATTAATGAAGCCTGGAGCCCCGCAGACTTATTTGCATACAGTCTTTCATCCTGGTGGTAGATGTCCTTTAGTCTCCATCACTTTGATAAATCTGTATTTATTGAGATAATAAGTGATCTGTTAATACTCTAAAACATCAGGTCCTATTTTAGCTAAAACTCTACTCCAATATAATCCAAAAAAGTAAAATATAAAGCTACCATTGGGTTGAAGTTAGTTTCATACAGCCCATCATCACCGCATTTTAGTATAGGTTGGTTCAAATGCGATTCACAGACGTCACATAGATTTTCGGACCAATTGTTGAATGTTTCCTTATCGTGGACATCTAAAAGTTCCATGAATTTATCATATTTTTCAAAAATTCTTGTGGCTTCATCGTTTTGGAGAGCCCTGTATAGTGGATATGTAAATACATTACATGATTCTGCAGAATCTTGTAAAGCGCATATTTATATACATATTACGATACATACAGTGCTATATTCTTACTATATGTACGAGAATTCCAACATTTTTTAAAAAAATTATTGAACATTGTACGAAATGAAATTCTATATTCAGAGGTGAGATAATAAACATCAATGATGTCACAGCACAGGGGAAAATATGGTAATGTCATGTTACCTGGTAGGAAACACAGCAATGTCATAATACTGTAACACATAATACACTTGCATATTTCTGCACAACAATAACAGTCACAAAGAGGTCACAGCGAATGTATAATAAGCACTATGAAGTCATAAGACGGGGTGAAGTCACAGTACAGTTATCATGGTCACAGTACACAGAAAAAGATATCGCAGTACAGGGATAATACACACAGTGATGTCACAGTACAGGGATAATACACACAGTGATGTCACAATACAGGGATAATACACACAGTGATGTCACAGTACAGGGATAATACACACAGTGATGTCACAGTACAGAGATAATACACACAGTGATGTCACAGTACAGGGATAATACACACAGTGATGTCACAATACAGGGATAATACACACAGTGATGTCACAGTACAAGGACAATACACACAGTGATGTCACAGTACAGGGATAATGCACACAGTGATGTCACAGTACAGGGATAATACACACAGTGATGTCACAATACAGGGATAATACACACAGTGATGTCACAATACATGGATAATACACACAATGATGTCACAGTACAGGGACAATACACACAGTGATGTCACAGTACAGGGACAATACACACAGTGATGTCACAGTACAGGGATAATACACACAGTGATGTCACAATACAGGGATAATACACACAGTGATGTCACAGTACAGGGACAATACACACAGTGATGTCACAGTACAGGGATAATGCACACAGTGATGTCACAGTACAGGGATAATACACACAGTGATGTCACAGTACAAGGGTAATACACACAGTGATGTCACAATACAGGGATAATACACACAGTGATGTCACAGTATAGGCATAATATACACAGTGATGTCACAGTACAGGGATAATACACACAGTGATGTCACAGTACAGGGATAATGCACACAGTGATGTCACAGTACAGGGATAATGCACACAGTGATGTCACAGTACAGGGATAATGCACACAGTGATGTCACAATACAGGGCTAATGCAGACATTGATGTCACAGTACAGGGATAATACACAGTGATGTCACAGTACAGGGATAATACACACAGTGATGTCACAGTAAAGGGATAATACACACAGTGATGTCACAGTACAGGGATAATACACACGGTGATGTCACAGTAAATGTACTGTAACATCATAGGGGATGTGATAACACACCATGGGAAGACTGCTAACTGTGATGACACAGAACAATATTTTTTTTTAAAATCTTTATTCTATCACGATTACGGCCATACTGCATTCATATAGTTTTTTTTATGTGAGTCTTGTTTTACAGTGATGTCTCTCCGGAGGCGTGCATAAATTATAATTCACAGGAACGCTGGCATGTCAAGTCGCAAAAAGATGTGCTCTGGGTTAGTGGAAAAGACACTGACAGGTAAGTATAGCTAACTTAATTCACTACTGCACAAGTGGTAGTTTTCCTTTAATTTTTGCAGGTTTTCCTACTTTTTTTTACGGCATTCACCGTAGGGGTTCAGAAACAATTTTATATTATTGTACAGGTGTTGTCGCGATACCAAATTTGTAGTGTTTTTTGTGTATTTTAAGTATATATGTATTATAAGTTTTATTGCTTTTACATTGGATCGGGCATCATTCTTTTTTTATTGATTTTGTTTTTTGTACTTTTTTTTCTTTATTATTTGATCACTTGTTAAGTGTAATATACTGCAATACTGATGTTTTGCAGTTTATTACAACTGTCAGTCTATGTATTCTGGATAGGCTACCAGGCACCAGCCCTGGGGTAATTCATAGGCAATAATCAGGGAGCTGCATGGGGGAGGGGCAATCATACGGAATGCCCTTTTTAACGACGGGGTCATGAATAAACAGCTGGGATTGTGATCCCATCAGTTACTGTGGGATCCCGGGCCGGGATCCCGGTGTGACCACCCTATGTCATACAGTGACATCACAGGTACTATCTAGATATATTTCTCTGCTTAGTGTAAATGACTGTCAGCACCCGTCCAGCAAATGCGCAACCACAACCAGTCTTGGCGATAGCTGTCAGACTATGTAAGTGATGGCAAACTCACCCTGCGACGTCCCAGCGGGCTAAGGCCCTGCCTAAAGCAGATAAACCGCCCTGATCAGGAACCTAACTGACGGTCCCTGAGTGACCCTACAACAGGACAGGAGACACTTACTTCGTCTGTCAGCTGCTGGATGGTGGAGCGGACAGGTAATGGAAATACAGGTATAGACCAGTGTTCACACTGGCGCACAGAAACCAACACAAGACTGAACAGGTAACCGAAATGCAGGAATAGACCAGTGTTCACACTGGTGCACAGAATACAAACACAGGACTGAGACCGGGACAAAACAACAGACATAGACAGGTCTTCAGGCAGATAATCACAGATCAGATCCAGGTACAGGTAGGATATACACAGGTCAGGTCAAGATCAAGCAGATAATATACAGGTCAGGTACAGATACAGGCAGACAAGCAGAGACAGGTCAAGAACAAACGGGTAAAAACACAGGTCAGGTAAAGATCAAGATCAGGCAAGTATACTCAGGTCAGACTCAAAATAACCAGCAAGGTAAGATGGGAATGGGCAGGTATATAAAGCTGATCCCGGACACGCCTCCAGCAGCACACTGGGGAAGCTGTCCATCAGGCTAGTAACCCATGCTGGGCAGGACAGAAATGCAAGGAGCAGGGTGTGGCTTAGTTAATCCAAACACAAGCAGTAAGCCACAGTTCACACACAAATAAACGCCTCTATTCCGCAAACTGCGGATAGAGCGACGTTCAGGCACGGACGTTACAATAACTTATAGTTATGAAAATATTCTAAAAGAAGCAAAGGGAAGCATAACAATGATGTCACTCCTACAGAACAATTGCCTTACTCATGATTAATGTGTTTGAAGGATGATCTGTGTTTTAGTAATCTCTCTCGTAATTCGTGAGACCACTTTATATTCCCCGAGATGAGAGGCATGTTTTTATGAAGCACGCTATTTCCACTTTCTCTCTAAAAAGAAAACAAATCAATAATGAGATATTAATAAATAATAAGTCATTATGGGTTATAATAGGACAAGCACAGTAAGGTAGCATAAAAGAGATTGTAATATATTGTATCATGACCTCATAATCTAGAAACAAACCTGATGGTATATTAAAATCCCTTTAAAGTTAACCTGTTAGATGTTCCATCTACTGAAGGTTCTATAACTTCCAGATCCATTTAATCAAGAATAGGGGGGTTCTACCAGACAGGAATGCAGGCCCTAGCCGTACTCAGGAGGTACCTGAGGATTGACTTTATGTAAGTCCACTTCAGCAGATCTGAGTGCGGTACATAGAGGGCAGGGGAGTAGCTGTCAGGTTCGCTGGAGAGAATGCTGGTACTTCTGGTTCTTCTGGTGGTGCTAGCAGTGTTCTCCAACCTCCAACGCGTATCCGCGCAAACTCCTCCTCTCGTCGCGGGCAGCGGCTGCTAAGATCTCGCGCTGTCTAGGAGTTGTGTTCTGAACTGCTGACTTGTGGTACCTCTGCATGGTGCCTGCTATTGTGCTTGGTTTTTCTGCACCATGAGGGGTTAATTCTCAGTAGTTGTCCAGCTCCTATCAGGTTCAGGAGGTGGGGTTCTGGCTGCATAAATTGCAGCCTCACTAGTCACCTGTGCCAGTGTTTGAAATCCCTTCTCCACTCGCTCAGCATTTGGTTTGACTTGCTCTGTATCTGTATCTGTATCTGTATCTGTATTGTTGTTGACCTCGGCTAGTTTTTGACATTGACGTTTTGCTTACTGATTTTGCCATTGACGTACCCTCTCGTTGTTACTCCGGCTAGTTTACTATTCTTTTGTGTTTTATGTTTGTCAGTCTGTTTGTGTTTCCCTTCCCACACTTATCAGTGTATTTCGAGTCTTCAAGTAGTCGCCCCACGGTTTAGCGTGGGGGGGCTATAGGAAGGGACAGAGGTTGGGGCAAGCTCAGGGCACACTATCCCCTGTCTTTTGTGTTACCCAATCCTAACAGTAGCCCTATGCCATCAGCATGTTGATTCCTTCTCAGAAGAGACTCAGGGGCAATCTCAAAAGATTGCAGAATCACGTCACCAACTGGTTGGAGAAGTTGAGGGGAACATTCTGTGTAGGCTGGAAGGAATATGGTATAAAATGGTTTGTACATGACCTCCTGAAATTCCTGGAACCGAAGCAATGACTGGAAGAGAGGGCCAGCTCTCGAGCAATCCAGCTCAAACAAGGTATAGGTATAGTCGAATCCGGAATCAGCTAAGAGAAGAGGGAGAGGTATAGTATTGTCCAGGAACCCAATGGGGGAGATAACCCGACAATTCTATAGACTGCAAGCTCTCACGAACAGGACCCTCGTTGCTATTGTTTCATATGACTATGTTATTACTCTGTAATGTCTTATTTTATTTTTAGATGTTCCCCATAATCTGTAAAGTGCTACAGAATCTGATGGTGCTATATAAATAAAAGATTATTATTCTCCGGTCAACATTTTCACCTGGTTTAATCCCACTTTGTGTGTTTGGTGAACTTTCATATACATAGTATGGAACTGAATTTACTGCTAATCAATAGTGAGTGCCAGTTGCATGGACCCAGGGGCGTAACTAGGATAGGCTGGGCCCCATAGCAGATTTCTGCATGGGGCCCCCCTTCCATATATATATATATATATATATATATTATAGCAGGCACACGTCTGGCGCACTGGAGAGGAGAAGAGGTGGTCGCAGCTCACCCCTCCCCTCTCCATAGAGAATAGAGCCGCATGGCCGTTCTTACAGCCAAAGATTGAGCAGGCTCTATCTCTTTTACTCGAAACAGTGAGTACTCGTTGTGCTCACCGTACCCAGCCCAGGCGTATAGAAGCTTATGGGAGAAGTATATCCGGCAGCAAATTTGCAGCCAGATATACGTCCCCCATATGTTCTTGTGAATGTACCCTAATACAGACATGTTTATACAATTACACACATTTATACACTGATATACATTTATACACTAATACACAGAGTATATACAAACCCATTCAGTATATACCCACATACAGTATACACATTATATATATATATATATATATATATATATATACATATACACACACATATATATATATATATATATATATATACACACACATGCAGTATACACTGGCCATATATACACATACATGCAGGATAAAAACACCATATACACACATGCTGCATATACATACAGAATATACACACATCCAGCAAATAAACACACATTCAGTATATACAGCATACATACTTACCATATACACAGCATATACAAAAACACACATACATCATATATATATTTAAATGTGCACATATATAAGCTTATATAAATACAGTATCTGCTTCTATGCATTTATACACAGTATATACATAAATATACTGTAGATGCATATATACACATATACATAGTATTAAAACATATACACAGTATATACATATATACAGTATATACATAAATACACACAGAATATGCATATATAAACAGTATATATACATATACACAGTATATACAGGAATACACACAGAATATATAAACATATATACTGTTTATGCATATATACACAGTATATATACAGCACATACATATATACACACAGTTTATGCATATAAGTACATATATACACACAGATAAATACATCTGTATATACTATTACTTACCTTTCAAGAAGTTTGGGGGCTGTATTGGCGTCAGGTGGGTGTTCAGGTGCCATTCAGAGGGCGGGGGGGGGGTATGAGCGGGGGAGGGGGGGTGCGTGCGGGTGGGGGGTGTTGGCGCCGGGGGGGGGGGGGGGGCGTTGGCGGAGTGTAAGCAGTGCTTCCCTGCAGGGAGATTAACGGGCGGGTCAGAGAGGTAGCGGGCCGGTCATTGAGATGAGCGGGCGGGTTATTAAGATGAGCGGGCGTGCCAGGGAGATGAGAGGCAGGAGATCCAGGAAAGAGATGGGCAGACCAGGAAAGATGTGGGCGGTGGCTGGGATACAGTGGGAGGGGCCCGGGGGCACGATACGGCAGGCACCCGGCAGTGCAGCCCCCCCTGCCGAGGCAAAGCACTAGTCTGCAGGGAGTGGGACCGTGCATCCCCGGGCCCCTGAACCTCACGGGCCCCGTAGCAACCGCTACGGCTGCTACGGCGGTAGTTACGCCACTGCATGGACCTTGTTCTTCTCTGTGTTGTCTACAATCTTGACAAACTTGACTTAATTTGACTTGAATTAAGATCACTTCCATTCCAAGTGTAGTTAGTATGTTTACTTCCACTGTACAGAAATCTGTCCATGGTCACACAGGTGCACGGCTCCTAATATGACACAGCTCTGATTACTCTCTATGATATAACGAGCCGTGCACCTGTGTGACCATGGTCAGATTTCTGTCCACTAGAAGTAAACATAGAAGCTTTCTATAGAATGACAGCAAGCAGAGATCTAGAAAACCGTGAGGAATTGATAAAGAAAGTATATTGGAAAATTGTATAACTTTTCATCATACAAACAATAACATTAATTTGCTGTAATGGGATTACCCCTGTAAAGTTAGGTATTACATTCTAAGCCAGGGAAACCTATAGACACCCTTCAGCTGTCTGACTTGGGACCAGACTTTGGCACCAGATCTACAGACAAAAAGAAGGCTGCAACCTTTGTATACCAATAGAGGACAATGGCAGCAACCGCACTGAACCAGAAGTTAGCACAGTAAGTTAGCATAAAAATGTATGAACTCAAAGAATGGCTTTATGATATTTCATATATAAGCACATGAGTGTTAGGGGAACCTAAGCTAAACTGATGTCCAAAAGCCCGGAGTTACACCCCTAAAAGTGGAATCAATAAACCCAACATCCAGGCATCTTGATTATCCAATGACTTACAATAAAAAATACGGTTGTCTAGATATAGACAGATCTTTACGTCTATGGGTCCCTTTGCACAAAATGTCACGTCCTAGACCACAGATTACATAAACCAAGGACATTTGGAATAGGAATGTAATACATACTTTTTCTTTTTGGCTGAGATATATTTTCTTGCAATCATTGATTTCCATTTCGAACATTGTAAGAAGTTTTGCATAATTTGGGCAAAAGAGAGAATTTATCACTGGTCGCTCTAATAAGGCACCGAATATCTGCAACACCTGAAACATATGAAAATTTCAGTTCTATTTTCATTCATTTACAGCACATAAATTAAATGTTTTCAAATGTTTTAATAGCAAGCAATTTTCTAGTTCTTTTTTTTTTTTTTAACAAAGTTGTTATAGGACCAAAACTCCATGCAAATAGTATTAGGAGTATGATTACGATAAACGATTAAGAATATGATCTGTCTGCCCCAGGAAGTTCACTTCATGTCTTTTTGTCAGTGTATGTCCAACATCTTATTAAAAAATTTAAAAAAAACGGACCAACTGTCCGGATATTTACTAAGGGTCCGCTGCCACATTTTCATGAGATTTTCTGACGTTTTCAGGGATTGCACGGCTGTGACAGATATTTAATAGGGGATTGTGTCGCACGCGATCAGATTTCGGCACAGCTGCGCTGGCTTTCATGCAACAGAATTCGGGGGGCATGCCGACGGACGATATGACTGATTCGCATTGAGCACTGGATTTGACTTTCAAATTGTGTTGCAAGACAATGCACTTACATGCACCAGGAAGAAGAAGGTGAACTCCGTCGATCCTGAGCGACACATGCAGGATATCGGGCGCACGATCTTAGTGAATTGCAGCACAGTGCATGATCGTCAGAACAATGCACTTTTTGGGAACTCCTCCGGACGGGTAAATAGATGTGTCTCATAGTCTTATTATCCATTTAATAGATGGATATTGGCTATTTTAATAACCTTACGATATATTCATGTAATTTATTTGAAGGACAGGCTTTGAAACAATATCATGGATCTTATTTACCAGAACTGATGACCAGAACTCAGAAGGGTGTGTGGAATCTTTTAGACACTGTACGAGACTCACGATCCCTAGCATATAAGATCTTTCCTAATACAGAGGCCAAGAAGCAATTTGAAGTGTTATTCACACATCGGTTTAAATATATCAGCTGTAGCTGGATACTACTAAATTATCCATGGGACCAGCATCCATAGACAAATAACATCAGGGAGAATAAATGGTGACACAAGATGATGGGGTCTGGATTGTTTCCATATGATGCTTTCAGGGGGAATCATGATGGAAGAGTCAGACATAAGTAAAAGAGTCTTATGTTAAGAAAAATATTTACCCCCAGAGTTCATAGAGAAATAAAGATTCATGATAAATCATTACAGAACATACTAGAGCCCAGAGAGAACAAATGTAAGATTGTGTATTGAGAGAAACAGCACAAAGATCCTTAAAGGAAATCTACCATTTGCTTTTGTGCATTATGAAACAAACATACCTTGAGAATGCTGTAGCTACACTGATGCAGAAACATATCTTATTTAATCCCTGATCCGAGTGGTTTTGCTGAAAAAACTATGTTAAAATGATGATAATGAGGCTCTGTCACTCCTGTGGCTGTCCCGGCGCTTCTCCTCTTACCCTAATTATGCACTGCTCTATCCATGTCCTGCCCAGCATAAGCCAAGACTGCGTCATCACTGTGTTGTCCCTGACAGGCAAAAGTAATCAATCACTGCACCATCCCCCAGTTGTTGTTAATAATAATAATAATGTATAAGTCATCCAGATCAGATTGATTAGTCTTGTCTGGATAGTTCAGGAAGAGCCGTGTGTAATGTGTTTATGCAGACACCCAGGTTTTCTAAGGTCCTGAATTTTATAATTGTTTTTTGAGCAGAACCACTCGGATCATATATTAAACAAGATATGTTTCTGCATCAGAGTAGCTATAGCATTCTCAAGGTACATTTGGTTCACAATTCATAAAAACAAATAGTAGATTTTTTTTATAAAGAGGCAATTCTGGTCATTATTCAATTAACAATTCCTCTCCAAAAAGACCTGGTAAGATATCTGAGCAATAAGTTAATCTAGTTCTGCAAGGGGGTCCACTTTAGTTTTGTCCATATTATCCATATTGTGTTTGACCTCTACTACCTGTTTTCTGACACCGGACCTATTCTAATTGCTACTTAATTGCGAAATGGACTCAGCTTACCCTGACCTTAGCCTATTAATAATAATAATAATAATATAATAATAATAATAATTCTTTATTTATATAGCGCACACAGATTACGCAGCGATGCACAAAGCACGCCAAATTGGTCCCAGTCCCCAATGGGGATCACAATCTAAACAACCTAACAGTATGTTTTTGGAGTGTGGGAGGAAACCGGAGTACCCGGAGGAAACCTAAGCGAACACGGAGAAAACTCTTTGCAGATGTTGACCTGGGTGGGATTTGAACCCAGAACCCCAGCGCTGCAAGGCAGAAGTGCTACTCACTCACGCCACTGTGCCGCACTATTCTTCACCATGCCTATGTCTAGCCATTGGGTTATACATGCCTTCTAGGCAACTTGAGGGCTTCCCTGCAGTGAAGACAGCATGATATTCATGCCAAATCAAATCTATTTAGTGATACACTGCACCCCCTAAGATGCCCTTTCTTGTAAGGGTGACCACTGAGGCCACAGGAGTATCTGGAATATTGATGTTCATGTAGCTGAGCAATGTACAAGCAAAAGGTCAATGAAGTGCAAGTCTAATTTTCAGAAAGCTCGTAGCACAATTATAATTCTTCTGTTTTCTTATTCTTTCATCTCCGCAATCAGTCCTAACACATAAAGCCTTGAATGATATGCTAATCGACTCTAACATTGTAAAAAAAGAGGATTAATTTCCACAGTAATAACACTCCAAATATTTATTTTCATGTGCACAATGTGAAGGGGGCTCAGCCAGGCAAGATGGATCTGCCAAAGAGTAGGAACATTTTATCTTTTTTTTTTTTTTTTTGAACAAACGTACTCAGTGGCTTTCAATGGAACATGAAACCAAGCACTTCACTCAGATGTGTGTCAGCTTTCATCAGAGCTCAATACAAGCGGCTTGACTCTTGTGTAGATAAGGTTTCAAGCACTTTCCAGAGAGCCTCTTTATCCAGTAAAAATGAAGACACATTATGGCTGTTATTAAACTATTGTGCCGGAGTAATATGCTGATAACGTGCAGTCAATGAGCAGCCAGCTATTTCACCACGCTTCTTCTGATTGCGTTTCCTTTGTAACAGGATGAGATGTTGCAGATTGCTGAAGGCTTTGAATGTGGTATGTAGGAGGTCACCGATCCTACAAGTACTTTGCACTAAACCGCTTGGTGACAATCTCTTTGTCAGCCAGCGTCCATCAAAACAAAATCATCTTCCAGAAATGTTTGTTCTGTTCCAGCAGACTTGGGTATGCAGCAATCATTTAGATGTTCAGATGTTCATTTTATGTCGGGCAGCTGGGGAACGTACTACAAAAACATTCTGGTTTTGATCTACCTTTAATATGGCGTGTGGACAAATGGAGCAGTTGGAAGGCGAAAAAAGGGCTCTCGTTAAAGAATTCAAGAAAAAAATTTTCAAAACTTTGTGTAAAACCGGTCCATGACATAATATATGTGTCATATCGGTCATGTAACCAAAGAGTAGGTTAATTTTGCTCTTTCTACTTGATGGCTTAGTTTACCATTTGGCCATGGCACTTTTGCCATTCAAGTTGTAAAAGAGTGGTGGTGGCGAACCTATGGCATGGGGGTCATAGGTGGCTCTTAAACACGGAGTTCACCAGAGAGGACACAAAGATTCTTCCCGCAACTCCAGATATCTGGAAAGGGGCAGATTATTTTTGGAGCTCCGTCTGGACTTACGTTTTTACCTGTACAGGGAAATTCTAGAGAGATGCTTTAAAGATAGTCCAAAATTTCTTCTTTTAGTTGTATTGGTGTCCTCAAGAGGCTGATACAATGAAAGTTGTGGGAGAATAGGTAGCAATAACTTACTGCTTATATTGCTGAGTTGGCAGTTAGCAATAAATAAGTGGGCTTTGGTTGTAGTTTGGGCATTCAGTCTCTAAAAGGTTTGCCATGACTGCCTTAAATGGTATTAGACTGCAGCTTCATGCTATATTGTGCATGCTTTAGGCAAAGAGAAACATTTTTAGCCCACTGAAATGCCTTAAGTTTGCATAAGGATGCAAAGGGTCGACATTCACATTTCATGCCCAAGTATAGATCTCCCTATGAAAGCTCGGAAGTATCAACTGCTACAACTATATAAACTGCTACAAAAAACTTGTCAAGGCTGAGACTGTTACAGTTTTGCCTTTACCTTTATGAGCCCCCACAGGCTCCTGAGCCCTGATACAAGCGTCCCCCTGAGTTATGTCTTTCCATGTATTTTCTTTGTTTCTCTATATCCTGAGGACTTCTAATGCTTTCTCCTCCAAAATCTCTTTTAACCCATTCTTCATTGTTTCCCGTTTGTCCTTTTTTTTATTATTTTCTTGATTTTTTTTTTCTAATCCAAAGTTTGTTGAAGTACATCCAAGTAGGATGTTACTTCAGGAGGTGAGAAGAAAGTTTTGAGCTGGAGGATGTTATAAGGTTGATTACATAAGCCCACCGCCGGTCTATAACTATTACCCGTTGGTGATGGTTTCTTTAAAATGCTCATAATTCTGTCAATTGACTGGCAGTGGAATTAGTGGGTGCTGACGCATAATTCTGCTGCGATTGCTGCATTTGAAAGACAATCATCTTTTCCATTTCGTTGCCGATGCCCCCGCACCAGGTAAAAGGTTAGTTACCTTTCTAAGACTGTACGTCTGATGGCGCGTAAAGCATGGAGCCCCCAGTCTTCATTATAAACATGCCAAGCTCTGTGGTCATACCACCTGGACGGTCACTGTCCCGTCTACAATTTAATGATGATTTTAAAATGTCTCTGCTCCTCTTGCAGCTGAATTCTTACAGCGTCGCCGGTAAAACTGTTTTTCACACAGTGGGATGTTGTCCCTGGCAGCAATTTTCCCTGCTGTCATCCTTTTTATTTTCCTTATACTCCTCTTTTTACCCCTAGTGAGTACCTTTTATTATGTTGACATTGTTTTTTTTACTATGTCCTCTGCATCCTCTTTTTGGAGTTTTATAAAAACTATTCAACTCTTTACAATGTTTAGGCTAAGGGCAACAATCATATACTTTGTTCGACAAGAGAAAATGCTGAGGACTCTTAACATTGGATATACCTTTTACTCCGGGACTATAAGGTGATTATTAGGTGGCACTCAAGCATCTATAAAGCCATTTCTATCACCTTTGTGTAAACTCACCCAAACAAAAAGAGGAAATGGTACACAGATCTGTTTATGGATTACTTAATTAAAAAAAAATTATATAATATCTTAAAAGTGAATCAGATGATTGAATGTTACTTCTCTGTCAATTATTTAGCAAAAATGTACAGGCAGTCCCCGGGTTACGTACAAGATAGGGTCCGGAGGTTTGTTCTTAAGTTGAATTTGTATGCAAGTCGAAACTGTATATTTTATCATTGTAGATCCAGACCAAAATAAATTTGGCCCCAGTGACAATTGGAGTTTAAACATTTTTTTCTGTAATGGGACCAAGGATTATCAATAAAGCTTCATTACAGACACCTTACAGCTGATCATTGCAACCTGGGACTATAGTAACATCCAGAGAGCTTCACCAGAGGTCAGAGGGGTCTGTCTGTAACTATGGGTTGTCTGTAAGTCGGGTGTCCTTAAGTAGGGGACCGCCTGTATTATACTTGGCTTCTGCTTTTAACCCTTTTACAACCAGGCCCTTTTTCTCATTTCCATTATTCACTCCCCACCTTCAAAAATCTATAACTTTTTCCAAGTAAAGATCCATGTGAGGGCTTGTTTACTGCATAACAAATTACACTACTTAGTGATGGTATTTAATATTCCATGCCGCGTACTCAAAAGCGAGAAAAAAAATTCCAAATGTGAAATTGGTGAAAAAAACAAGAAACCCACAAGAAATTTTTATAGATTTTACTGTGGGCCCCAAATAAAATGTCTTCTTTATTCTTTGGGTCTGTATGATCACGGGGATACCAAATTTATTTAGGTTTTATTGTGTTTTAATTCATTTAAAAAAAAATTAAAACCTCCTGTTCAAAAAAAATTCTTCATTTGCCTTCTTCTGGCACTAATAATTTTTCCATACTTGGGTGCATGGAGGTCTGTGACATGTCATTTTTAGTGAGATAAGATGCCATTTTCATTTCTGTCATTTTGAGGACTGTACAGCCTTTTGATCACTTTTGCCAAATTTTTTTTATATGCTGCTAAAAGGCAAAAGAGTAGCATTTTGGACTTTTGGATGTTATTTTCTGTTATGGGGTTAAATGTATTACTAATACCTAAAATGTTTATGATTTTATGGTTTCTTTTTATATGAGTTCTAGGGAAGAGGGGGGGTGAATTGAATTTTTAGGATTTTTTTAATTAAAGTTTTTTTAAATTTATTTATTTTTTACCTTTTTTCAGACCCCCTCTGTTGTCTGGTTGATCCTACCATGTACTGTCACACTACAGTATGTCAGTATATGGGAATTTTGCCACTGGCACATTGTAACAAGTGTTCAGAAACTATCGGACCTGGTTGCTGGCTGTAATTACAAACATTTAAAAAAAAAATATATAAAAATCTAAATAAAATAGATGCATATATATATATTATAATTTTAAATACTTTTGTTACTTTTATACTATATTTTTATATTACATACATAGATATATGGTGCTACTGTATACGGTACAATGTACTGTAAAGGTGATCCCTGTGTTACGTACAAGACAGGTTCTTTAGGTTTGTTCTTAAGTTGAATTTGTATGTCAGAACAGGTATATTTTGTATGTGTAACTCTAGACAAATTAAACATAAGGCAATGTCATAAGGACATGGATCATTGCAATGCAAAAGTACAATAAATGACCAACATATTTAGGTCTGTCTGTAACTAGGAGTTGTCTGTAAGTCAGGTATCTCCAGAAAGACTGTTTTTCCCGATGCATCTAGGTCATATTTTAATAGTACATGAGCCTCTGTATGTGCAGCTTTTAACTTACCTTAAATGCTGATTCAAGGCCATGAGATTCATCAAAAGCCAAATTCAAAATTCTGCTCAAGTGGTGGTCAAAGCTATTAATTTGCTCACGATATTTCATGTAATCAGTCAGAAAACCCTGAAAAATATAAGTAACATAAGTATATATTGGAATATGGGATAGATTTATGAAAACTTTCAATACATCCTTTGGGTTAGCCATACTTTCTTTTTTGGACCTTTGGTAATAGTATACTTTTTTTCAGTCCAATAATTGTTTGAAAAAATTAGTATTTAATTAAAGATGCTTACTTCATTTGCGTAATCCATTGGGTCATATTTACTCTCATGCAGCATTCGCCAAATTTCATTTGATTCCTCACTCATGATATGTACTTCTTCACTGAGAATTTTACCTCGGAATCCTCCAATCTCTATTTTCTCCAGTTTGAGGAAGTCAATGGCTGCTGTAAACAGTTCCTAGCACACAAGACATTAAAAATAAAAAAGAGACAAAAACTTCCACACAAAAAAATTACCCCCTTCAACAATAGCTTCCTCACCCCTGTGGCTCTGTATGGTGCTCTGTGCTTCACAACACTACAGAGTTATTTAAACCTAATAGCAAAATATAACCCATACGGCGTACCATATTACACAAGTTATGGGCCAACAGTATGAAATAGGAGGCATAGGTGCCCAATACACAGAGAAAAATCAGCAAAACTAAATCATGTCTATGGAGGGCTTCCAATTCTACCCTGAATAAGATGTCCGTGGGACGAAGGATGCGATATACATTTTTGAGAAAAATAATCATTCTCCTTAATGTATTAGGATGCATTTTTTTCTAATTGGCATTATAACCTTTCTAAATTGATGGGTAGTAGAGTCCCTATGATCATGGCTGGTGTCTTTTCTCTTTGCATTGTGTAAACATACACCTAAATTCTCCAGATCAACAAACTGCCAAAACTTCTGCTTGTATAGAGGTGGTCACACTTACTGACGATCAATGAATCGGTGATATTTGATTGCTACTTACCCTCTTAACTCCTATGAAAAAAGTAAAAGTGTACCAAATGTTCCACACTTCAGTTTCTGCCCAGTTTTTGTTCAATTGATAAAGACATGATGGATTGTGTTGTATTTCATTTTATCTGAGATTGTATTTCCCTTATTGTCCGTCCCCTTTACAGAATACAGTTTTTTCTTTACTATGTCCTGATTTGTAAAACCATAAAAATTCAAAGAGGGTGTACTTTCCTTTCGACGTGACTCTATTCTATATGGGTAAACTATAATGCCCTTTTATCAGACAGATAAAGGCATAGCTAGGGGGTATTCAATCGTATTGACCTAGACTTTATAAAATTAGCCTTCATTTGGACATTCGACCAATTCTACATAACTTACAGAGCCATGAAAATCAACCACACTTACAATAATTACAACAAAATGTCCTGGTGCTCCATCATCTCCATCTGATGTCTCTGGCTTAATAGATGTGCTAAGCATCATTAGCACAGTTAGAAATGCCTCCATTTTCATAAATGAATATTCAATGGGTGTGAAAGCCTCTATATGAATATGCAGCAGATGCGCAATGTCAACCTGGGGTTTAGAGATAGCTTTCTGATAACCATGTTAATAACTAGGACCAGCTCAGGCAAGGGATTCAGAGAATATATTATATGTATAACCGTCTGCATAAACTCTAATGATTACTTACATGTATCACTGTACTGTTTTTAACATAATGGTAGTATCATTAGGATGTTGTATAATATTCCGAGGACTCCGAGGATACATTTTCAGTAAACGTAATTCCAAAAGTTGGGTGAGGAAATTCGTCATCGGGAAGTAGCCTAATTGAGATCTGTCCTTATTTACTAAATTCTAGAGCCAACAAATATGGCATTTCAGAAATGCTCTATTTTTGTCAATTGACATTTTTTTGTCAACCAGAACAGAGAAATTATTGACTTATTTACTACACTACATGTATATATACTCAGGGTTGACCACCATGTATATAATCTCTACAGACGTATATGTATGTATAACAATATAGTAGTCCACTGCTAATGGAAGATGTCACTTGAAAAAATGCTTATTAAATAAGTTTTTATGTCTATATTTAATCAATAGGACTATATCATGTAATTCTCATCTTGGCCACTAAGCTTAAACATGGACTAACGCTTTTGAATTATGTAGGGGATTTCTGTGCAGGAGTCACCTCATTACATTTCATACATTTCACCTCACATATCAATACAATAGAAGATAGCACCTCAATGATAACGCCATCATTACATCCGTTACTGACAATAGACGATGTCACAGCTTATCTCCCCCTCTCTGTACAATGACCTCTATATAGATGGCACAGACCCATTATTACATCACTACTGACAATAGATAATGTCACAGCTTAACTCCTCCCCTTCCTGTACAATGACCTCTATATAAATAACACTGACCCATCATTACATCACTACTGACAATAGATGATGTCACAGCTTAACTCCTCCCCTTCCTGTACAATGACCTCTATATAGATAACACTGACCCATCATTACATCACTAATGACAATAGATGATGTCACAGCTTATCTCCTCCTCCTCCCTGTACAATGACCTCTATATAGATAACACTGACCCATCATTGCTTCACTACTGACAATAGATGATGTCACAGCTTATCTCCTCTTCCTCCCTGTACAATGACCTCTATATAGATGGCACTGACCCATTATTACATCACTACTGACAATAGATGATGTCACAGCTTAACTCCTCCCCTTCCTGTACAATTACCTCTATATAGATAGCACTGACCCATCATTACATCACTACTGACAATAGATGATGTCACATCTTAACTCCTCCCCTTCCTGTACAATGACCTCTATATAGATAACACTGACCCATCATTACATCACTAATGACAATAGATGATGTCACAGCTTATCTCCTCCTCCTCCCTGTACAATGACCTCTATATAGATAACACTGACCCATCATTGCTTCACTACTGACAATAGATGATGTCACAGCTTATCTCCTCTTCCTCCCTGTACAATGACCTCTATATAGATAACACTGACCCATCATTACATCACTACTGACAATAGATGATGTCACAGCTTATCTCCTCCCTCTTCCTGTACAATGACCTCTATATAGATAACACTGACCCATCATTACATCACTAATGACAATAGATGATGTCACAGCTTATCTCCTCCTCCTCCCTGTACAATGACCTCTATATAGATAACACTGACCCATCATTGCTTCACTACCGACAATAGATGATGTCACAGCTTATCTCCTCTTCCTCCCTGTACAATGACCTCTATGTAGATAACACTGACCCATCATTACATCACTACTGACAATAGATGATGTCACAGCTTATCTCCTCCCTCTCCCTGTACAATGACCTCTATATAGATAACACTGACCCATCATTACATCACTACTGACAATAGATGATGTCACAGCTTATCTCCTCCCCCTCCCTGTACAATGACCTCTATATAGATAACACTGACCCATCATTACATCACTACTGACAATAGATGATGTCACAGCTTATCTCCTCTTCCTCCCTGTACAATGACCTCTATATAGATAACACTGACCCATCATTACATCACTACTGACAATAGATGATGTCACAGCTTATCTCCTCCCCTCCCTGTACAATGACCTCTATATAGATAACACCATCCCATCATTACATCACTACTGACAATAGATGATGTCACAGCTTATCTCCTCTTCCTCCCTGTACAATGACCTCTATATAGATAACACTGACCCATCATTACATCACTACTGACAATAGATGATGTCACAGCTTATCTCCTCCTCCTCCCTGTACAATGACCTCTATGTAGATAACACTGACCCATCATTACATCACTACTGACAATAGATGATGTCACAGCTTATCTCCTCCTCTTCCCTGTACAATGACCTCTATATAGATAACACTGACCCATCATTACATCACTACTGACAATAGATGATGTCACAGCTTATCTCCTCCCCCTCCCTGTACAATGACCTCTATATAGATAACACTGACCCATCATTACATCACTACTGACAATAGATGATGTCACAGCTTATCTCCTCCCCCTCCCTGTACAATGACCTCTATATAGATAACACTGACCCATCATTACATCACTACTGACAATAGATGATGTCACAGCTTATCTCCTCTTCCTCCCTGTACAATGACCTCTATATAGATAACACTGACCCATCATTACATCACTACTGACAATAGATGATGTCACAGCTTATCTCCTCCCCCTCCCTGTACAATGACCTCTATATAGATAACACTGACCCATCATTACATCACTACTGACAATAGATGATGTCACAGCTTATCGCCTCCCCCTCCCTGTACAATGACCTCTATATAGATAACACTGACCCATCATTACATCACTACTGACAATAGATGATGTCACAGCTTATCCCCTCCGCCTCCCTGTACAATGACCTCTATATAGATAACACTGACCCATCATTACATCACTACTGACAATAGATGATGTCACAGCTGATCTCCTCCCCTCCCTGTACAATGACCTCTAAATACATAACACTGAAAGAGATACATTTTCATATACATATGTTTTTAATGTGTTAAAACAAACCTAGGCAACACATTCCCTTCAAATGGGTGTAAAATAGGTGTAAAAATATTGATGTCCAAGGCCATGTATTCATTTGATTCCCAGCCACAGTATTTAAAACAAAAGATGTGTCTTACCTCAATATGTTGTAACCGTTGCAGGACACCATCAAACCTGAAAAACGCGAGGCTGGATGGGAAGTCCCATACTTTTATCCTCTCAGACTTGGCAGAGCAGAGGGCCACTTTCTCGACATATAATGCATATGTTTTCTTGAAGCGTTGGAACATTTCAATGGCCATTTGGACTCTCTCCAAGCCTTCCTCTAGCTCCATTTTAAAGATCTCTTCCGGAATAAGAAAGTTCTCAGTCTTCAGGAAATTTGTATTGATATTTGTGAGTTAGGAGCAGAAAAGCAAAATGTTAATCAAAATTAAATTATTAGTTAAATTAGTATTTTATTCAGTCATTAAATAATATAATAAATAAATCCAGATTTTTTTTTTCTCATTAGCTCCTCTATCTGATGAGATGGACAGTTCTCAGTATTTACTTCTATGCAAGTCTCCAAAAGCAGCTGCAACTGGACCACCACCAATCACAACTTTTGACATGTCACTTATACATATTAGAAGCTAAAATATTACTATAGTTTCTGGACTATAAGGCACACTGGATTATAAGGCACACCTGATTGTAAGGATGAATGACCAGCAGGTGGCAGACCTGTGCACAGTTCCAGGCAGTCTGTAAGTACGGTTCATACAGCGTCGGACTGAGTTTCCTTAGGCCCACCAGAGAAAATTAATTTGGGGGCCCACTCTGCATTATCCCCCAGGAAATATTCTCTAGCAGCCTCCAAATTGTGGTGTTTTCTGATGGACATCTGGGGCTCAGTATTGGCTTGAGACAGGGCCCACCGGAGGATCCTCTGGTACTCTGGTGGGCCAGTCATATATAAGGCGCACTGGACTATAAGGTGCACCTTTGATTTCTGAGAAAATCAAAGGATTTTTTGAGCGCCTTATAGTCCGAAAAAATACAGTAGATACCGTTTAACGGGTTCCGGACCATCAACTGTAGATTGGTGACAGGTGGCCCAGGTTGCTAAAGCCTTTGCCATTGCAAATTTATATTGTGGGTTTTACTGCATCCCGGTGATCACATGACTGAACATGTGATCTCTGGGATGAAAGGCTGCTGCTAGGTCTGGGTGTAGACCCAGTACAACCCAAATAATGAGAATAATCAATATAAAAGTACAGTTTTCACCTGTAAGTAGGGCTGCACAGCAACCCATGTTAAAGTGGGAAAGTTATATGTAAAAAAAAAAAAAATTGCTGGAAAAATAAAGTTCCCTTTTTGAGAGATAAAAAGTAAAAATAACAAATAAAGTAAAAGCAAAAAAATATATACATAAAAAATCTCAAAATATAAAATAAATATAAAAAAATCTCAAAAGTGTATTTGCCCCTCCAGTTACTAACATTACCCTATATGACATCCACCCAGTTACCCTAAAAAACACTATAATAATGTCTTAGGGTAACACTTTGTTACAGCAAGTAAATATACAGGCAGTCCCCGGGTTACATACAAGATAGGGTCCGGAGGTTTGTTCTTAAGTTGAATTTGTATGTAAGTTGAAACTGTATATTTTATAATTGTAGATCCAGACAAAAAAAAAATTGTCCCCAATGACAATTGGAGTTTAAACATTTTTTGCTGTAATGGGACCAAGGATTATCAATAAAGCTTCATTACAGACACCTTACAGCTGATTATTGCAATCTGGGACTATAGTAAAGCATTCGGAGAGCTTCACCAGAGGTCAGAGGGGTCTGTCTGTAACTATGTGTTGTATGTAAGTCAGGTGTCCTTAAGTAGGGGACCGCCTGTATATATAATTAATGTACATTTTCTAATATATTAATATATAAAACATATATTTTTACTGTTTTGTAATCTTTTAAGCCTAATATTTTGTTTAAAAGTAAAAATTCATTCCAAAAATGTAATTAAAAAAATGCTGAAATATCTCGTTGCTAGCCCAAAATACTAAAACATTTAGAGCAATTAAAAGAATAATTGGGCCCTGGGCAATTTCCCACTTTGCCTACCCATAGCGCCGGCCCTGCCTAAACTCTATATTACAAGCCATGGAGACTTAAGAGGACTGGAAGGACCTGAAGAGACAGATGTATGTAAATTCTATACTACCTGCTGTGTATACCGTGAATACAATATATATAATAGCAGGTTAAGAATCATTTAAATAACTGCAAAAGTGTAACAAGAATAGTGATTGCATCTTTGCCTTATAATCTGTGGGTCAGTCCATTATGAACTATATTCTTAGTCTTTAATTTTAACTAATTTCTCTGGATTTTCATGATGTTATATAATGTATGTTAGAATAAAATATGTGTCCTTCATCATTTACCATATATACTCGAGTATAAGCCTAGTTTTTCAGCACAGAAAAATGTGCTGAAAACCCAAAATCGGCTTATACTCAGGTAAATAATATATAGGTTTTACCAGGTTTTTGTAGTTAAATTAGGGGCCTCGGCTTATACTTGGGTCGGTTAATACTCGAGTATATACGGTATATTGTTTTGTCTTATGCTTATTATTACATAGATCACTGGTTCCTTACCCGATCAATAAGCAGATTGCAGAATTCCTGCAGAAGAACAATAACGCGCTGAGGACTGCAGTAGTGGTGGCAATTGGTCCATATTAAAAAAATTGTATGAAGAAGAGGCCTGAAGAAGTCTTCTATGTCTGGGAAGTTAGATTCCTCCAAATGTGCGATGTAGAATTTTAAAGGTCGTAAATACATTTCGATTTCTTGAGCTTCAGAAAGTGCTAAATGAAAATGACATATCATGTCAGCGATATATATATTCTGAAAATAAAATGCCCATGTACTATTTAAAGACTGTGTGAAAACCAAATTTTTTAAACCAAAATTTTAATCTGCAGATGCATCTCACTTGAAAAATGAAAGGTGTTCCCTCACATATTTAAATTGTGTTGCTCCAGGAGTGAATTGAAGAATTTTTTTTTAATGACATTTTTGGAGCCTCAATCAAAGTTATGTTTAGGGAGTCTCTTTATTGCATATCTCTGATTATCAAAGCATTAAATTATATTGGCATCACGTGTATGTCCACACTGTCCAAACTGCGCTCCACAACACATATGAAATGCCAAATACAAATTGTTTTTTTTAACCTGCTTTTTAACCTACATAGATTAAGACACGATCATTGGAGCTTGACTAGAAGCTAATATTTAGATTATACTCCTTGTGGCCAAAAGAAGGCAAGATAGCAACACACTCGGGCACATTTACTTATCCGGTCCTGCAGAGTTCACAAAGTGCGGAGTGTCTGACGATCATGCAATCTGCTGTGATTAACTAAGATCGTGCGCCCGATATCCTGCATGTGTTGCTTCCCCACTCAGGTCCACTGGAGTTCACCTTCTTCTTCCTGGTGTATGTAAGTGCAGTGTCTTGCTGACACAATTTGAATCTTAAAACCCGCGATCAGTCTGAATCAGTTGGATCTTCCGATGGCCCACCCCTCGATTTCTGTAACATGAAAGCCAGCGCAGCCACACCACAATCTTATCGCGTGCGACACAATCCCAGCACAATAGCCCTGCTAAATACCTGTCTTAACTGCACAAATTCCGAAAACCGTGAACAGTCTGACGAAAGTGCGATCCGCGACCCTTAGTAAATAAGCCCCTATATACTGAGATTTTGATACTGAGGAGTCTGGAATATTTTTTAGCATGACAGCATTAAACTGTATTGGCAATCTATGGATGCCAATACAAATTTCCAGTGTCCACACTGCGCCCCACAGCACACATGAAATTCCAAATACATATATTCCAGCTTTAACACTAGACACAGAGCACAGATTTGTTTTTTTCCAGTCTGCTACATAGATTGAAACACTAAATGCTCAGATTTTAAAACTGAGGAGGTTTTATAGCTCTGCTAACTGCTGCCACTCTTTGCTCTCTGGGGTTGGGACTGTCACTTCCTGGAAACTATTAGGATGACCTACGGCAGTGGTCCCCAAACTACGACCTGCGGGCCACATGCGGCCCGTGGACCGTTTTTATCCGGCCCCCGCCGCATCCAGCGCTTGGAGCGCCAGCGGCTCCTGGTGAGGCCCCCGGCAGGTCGTGGCAGTCGGGCAGGAGCCTCCGTCCGTCTGGACAGGAAGCTTCTGCCCGTCACTGAATAGTGTTCGACGCGGCCGATGCGGCCGCTCGAGCACTATTATTACAGGTGGAGCGATGTGGCCGGAAGACAACCCCGGCGCACATCGCTCCTTGAACCTGCATGCGCGGCCGCTTGATGACGTCATCACGCGGCCGCGCACCCCTTCCCGGTCGACAGCAGCCCGAAGAAAGAAGACACGGGAGCCACTGCCAGAGGTGAGTTTAAGTTTTTTTTTTTTAACGGCTGCAAATATATTTTGCCGGGCCCTGATATAAAAAAATTATTAATTATTGGGCCATTAAATAAAATGATTAATGGTGGAGGGGCAGTATAGGGAATAATTAATGATGGGGGGCAGTATAGGGAATAATAAATGATGGAGGAGCAGTATAGGGAATAATAAATGATGGAGGGGCAGTATAGGGAATAATTAATGATGGAGGGGCAGTATAGGGAATAATTAATGATGGGGGGCAGTATAGGGAATAATAAATGATGGAGGAGCAGTATAGGGAATAATAAATGATGGAGGGGCAGTATAGGGAATAATTAATGATGGAGGAGCAGTATAGGGAATAATTAATGATGGAGGGGCAGTATAGGGAATAATTAATGATGGAGGAGCAGTATAGGGAATAATAAATGATGGAGGAGCAGTATAGGGAATAATTAATGATGGAGGGGCAGTATAGGGAATAATAAATGATGGAGGGGCAGTATAGGGAATAATTAATGATGGAGGGGCAGTATAGGGAATAATTAATGATGGAGGGGCAGTATAGGGAATAATTAATGATGGAGGGGCAGTATAGGGAATAATAAATGATGGAGGGGCAGTATAGGGAATAATTAATGATGGAGGGGCAGTATAGGGAATAATTAATGATGGAGGGGCAGTATAGGGAATAATTAATGATGGAGGGGCAGTATAGGGAATAATAAATGATGGAGGGGCAGTATAGGGAATAATTAATGATGGAGGGGCAGTATAGGGAATAATTAATGATGGAGGGGCAGTATGAGAAATAATGATGATGGGGCAGTATAGGGAATAATTCATGATGGAGGGGCAGTATAGGAAATAATTAATGATGGAGGAGCAGTGTAGGAAATAATTAATGATGGAGGGGCAGTATAGAAAATAATCAATGACGGAGGGGCAGTATAGGATATGTGCAGTGTACAGAGGAATTTCTTATTTTTTAAAATTTTTTAACTTTAGTCCGGCCCTTCAACGGTCTGAGAGGGACCGTGAACGGCCCCCTATGTAAAAAGTTTGGGGACCCCTGACCTACGGTAATAGGATACATCACCAGATCATTGTTGCTGAATGGCCTGAAATGCTACTGCAACATAACCCCCATTTATTAATCATTTATTTAGGTATTCTCATAGACAATATCATACAATACCAGAAATTTATACCATTTATGATCATAATAATTCTGTTGATTCTGTAGTATTGAAATGAGGGGTCAACAAAACAATCCACAATTCAGAAGCCAGACATATAAATGTATAGAAAAGGAAATGTTAGTATAATTTGTAGCCCATGCAAGTACCTACCTTCATCCACATTAGACATCAGTTCCATGAATCCAGAGTGATAACTACTTCTCATTCTACTCAGTGTGTCAATTACTTTTTGGAATTCCGGGGTTTGCAGCTACAGATAATACATAAATATGTAAATTTATGATATTTCCTATTAAATTGTAGAATTGCTAAATCAGGTGTGAAAAACAAAAAATATAGTTCTGTGAGGGTTATATGGCGTAGTTTATACAGGTATAACCCACATTTAAGACCCTCAGCTACCAGTCCTTCTGAATACAGAAACGGATAAGGGTGTATTCACACAAACGAATGCAGGACATATATTCAGCCGGCCGGATATACGTCCACCGAAGACGGCTATGGCGCCCGTTCTCTGTTCAGTGAGCACAACATTTGCTTACCACACCGTGCCATGGCCGCAAAAAAGATAGAGAATGCTCTATGTTTGGCTGTATAAGCGGCCGAGCAACATTATTTTTATAGAGAGGGAAGGGGTGAGCAACACTCACCTCCTCTCCAGCGCACCTGACGTAGCCTGGCTGGCATACGCCCATGTAAATACACCCTAAGGCTACATTCACACGATGCATGCCCACCGTACCGTAGTACGGCGGGCATACATCGGCGCTGCAGAGAGGAGCAGGGGATGAGCGCTGCTCACCCCCGCCCCTCTCCATAGGAAGATACAGCGCACGTCGCCGTTTCACTGGAAAAGATAGGACATTACCTATCTTTTCCCAGGCTACGGAGCGGTACGGTGCCGCATGGCCGTACAGGGCCGTGAGCCCATAGAAGTGTATGGGGGACGTATATCGGCCGTATATACGTTCCCCATACATGTGTGTGAATGTAGCCTTAGACTGTTTAGATTTATAGTACACTACTACATATGGTACATATTACCTGACAACGAACACTGATCAAATTTTCTTTTCGCTTTGTCCAAAATTCCAGTTCAGCAGACGGTCCAGGGTGTTCACCCTGTAGTATCTTCTGAGCAGAATCTCTGTTGAGGATATCAGTCATCTGGTGGGTCCACTGGATAATCATAGTCTCTACGTAGTGCAGAGAAATCCTCTCATTGCGGCTAATGATGAAGAAGATTCAAAGACTACTTACTATGGATATGGACATTGTGCCTAAAATAAATTTTATTAACTTAAAGGTGATTTCTTATGGAAATGATACATTTTTATGTGTTCTACCCATCTTTACAAAGAAGCCAGAAAGACTGTCTCCTTTCACTGCCGAAGCCCTCTTTGATTGAGGAAGGCACATCTACCTTGGTCTTGCTAACTCATACATTGGTCATTCCAAGTTTTGGGAAACTATGGAATGCACTGAAGGATCCTAGGATTACCATATGCCCTAACAGATCATGTGGACACAAGCTGCTTTAATGAGACCACCCCTTTAATGCAAGTGATATGCGATGGGAGGAGATGAATGGACTCGAAGTGTAGGTTCAGGTTCAGAATTTAGGTGAGTTCCAACCCAAGCTGCACTTATTGCCGGATTGGTTGCCAAGCAGCCCATACGGCAAATGAACACCCCCCTGGTGTTTCCTTGGTCAATCATAGCCATGGCTGTTCAGGGCATTAATCTGCCAAGCAGTCAATACGGCAATATGTCCGGGTCGGGAGGAGCATGCCTAAACGCCAAACTTAAACCTCTGTATAGTCGCCTAAGTCTTGGGCACCTCACAGTAAGACCATATTGGCACACATCAACATAATTTTTTTCAAACATACATTTTTCTTACATAATTTTTTCAAAACATAGGGGGTTATTTATCATGACTGTCTCCTTGCAATAGTTCTATGTTTGCCTTTGGAAAACATAGAATTATCTGGCCGTCAGATTTATTAAAGTGGCTTTGGCCTTTTAACAAATATCTCAGCTGTGTCTGGGTTTTTTTAATTTTAAATTATCGCTAAATTATTCCCATGGATAATACTGTCAGGATAAGATTAAGAAAATCTAGAATACCTATGCGTAAGCACAGGAGGTCTTCCAATTGGAAGCCAAAGGAGAGCAACTCCAAAAAGAAGGTAACATCAGAATTCCCACCTGCCAACAACTACTCCAGCATATTAGAATACATACATGGTAAATATGTATCTCAACTGTTTAGATTTAGAAGACCAGGAACATGACTTTTCCCAACTATCCTATGGTATCTCACCCCCCTAAATATTTCTGCCAGTTCATGATATGAACCTGTTTTGGAGATGATCCCCCATCAACAGCAAGCAATACAGTTTTTCTTTTTGTAGGGAATAACACTAGACTAGGCTTACACGGTAACTCATTAACCAATGGGTAATATGAACCAATGTCAAAGTTTAGAAAGAAACATGGATATCTATAGATATTCCAAACAGTCATGTTGGACTATGTGATACCAAGTCATAAATACCTGAAGGGAAGAATGAGGTCATTCAAAATGAAATCGTTTTGTGAAACAATCCCCTAATTTTTGTATTACATATTGTTAAAATATTATTACCCGAGTTTTACATCTGTGTTTGCATCATCCTCTGTCCATACGGTACAGCTGAGGATACGCAGATATGTATCCTGGCAGCCTTGATTGATTTCCACCACATTCATCTGCCTCCTGCAAACTCTGCTCTGGATCATCAACAGTTAATCTGCTGTGATTAACAGAATCTCTTTCCACTCTCATTGCAGCCTGATGTCAGAGAACTATTCCGGTCACCTTCTGGACCAGAGCTCTGACATCTCATATCAGGTTTTGTGGACTAGTGCTCTTTGCCTGCTATAATCTTGTACTTGGATAGCTGTATTTATTCTTTTATCTGCTTTCTGGTATCATTGACTCTTTGCATGTATCTATGACTATCCATTTCCCTAACAATGTTGTACTGCATAGTCCTCCTGGTTCTGACTTGTATTTGGTAACTGCCCCTATCTGTTTGTATTGTCTTGTCTTTGTCTCTGTGTTTGCACTTTGGTGCAGTGAGGGAATGTCAGGCAATTAGGCAGGGACAGCTCCGAAGGGGTTTAGTCTAAGGAACCACTGTCTTTGTCTGTCAGTTTCCAGACCCTGCATAACACTAATATTGTCCAGCCTTATTATCTACTGCATTGGCACTGCACCAAAGGGCTAACGTTTGTCCGTGGCCATGGATGGCACAAAAGTATGCCAAGCTTACAACACTTTACCCACATTACCATATAATAAATGGAGTTCACAGCTTGGTAGAAGATCTGTGCCAGTTAGAAAATGTGAAAGGTGGAAATACTCTTAAACTAAAGAATCATTTAAAGACAAATAACAGAACAAAAAACGTAAACTTACATATTGATGTTATCGCCCTCAGGGTATGTGGGGAGCGTTAGGAAGGTTCTTCCAGATATAAGTCCTTGCAAGTTTAGGATTTTACAGTTCAGCTTCTCAATGTGGCTTTTTAGATCTTGTAGGTAATCCTTCGGCCAGTCTTTATATACCAGTGGATTGGAAAGAATTGCTAGTAACACCTGAACAACGTAGATCGAAGGAAGACACAAGATTAAGAAAAAATATCTGTAAATCTTCTTTTTCAATGATAATTTATTGGTCACTTATCTTCACTAAATTTCATGTTCCACAGTTAGCAAACTTGTAAGGGAACATTCACAGAAAATCACTAATAATATAAAATTATTCATAAAATCCAGCCTCGCTCAAGAAAAATTTCCTTTTTTTTGTGGATGAAACAATTGATTGCAATCTGTATACATAGAATGATCTCAGGCTTGGTTAATAGCTACCTGGTAACAATGGAGTGATTGATCCAGGATTGTGCCATAATCCTATAATCTGTCAGTGAATTCTGAAGCATCTATGCACAGTGGGACGAGCGCGGCATTGATGGACATCAAACCGGGATAATGATTCCTCTTAAAATTATTTTTGCACATGTTAAAATGTTCTCTGGAAATGTATAACATAGCTGCAATTTACAAATATACTCCTACTCGGATTTAGGGTGTAGGAGACCATGGCTGTAGGAAAAGGTAGCATGGTTGATATATGACTTTATTACTCATAATTATGCAATATTTCTATATGACTGAGGCTTAATGGACTGAATTTAATAACATTTTGGAAAATTAATGCAAATGTAATTGTAACATTGTAAAAAAAACACATAGAAGATTGTCTAGGAACCCCTTGTAGTCCAGACGTACCTCGCTTATGAGAGCAGAGACTTGTTCCAGAACTAAAGATGATACTTCACTGATGACAATCTCATTTTTAAAATCACTTGCTATAATTTTCTTTGGCGTTTTCTTCAGCAAGCAAAAAACCTTTGTCTTCCATGTGACTGATAGCTGCGTGGCAATAAACAAATTAATTATAACAAACATCTTGTACCAAAATTATAGTATTACGACTTTTTCAGCAAAAGTCCATGAAGGTAGAAGTCAAAGTTTCCGAAATTCAAAAGTCAAAATTTTCAAAAATTTGGAAAATTTTGTCACATTTTTCTGGCATAATATAATATTTCATGTGAATTAACAGCAGATTTCACAGGCACAAGGCACATTTACTGGTCCATTAAACTCTACTGAGGCTGACAGAGTCAGCCAAGTACACCACAACGTCTCCAGAAGTACCAACAGAAATGTTTCTGTTTTGGTGGCAGACAAGTTGTGGTGGTAACTTGTGAAAGGATTTTTGGTGACTTGGTTTCTTGCCCCCACTATACTAGGATCCCTAGATAAGGTTATTAGTTGAATGGTTGAGATGTAACCCCCAGCACTTCCACTGATGAGTTGTTATATACTATGGAAGAACACATCTCTTTTTGGCTGTGCTTCGAGGGGCGAGTATATATTTGAACTAGGCATTCATTTTTCTTTACAAATCTCTTAAACTAGTAGTCAGCATTAGGGTTGGTAGTATTGAGGTTAAAGAGGAACTTTCACCACCTCATGCATTTGGAGATGAACATAGGACACACTTCTGTAGGGACTGCTACATAAAATTCAGGGGAATTTTCTTTCTATCTCCCACGATTGCAGAGATAACAATCTCAGTATCTGGCCAATATAATCCTCCCTGCTGTCAGAGATGAGGTGCTAAGAGAGTGTTATAATAATCTTCTCTGACACATAAAAAAAATAATCATAGCACACGCCCCCTCCTCTGCTCCAGCACCTCCTCTCTGATAGTGGAGAGGATTACAACAGTCAGATACTGGGATCAATATGTCTGCTTCAACTGTGGAAGCTAAAAAAAAATCTGAGTTAATTTGTTAAGAGCCCCTACAGAATTGTTTAGTTATCTCCACGAGGGTAAGGTGGGGAAAGATCTTCTTTAAAGTACATAGTTTAAAGACCTACATTATTATATAATTTTAAAGTAGAAAAATAGACCACATGGTCCATCTAGCCTGGCCTGTCTAGCAACATATGCTGGAAGTAGATATTATTCTTCCATTTAAGTACCGGTGGTCCCCAACTTGAGAACACCTGAGTTACAGACAACCTCTAGTTACAAACAAACCTCTCCGGCCACTGTGACCTCTCTGGATGCTGATATTTTACTGATACTAAGCCCCTATGCTTCCATGGTCAACATATGATTTATGAACGGTTTCTGTAATGAAGCTTTGGTGTTCATTTTTGTTCCCTTTGAGCCCTGTTATGGGGCTAAAAAAAAAGTTGCACTTACAAAATATTCCAGTTCCGATGTACATACAAATTCAGTTTAAGAACAAACCTACAGAACCTATCTTGTACGTTGCCTTGATTACTTGACCCAAGATCCTTCACTCAACTTTAATCCGATGATCCTAATATAACGGGATCCACTCACCAGCTGGTCAGTAGCATGCAATGTACCACCAGGCCCAGTGAATAACAACATTTTCCTCTGCTCCGCAGACTCCAGGAAGGTCAGCAGCAGCCATTGGTTGTCCTCCGACGATACAAACCGATTCCACTTCTCAGCTTTCAGCTTGAGAGACTTGAAGGCAAGTTCTTTAATGATATCGATGCGCTCATCCCCTACCAGGATGCTAAGTGGTGACTCAGTTTGTTGGACACCAGAGGGGTCTGGGCCATGTTCACTCCCCGGACTGGAAGAGAAGGATAGAATCAGACTGATACTTGTTGTATGTCACGGAAATGAATGCCATTAAAGCCTATAGATTAATAAAGATGGATTTATAGGTAAAAAGCTATTAACTCTTTGAAATCCTAAGCATTTGTCAGAGGAAACACTCTGTAACAGCCTAATAGTTCTATTACATTCCTCTTTTTCGACTTACCTCTCTCTGCGTTGAGATAACTCAGACATGACGATTCTTCTCACATCAACAGTGGCCGACCCTGTGTTGTTCCTCCAGCTCCGTGAGTCACAAGCAGCGTAACTACAGATAAATTATAGAATAATCTGCAGCTGCCCAGCTCCAGCGGTAACTTTATTCCCTTATTCTCGTCTGCCTGTCACAGCTCTGCTCTTGTAACCCAATAACCCTATAAGCCCTACTCAAGCACGGCGAATGGTATATTCTTTTACATGGACAGGGCTTCCTATACACTTTAAATATCATATGCTCTAACGCTATAAAACGGTAATGTCTAGAACAATTTAGTAATATCATTGTCAATGGATGAAGCATTGATATCTATGTACCAAATCAGCATGTTTTTCCAGGTGTAATAGGTAATAAATAGTTCCAGGTAATATATAGTTCCTCTCGTCCTTCAGGCAGCACCGATGAGTAAAGAGACAGAAGGAAACAATGTTAATTAGCAATGAATCAATTCCCTGACTGCTCTATAAGTATCCCAAGATAAACAGAACAAGCTTCGATTTGCTACCTAAATCCCATTAGTGCTGCCTGATAGATGAAGAGATCTAAATTTGGCTTACTTCAAAATTTATTTTCCTTGAAATCCAAAGGCAATCAAATTATTTTTTTGCTGCATTAAACACGTCTCTGCTGTTAGTTCTAGGATACTTATAAGCAGGGGTGTAACTAGGAGAGGCAGGGCCACCTTTCCAATAAAAAAAATATAAATTTTTGAACACATTTATAAGCTCATGTGCACACATATATGTCAGGTTGTAGATCCTATGAACCACTGCGGACGATGACACAAGCCACTACCTGGGACCGGAGTCTAGGTGGTACCCGGTTTTCACCAAATCCCGCCACAAAGCAGGATGGTCTTGCTGCGGCATGGTACCAGGTCGTTCCACAGGCTTGACTTGTCCGCAGTGGCAGCCAAGGTCGAGGTACAGGAATTACAGGCAATCTCATAGTCGGGGATAGGCAGGAGGTCAGGTTGGGCAGCACAGGATCGGAGTCGGAGATGTAGCAACAGGTCAAGGCAGGCGGCAAAGGAGCGAAGTCAGAAACAGAACCGGGGTCACAATGGGAATTTACAGAAACAGTGCAAGGCATAAACACAGCTTTCTCTAGGGCTCTAGGCACAAAGATCAGGCAGGGTGTGATGGGAGAGGCAGGTTTAAATAGCCTCATGGGAAAATGGCCAGCGCCAATTAATGGTGCGCTGGCCCGTCAAATTTCCTGAGGCCAGCGCGCGTCCCAGAGCATGGGGACGCGCACACAAGGAGTGAGCCTGGGACTCAGGAGCGGGGACAAGTATGTGGCGCTGCGCCTGCGGGGAGCATAGGTTGCATGTATATATTATGCTGCGCAATAAGTATATAATGGTACCATCCTCCATTATTTAGTATGGCAGGTCAGATTACAGCGCCCCCTGACACTGTGGGCCCCATAGCAGCTCCTATGGCTGTTATCTCTGTAGTTATAAGGCAGTCAGTTAATTGATTTATTTCTAATTAACATCTTTGTTCTCTTCTGTCCTAATTTAGATCATATGTATTCAAATAGATGCACTGAGGCTCCATGTTAGAGTTGTCATTTAGTATCAACATGTATGACCTTATCTTATCTATCTTTTAGGAGAGAATGCAATCTCCTAAAGTAAAACTGGAATGCTATGAACTGGAACCAAGTTTTTTTTTTGGAATGTGATGATGGTTAGGATTGACGATAGAGGCAACATAACTTCAATCCTGCCTTTACAGTGGAGTAAAACCAATAATCTGGGAGCGGACTCAACAGGTTCAGCTTGAATGTTGTCAAACCCGAATGCTCACCCCCATTTGTGATTGGTGCTGGCACTGATTGTGTGTACATGGTGGAAACATGTGCCAACAGCATTTAAAAAGTTAATACCCATGACCAGAAACAGCACCGATCTCGGGAGTTAGCACAAGGGAAGGGTGAGCCAAATGTCGAACCTCTGCGGTTCAGGTATGCTACTCATTACTGCGGAGCTGTCAAATAAAGCAATCAGTCACCCCTAGTAGTGATAATAGGAACCCTATTAGTTCAGCGGACATCCTGCCGTCACATGTGTTGCCTCTTATGACAAGGCTTCCACCTAGAATTTTATTACTTAGGATAAGGCGAACACAAACATTGCCAAAACATATTATTTTCATGGCCAAATCTCTTAAGTTTGGCATGTGTTTGTCTCGGAGTTGTGACTAGGACAGTGGTGGCGAACCTATGGCACGGGTGCCAGAGGTGGCACTCTGAGCCCTCTCAGTGGGCACTCAGGCTGTTGCCCCAGCACAGAATTCACCAGACAGGACTTGAGGGATCCTCCTGCAGACCCAGATAGCCCAAAACGTGAAGCATTTTGGAATACCTGAGACGGCAGGAAGAGAAGGTGAGGACATGGTCAGGTTAACATTGCAGCCATTGAAGCTCCTGCTCTCGGCCCCACAATTATTCATATTCAGGGAAGCTCCAATGGTAATCTGAATTTTCCCTCCTTCTGTCAACGATTTTGGTGTCCTCAGGACACTTGAAAGCTGTGGTATAGCAGGGTGCAAGAAGATTTTAATAATTTAATTCTAGAATTGCCGTGTTGGCACTTTGCAATAAATAAGTGGGTCAGGTTTGCATTTTGGGCACTCAGTCTCTAAAAAGTCCATCACTGGACTAGGACATGCTCTACTTTTTAACAGATTATTCCACAGGAGACAGTGATCCATTAAGGTTATCTGCCCATCTTGTGGATTTTACATATCTGCAATTTTAGTGCCTTTTTGATGTGGATTTGTGGTTTTTTTGCAGATTTAAATGCGTTTTTTCAAGTGTTTTTTCACCTGATCTGAAATCATTTCAAGCAAAAATTGGCATTAAATCCACACCATGATGCAGATTCTTAAAACAATGCATGCAAAAATCCACGCCGCACAACAAAAGTAACATTATCGTATTTTATTTTCCTGCCTCGAGCAACAATTTGCATGCTGAAAAAAACAACTCTATTCTACACTACTTTTCCAAAATCACATTCAATTTAATACTACTGTATTACGCTTTGGATTTTCTGCAACAAAATCTGCTACATGTGCAGAGAACCTGACAATTCATTTGCCTGCCTGGTTGGCATTTTCATCACCAATCCACGACCAGTTGGGATGACCCCTTCGTCAATCTTCGGCAAGTATGTGGAATCTACAGCCCGAGCTGAACCTTCTCTGGGAAGTTGTGGCACAGGATACAATACAGATGCCCAACCATATATCATCTTGTATCCAGGTTAGAGGAAGCTCATCAGGGTCCTAGAGACATGGAGGAGCATTTATTAATATTGGCACAGGATACATGGTCTCAACTAACTCCACATTCATGAAGGTGACATAGAACTCCGTAGACCAGGAAAACTAGAAGCGCAGGAAAAGTGTCAGGAACAGCTGCGCCCAAATTGATCACCAAGAACAAAAGAGAGGAAAAGTGGTCCAACACTTCATAAATAATGCACAACAGGCACAGCAAGGAAAAATTAAATCTGCCAAAATATTGGCAGGAACCCAATAATAAATGCCCCCAAAGCATGTAGAAATGAGCAGACCCGAAGTTCAAGTTTAGCCCTAGGCCGGCTGGCCTTGACATATTGCCGATCAGGCAAATGGATGCCCGTAACTTGCTATGGCTATGATTGGCTGTTCGGTCGCCAATCTGGCAATATGTCCGGGTGAGGCAGCCGAACCCAAATGTCGGGTCCACTCATCTTTAATTGCATCCTATAGATATCAGTATGTGGTCTCATGCAACTGCATGGGTTACATTATTTTTTTCGATCCATTCCTTACCCATGTCCACATAACATACATTGGGGCACATTTACTTACCCGCATTGTGCAACGATAACGCACTGTGCCACGATTCACTAAGATTTTGCGCCCGAAATCCTGCATGTGTCGCCTCCCTGCTCAGGTCCGACAGAGTTCACCTTCTTTTTAGGGGTGCATGTAAGTGCATCTTCTTGCGACACATTTTAAAAGTTAAATCCGGTGCTCAGTACGAATTTGTCATATTGTCCCACGGCCGCCCCTCCAAATTGTGTCGCATGGAAGCCAGCACGCAGATGGCGTGCGACACATTCCAAGTGCAGACACCTGTTAAATACCTGTAAAAGCCGTGTAATCCCTGAAAAAGATGAACAGTCCGACAAAAGTGCAATACGCGACCCTTGGAGTAAATGCGCTCCATTGTATGACACATGTTACTATGCATGTCCTCTAAAAACGTGAATTCATACCTCCCTTACATCTAAGAAAATTGCACGCATTTTTCAGCTATGTGGGGCTGTGTCACTATATACCTATCACATGTAATTTTATAATGCAGAGGCCTTTTTGTAACTTATCATCAGTCAGCCATGATCGCGGCACACCTGTTAGCTGAAATAAGATACTACTGGTACCTACGTAACTTGAAGCTCATCTTTCTCATTTAGATACAGTAACAGAGAACATGGCCAATCATTGTATTTTATTGTATTCAGTTTAAAAAAAAAATTTCAACTAAACACTATTAACCCTTTCAGGACTCTTTTCATTTCTGTGTTTCTGTTTTTTATTCCCCTAATTCAAAAAGCTATATAACTTTGTCATTTTTCCATTTAAAGAGATGTGTTAGGGCTTTTTATCTAGTGGCACCATTTAATATTCAATGCACTGTATTGGAAAGCTGGAAAAAAGTGTGGTACGATCACAGGGATACCCAATTTATGTACCGTATATACTCGAGTATAAGCCGACCCGAGTATAAGCCGAGACCCCTAATTTTACCACCAAAAACTGGGAAAACCTATTGAGTCGAGTATAAGCCGAGGGTGGGAAATGCATTGGTCACAGACCCCCCCCAGTATATAGCTAGCCAGCCTGCCCCCTATAGTATACAGCCAGCCCCTATAGTATACAGCCTGCCCAGCCTGCCCCCAGTAGTATACAGCCTGCCCAGGCTGTGCAGCGCTGCTCCCCCGCTGTCCGCGCGGCTCGTCTTCTAGCTTCTGCGCCCGTCTTCTGTCTTCTGTAACATCGTGCTGGGCGCTGCCACCGCTCTCTCCCGGCCGGCAGGCGCCTAGTATGAAGCACCGCTGCTGACATCATACTAGGCGCCACTCAGCACAATGTTAGAGATGAAAGAAGACGGGCGCGGAAGCCAGAAGAGGACCCGCACGGACATCGGGGGAGCAGCGCTGCACATTGGGGCCACCGGAGGGTGAGTATATAAGTTTATTATTTTTTAAGTATTTTTTTATATTGACTCGTGTATAAGCCGAGGGGACGTTTTTCAGTACATTTTTTGTGCTGAAAAACTCGGCTTATACACGAGTATATACGGTAGGTCTTTTTAGGTTTATGTAGATTTTAATAACATTAAATCCGTTGCACAAAAAAAAATTATTTGGCATTTACCAAATTCTGAGGCCAAAAATTCATATGGGCTATGTGTCATTTTTTGCAGTATGCAGGATTGGACTTTCCCACCGGTGGGCCCCGACACTTGACACTATGGCAGGGGCCTCAGTTTCTACTAATAGGAGGCCCCTGCCAGTGCCTGCAATAGTACTTAATTGACCATTATATAGGGGGTTTCTAATATTATACAATATTATACACTATACATTTCAAATTTCATTTAAAACAATAATTATCCCCAAAAAAGTCAATTCTGCAATCTCTTTGAAAATACGGAAACCTGATGTTCGATTTGTAAGCCGCGTGACATCAAAATAGATTTTTGAGACATTTAAAAAAAATGTTGAAAACCTACAGCATATGTATAGGAAATTTTATTTAGCAACTTATTTAGGTGGTAAAACTATCTGCCTGAAAAGGAGATAATTTTGAAAATGGCAAGTTTTAAAAAAAATTCATCATATTTTAATTGTTTTAATAAATAAATGCATAACTTATCAGCCAAAATGTACCAGCAAAATGGAGGACAACATGTGACCAAAAAAAACAATCTCAAAATCACTTTGAAAAGTAAAAGTGTTCAAAAGTTATAACCATATAAAGCAACACAAGGCGGAATCCAAAAAATGGGGCTGAGCCTTAGAGGGGTGTTCCAATTTAGGCAAATTAATGATGTTGTTGGTATGATGAAAAAAAATACAATTTTCCATTATACTTTCTGTATCAATTCCTCACGGTTTTCTAGATCTCTGCTTGCTGTTCTTCTATAGAAAGCTTCATTGTTTATTTCCAGTGGACAGAAATCTGACCATGGTCACACAGGTGCACGGCTCGTTAGAGTAATCAGAGCTGTGTGGTATAACGAGCCGTTCACCTGTGTGACCATGGTCAGATTTCTGTCCACTGTAAATGAAGATAGAAGCTTTGTATAGCAAGACAGCAAGCAGAGATCTAGAAAACTGTGAGAAATTGATACAGAAAGTATATTGGAAAATTATATAACTTTTCGTTATTCAAACAATATCCATTATACATTGAAATGAGAACAGTATTTCCCACACTGGAACAGCACTCAGCATGTGGTTATAAGGAAAACACAAGGTATTTCTGCTGGTTTCCAGGAATGATCTTCACTGACAAGATCCCTTTAATATTTTGGGAGCTTTATATAATAATAGAATCGAATATTGTGCAGAAACTATGCGTAAATGAATAAATAGGATGCAAGTTGTTGTATTAATGTATAAATGAACATTTCTCTAACTTTCTCAGTGTATCTGTCTCTGACTGACTGTTTACGACTGTATCTGTCTCTGACCCTCTCTGTTTCTGAACGTCTCTGACGTCTCTTTCAGTGACTGATCTGATTGTCTCTGTGTCTGACCTTCACTGTCTTTGACTGTCTCTGAGTGTCTGTCTCTGACCTTCTCTGTCTTTTTGAGTGATTATCTCTGACCGTCTCTGTCTCTGACTTTCTCTATCTCTGACCGTCTCTTTCAGTGACGGTCTCTTTAAGTTTCATTTTTGCACAGCTGATCTCTGATTGGCTTCCATGGGCAGCTGGAACAGTTTTACTTCAAACATTTCTGGTAAATCTCCCCCTATCTCTCTATCTCTATCCCTATTACCTCACACATAAGCTGTCTTAGACTCATTGCCTATAGTAACCTATCAAAGCTCATATTAATGCCCTGTGGCAGAATAGCAACCGCCGGAGCAGCAGCAGACAATGGCTCCTGCATAAGGTCGTTAGTAAGTGTATTTTGGAAAGCGCAGGGTGAAAATTTTGGCTCAAACCTAGTCTATGACGTTCCCTGAGTCACAGGGGGCGGCTGTGCAAAATTTGCGTCAGTGCAGATTCCTATAGCGGACACAAACACACAGTCACACAAATACACTCAGCTTTATATATTAGATACTAATTAAGACATGGGATAAAATGTATTAGTAACTATTATAACCTACCGAAATGATTCAGAATGCTGTCCAATGCATCATTAAAATACACATAACATAGGCTATTGAAACCTGTCACCAGCTACAAATCTCATTCATGGTGACAGGTTGACTTTAAAGGGTGCCATGTATAAAATAGTTTACAGGGGAACCATATACTATGTAATTAAGTGAGGGGGTAAACATAACTCTTTAGTGGTACAGTATTATTTATTCAGTGATTGTACTATAGTAAAATATTTGAGGGTAACAATGTTATTTTTGATATATGCAGGGGGCACAGTGTGGTTTTGTTATGTAGATTTTTTTATCAGCACAGTGTGGTTTTGTTATGTAGATTTTTTTATCAGCACAGTGTGGTTTTGTTATGTAGATTTTTTTTAGCAGCACAGTGTGGGTCATTTCTGTGATGCAGGTGACATTATACTGTAAGTAAGTGTGGGGGCGCAGTGAGAGGGTTGTGCTGCCCCCTAACTGAACACATTTGCTGGAAAATTCTGCAGCAAGATTTTATGCCGATTCTGGATGCAAAGTAGAAGACATGTCACCAGTGAAGTGTCAGTCTCAGATCAGTATTGTATTCACAGCTCTCAGCTCATACACTGTTATATCCATAGGGTCAGAAAGCCAAGTGTGGCTTGTCTATGTGGTGCGGGGACGCCAGAGTGTGGGGTTATTGTCATCACTTTTTGTAATGGTTTTCAGCATTTTCTAATTGGTAGGTAGGTGCAGGGCCGGCTCCAGGTTTTAGTGGGCCCCTGGGCGACAGAGCCTTAGTGGGCCCCTCCGTGGGCCGCCCTCCAGTGGCCACACTTCCCCCCCCCTCCCCACACACTGACCACCCCCCCTCCCCTGCGGACACACTGACCACCCCCCCTCCCCTGCGGACACACTGACCACCCCCCCCTCCCCTGCGGACACACTGACATCCCCCCCTTCCACCTGCGGACACACTGACACCCCCCCTTCAACCTGCGGACACACTGACCCCCCCAACCTCCCCCTGCGGACAAACTGACCCCCTCACCCCCCCCCTGCAGACACACTGAACCCCCCCTCCTGCTGACACAAAGACCCCCCCGCGGACACACTGACCCCCCCCTCTCCCCCTGTATACACACTGACCCCTTCCCTCCCCCCGCGGACACACTGACCCCCCCCCCCCCCCGCGAACACACTGACCCCCCCTCTCCCCCTGTATACACACTGACCCCATCCCTCCCCCCTCCCCCTGTGGACACACTGAAACCCCCCCTCCGGGAAAGAAGTATTTTACCTATCCTGGTTCCCCCGGCGCAGCACCTGCAGCTGTCTTCGGCCTGGGCCTCCCGTACGCGCCGGCTCTGAAGCCGGCACACGTGATCCGATGACGTCATCATGTGCGCCGGCTTCAGAGCAGTCGCATACCCTGCGGAGCGCTGCATCGTGGGAACCGGGACAGGTGAGTTTTAGATTCTGCCTCTATGCTGCGCTCCCGACCAGCGCAGCATAGAGGCAGAAAAGTGATCAATCCGGATGGTGATCAATTGTACCAGTATCTCATAGAGACACTGGTACAATTGATCCGGGGGCCCGAGTGGGCCCCTCCAGTACCCCGGGGCCCCGGCACTTGCCCGGGTTGGCCGGGTGCTGGCGCCAGGCCTGGGTAGGTGTGTGGAGTGCTAACACTTACATCCCTAACCACAGCCCAGTCACCAGCAGAAGTCCGGGAAACCGGGGGTAACTCTTATACTATCCCTAACATTAATGCCCTGACATAACGTCACCACTGCAGCCTGTGTACACAAACCAAGAACCGAGCACTAGCGGAGAGGGAGGGAGAGAGGGATTACATTATCTTTTGTTCCGCTGCTTCCCCTGCCAGTGTCTAGAAATTCCTTATATGGGAATATTTCTATGGGCCCCATGTACCCCAGTCCCACCCTGGCATAATAATATCAATATCATAATTTATATCAATTTAGAACCTATATGACCATTTGATAATTTATTATTCAAACATTTATGAATGGAAAATAGTGGAAAAGTGTCGATTCGGACATTTGCAGTGTTCATGGCCAGGAATAATATTTTTGATATCTTGATATATGGTGACACCTATCTACGATTTTTACTGTTTATTTTTATATGGGTTCTAGGGAAAAGGGGTGATTTAAATGTTTACTTTTCTTTTAAATGTATTTTTTTTTTATTTATTTTTGACTATTATTTCAGACCCTCTAGGGTACTTTAACCCTGGAGGGTCTGTCCGCTCATACTATATACTGCAATACTACTGTATTGTAGTATATAGTACACTTTAAGGCAGATCTCTAACACCCCGCAGCACTACAACATTATAGTATTTTGTGATGCGCAAAGAATAATAAAAAAAAATATCACAAAAATGTCTCATGTGTTTAATCCTTTCATTCGTTTTTGCGTTTCATTTTTTTTTTTTTTTTTTTTCTTACTGCCTCAAAAAAAAAACACACAACTTACAAAATGTCTTTTTCAATTTACACAGAGTTGAGATTGGGCTTGTCATATTTTTGCTGATATAATTGCAATTGATGCTTCATGTTGGAGCATCAAGAAGTTACCTTATAGTACGGGATAAGATTAAATTAATCTGTGTATTGTTAGATTCCAAAAAATATAAACATGCTTTTGTGTAGACCAATGGTGGAGCTGCCACTCCATCAACTAGGAAGCACAGGACCCCATTTCTCAGAATACGGGAAACACCAGTAAATACATTGCCTCATGCACTGGCACAGCTCTTTTCCCCCTCATAAACATGGACATAATGGGGCAGATTTACTTACCCGGTCCATTCGCGATCCAGCGGCGCGTTCTCTGCGGTGGATTCGGGTCCGGCCAGGATTCACTAAGGCAGTTCCTCGACGTCCACCAGGTGGCGCTGCTGCGCTGAAGTTCCCCAAGGCCCGCTGGAATGCACTCAAGTTCACCGGCCTATTCCTGGTGAAGGTAAGTGCAAGTTCCGCTACACTTTTTTTTTTAAATGCGGCGGTTTTTACGAATCCGTCGGGTTTTTCGTTCGGCCACGCCCCCCCTTTCCGTCGTGTGCATGCCAGCGCCGATGCGCCACAATCCACTCGCGTGCGCCAAAATCCCGGGGCAATACAGGGAAAATCGGCGCAAATCGGAAATATTCGGGTAACACGTCGGGAAAACGCAAATATTCTGCATAGAATGTAGAATGATCTTCACCCAACCTGTGCAGCGAGTTTCTGTAGATGTTTTTTTCCACCCATTTTAGTGAGTTGTTGTGGATGATCTCTTCCCCCCACTCTGTGTAGTAGGGGACTGTGGATGACATCCCCCCCCCACACACTTTGTGTAGTAGGTTGCTGTGGATGATTTTCCACCCCCCACTCTGTGTAGTAGGTTTCTGTAGATGATCTTCCCCCCCCATTCTGTGTAGTAGGGGACTGTGGATGACATCCCCCCCACTTTGTGTAGTAGGTTGCTGTGGATGATCTCCCCCCCCCCCCCCCACTCTGTGTAGTAGGTTGCTGTGGATGATCTCCCACCCCCCACTCTGTGTAGTAGGTTTCTGTAGATGATCTTCCCCCCCCATTCTGTGTAGTAGGGGACTGTGGATGACATCCCCCCCCCCCCACTTTGTGTAGTAGGTTTCTGTAGATGATCTCCCCCCCCACTCTGTGTAGTAGGTCGCTGTGGATGATCTTCCCCCCACTATGTATAGTAAGTTGCTGTGGATGATCTCCCCCCCACTCAGTGTAGTAGGTTGCTGTGTATGATCCCCCCAGCTTTTGCAACATGTTGCTTTAGGGGATCTTGCCCCACTCCCCCTAAAGCAGTAACATTCTATTCTCATTTGTGTTGGCAGCTGTATACACCAGCTCTGTAGCAGGCAGCTATGATGACATCATCACATCTGCCGGTTTCAGAGACGTCGCAACGCAGTGGAGAAGTTTGCTGCTGTTTTGTAGGAGCACAAAAAAGTATCATAGTTACCCTCGTCCCTGTGTAATGTAGATGGGCCGGATTTGGCCCATAAGTCTGTAGATGATCTTCCCTCACCTTTTGCAACATGTTGCTTTAGATCATCAGTGATGGAGAACCTTTTGGAGACCCAAACTACAACCAAAATCCACTTATTTACCATGAAGTGCCAACAAGGCATTTTAAGCAGTAACTTATTGCTACCTGTTCTTCCATAATTTTCAATCATATCGGCCACTGAGGCCACCAATACAGTTGAAAGAAAGAGGGCAAATTCAGACTCTCGTTGTAGCTTCTCTCCGGGTTCTCTCTGTAGAAGAATGGTGGGTCCAGAATGAGAACCTCCAAAGATATTGTAGTTCTTTCAACACCTTCTCACTTTTCCCAGTTTCAAGCAGCCAATAAAGTGTCACTTTAAAATAGCGCTGAGAGCAGCATCTCTTAAGTTGCCTGGGACTGCAAGAAGATTTGGTGGATTTGGTCCTATTTGGTGAACTCTCTCCTGGGGTGATGGTCTGCGTACCCAGAGAGTGCCATCTCTGGAGCCTGTGCCATAGGTTCGCCACCACTACCATACATTCTCACTCCCTGTGTAAGTATTTGTAAATGATCTTTCCCCTTCCGCTGGATAATCATTGATTATATGTATAAGTTATATCATGTAAGGCTGATGAGAGCAGAGAGGAGAAATACACTGAACTTGCAAGAAAGCTACAGGGGAAAAATGCTTACTACAAAGTACATGTTGGCAAAGGTGTCCATAGCCTTCAATGACTTTGTTGGGAATTCCCCCAATGGCAATACAGGCGGTCCACTACTTAAGAACACTCGACTTACATACGACCCCTAGTTACAAACGGACCACTGGATATTGGTAATTTATTGTACTTTAGTCCTAGGCTACAATAATCAGCTGTAACAGTTATCACAGGTGCCTGTAATGAAGCTTTAGTGTTAATATTGATTCTCATGAAAAGCCAACATTTTTAAAATCCAATTGTCACAGAGACCAAAAAAGTTCTGTCTGGGATTACAATGATAAAATATACAGTTCCGACTTACATACAAATTCAACTTAAGAACAAACCTACAGACCCTATCTTGTATGTAACCCGGGGACTGCCAGTAGCAGCTTCTACCACTAATTTTTCTAGCAGTTGTGTAAGAGCATGATACTGTCTGACGTCTGTGAGAACATGTGCACTACACAAGTATACCACCACATAAGGGTGATGACACACGTTAGCGTTTTGATTCCGTATTTAAGAATTTGTTTTCAGTTCTTTAAAAAAGCCTGCATTTTAAAAAAGCAAGACGTTTTTGACCATTTTGCTAATTATCTTAATTAAGATAATTGGGGGAAAAAAACGGCCAAAGACGGTCAAAACTGATGTGTTTTTAACGGACTGAAAATGCGTGCTTAAAAACGGGCTAAAAACAGAATCAAAACGCCATGTGTGGCATCACCCTAAGGAACAGGTCCGTCAAAGGACTGACTCAATTTTTAGCTCTGTGTCGGATCTAGCATACAGTACAGAGGTGACATACTGTAACTATGGATAACACTACAATGCCACAGCCTGCTGGTGGCATCTGGTTATATTCCCCAGCTCTTGCTGCAGGAAATTTGAGATACATTGATTAAAGCAACCGATTTAAAATATGGTTACAATTCAAAATAACAAATAGAATAGCAAAAAATTCAATAAGTTTGATAACTTATTTTATATACCGTATTTTTCGGCCTATAAGGCGCACCAAAAATCCTTTAATTTTCTCAGAAATCAAAGGTGCGCCTTGTAGGCCGGTGCGCCTTATATATGAACTTATACAGAAATGTACTACAGACAAGATGTACTGTACATTTACCAGTGTTTAATAGCTCCATCCCCAGAAATGTCCTGCACCTTCCCACACAGTATACAGGGTCCCTGGCTCCTGAAGTGCCCTGGCACCACAACTAACATTCTGCCCTCCCCTAGCACGGAGAGACCGGAGCTGCCATACTGCCGACCACGAGGCAATCATCATCATCAGTAAGAAATCCCCCCATACCTGACAGCCCTGTAACAGGGGAAAGAGAAGGAGCCACAGGGAACCCCACAGGAATAACACCCTGCCTGAGGAGGGAAGGAGAAGGGGCAGAGGGAGACTGCTTAACCCCTGCTGCATCACCCCTGCATTAACCCCCAGCAGCCCATACCTCTGAGATCGGAGCTCTCGGACACGCTGAAGACAAGTTTCCCGGGAAGTGTAGCTGGCTTGAACTGTGCACAGGTCTGCCACCTGCTGGTCATTTTTAGGTACTGCATTTGATCCTGCGCCTGATACTCCAGTGCGCCTTATATATGAACCTAGATGTCTTAGCAGGCATTTATTAGAGGTGCGCCTTATACTCCAGTGCACCTTATAGGCCAAAAAATACGGTAAGTTGTTGTAAAAAGTGCACATATATTTTTCAAACTAACTACAGGCAGTCCCCGGGTTACATACAAGATAGGATCCCGTAGGTTTGTTCTTAAGTTGAATTTGCATGTAAGTCACAACGGTATATTTTATAATTGTAGATCCAGACAAAAAAATGTTTTGCCCCATTGACAATTGGAGTTTCAAAGTTTTTTGTTGTAATGGGCCAAGGATTATCAATAAATTTTCATTACAGACACCTCACAGCTGATTATTGCAGTCTAGGGCTATAATAAAGCATCCAGAAAGCTTCACCAGGGGGCAGAGGGGTCCGTCTGTAAGTCGGGTGTCCTTAAGTAGGGGACCGCCTGTAGTTTAAAATCTGCAGAAATGACTGAGAGACTTCAGTCTTCTTGCTGCATTTAGAAAGGATTTGTATAATTAAAATACAGTAATGCAGCCAATCAGCTATAGGTCTCTTTGGCCTTAGGCCGGCGGCGCACGTGGGGTTTTGAACCCATTTTTATTAAGATAATTGGTAAAAACGGATGTGTTTAACGGACTGCTTTTTAATGGACAGCCCAAAAACGGGATCAAAACGCCATGTTTGCCACCGGCCTTAGTCACGACCATTTCAGCTTTTTATGAAGATCCATGGGGCAGCCCTCGTGATCCCACAGTCCTGAAGTTCAGTGGGTCAAGTAAATCCAGTGGGTGTGAGCTTATAGCTCCACGTAGAAAAAAAAAAAAGTATGTTCAGCTCCCAAAGCATTTTAATTTATGGAAAAATAAAAATCATAAATTATATGCCAATGCACTCTTAAAACATAGTGGCTCTTCCACGAAAGGAGTCTCCACATTTTTTATACGATACTATGCTTTAAAATGAGTGCATGGTCACATATTTGATAGAAAAATAAAAATAGTAAATTAACACGCTTTGGGCGCCGAACTGAATTTTTTTTTGTTTCCATGAGGAGCTATAAGCTCACAGCCACTAAAGTTACCTTTTTGTGTAAGATGTCCGATTTAACCAGATTCCTTTTAAGTTAAGGCCACGTTCACACAATGCATTGCATTTTGTGCTGCATTCTAAAGGCTTCAATGTTGATCACATGCTGAGGTTACATTGCGTTTTAGCAAGTGCAGTGGAAACACAATGTAACCTCAGCATATGATCAAGGCTGAAGCCTTCGGAATGCGTCAAAAACACACCCAAAAAAAAAAAAATCCCTGACACAACGCGGACTTAAGTTAAAAGGAACACTCCAGTCAAAGCTAATTCATTGAATACTACATGACCATGTATTCCTAGAGCCTTGCTTGACCCAAGCATTCTGCTCCTCCCTTCAGGCCCTGCACAAGGTTTAATTCAATGAATCAGCTGTGACTGGATAGTTCATTTAACTAGTAGGAAAGCATGGGGCAGCTGTGAGGTAGCTTCTACTAAGGTTTCCCAAAATATAGCAATTTACAAGGCGGCCTGTCAGACAGCAGCCACAGGAGGTACAGGTAGGACATATCTATTCTGAATTATCCACAGCCATATACGTCACACTGCTCTGAGAAGGTTATTTAGTCTCTTCCTGAAGGCTTCCATTTCAAATGGATTTTCAAGAAGTTTTCATTTACAATATAGGAACATAGACAAGACCCACATCTATCAGTTATATATCCTGTGGCTAGGACACGAATGCCTTTCCTAGGAAACACCTTTAAGGGTGATGCCACACATGGCGTTTTTCCCCAATTATCTTAATAGATAAACATGTTGTAAGCAGCTGAATGCATGGTAAACTGTCAAAAACAGACTGAAAACGGATGTTTAAAAACAGACCAAAAACGCCATGTGTGACATCGCCCTGAGGGTGAAGACACACATGGCGGTTTTTTGGCCGTTTTTACTAAGTGCGTTTTCAGAGATCGTAAAAAAACGCATGCGTTTTTGTCAGTTTTTCCAAAATTGCGCAATGAAAAACGGACAAATGCGTTTTTAACGATCTGAAAACGCACTTAGTAAAAACGGCCCAAAAACGCCATGTGTGTCTTCACCCTAAGGAGTTGTTGGATAAAAATTAGACCAAGCCTTTATCCTAGACAAGCAAACAATAGAATGTGAATATATTTGGAAGCAAATAAAAAGTGTGAGGATGAATTGTTATGGATTATATAGGGGTTTGTTCAAAGGCACTGAAGATGTTGTCCAGGACACGAAAATCATTGTTGACTTCAAAACAAATAGCACTATACCCGTCTACAGGTTATGCCCCGGTCTCCTTTAGGTCCTCACCAGAAACTTTACAGAGGTAAAGAATGACTTACAGAAGAAAAAAAATTAGGGGAAGGGAAAAAAAACCCCAAACAAAACAACGAGGGTGCTTTTGAAACTGCGTTGTGTCACGTTTCAAATGTTGCCTTCAGGCCGTGTTCACACGATGCGTTGCGTCACGCTTTTTGATTAGTTTGATGCATTCCAAAGGCTTCAGCCTTGATCATATGCTGAGGTTACATTGTGTTTCCACTGCATCTGCTAAAACACAATGTAACCTCAGCATGTGATCAAGGCTGAAGCCTTTGGAATGCATCAAACTAATCAAAAAGCGTGACGCAACGCATCGTTTGAACACGGCCTGAAGGCCACATTCACGCGCAGTGTTAGAGTAGCAATTCAAAGCAGCCGGGAAGAAATTGGCCATATAAGCGTTTACCCTGAAATACTTGTAATTGGGACCAATCACCGACTGTTGTGCCGGTAGACTGTAAAACATGTGGCCCTCGCTCAAGATCATAAACAATTCAGTGTAAAACGTATTTCCGTCATTGAACCAAAAGCTCCTCCCTCATACACAATGTGCACAAGGCCTAAGGGTGCAGCCCATGGAAACTGAGCATGGCGACCTGATCCCAAGGACTGCACTAAGGGGATGTGAGTCACTGCACTACGTGCAGTCCATGGGATCAAGCCCCCCGACTGTGGAGCTCTACAGGAACAGGGATGAAAAGTATGGGGATAGATGCTGTATGATAGTTGTTTTCAAAGATATGTTTAGTTAGTGTGGGTCATTTTAAACGTTCCCTTTAATGAGCATCGACATGGAATATTTAAAATCAGAAACGGACACAGCAATTTAATAAAAACGCAAATGCCGATATAAAGTAAAACGTTTACAGATTTACAGATTTGTACTTTATTTTTTTCTTTAAATCTACCTATGCAGCAAAATTCCACCTACATGCATATTACAGAAATATACCATAACGAAACACATAGGAGCAAGTATAAAAATGCATTATGTATTAAACAAAGACATAAATCTTAACCTATTTTAAATGGCAGAAGGAAAAAAAAAAAATCATGGGAGTATAAATTTTAAACCAAGAAACAAAATACATGGAAGAGAGGAGGGTGGGGTAAAGAAAAAAGACGCCAGATTGAGTGTACAAGACGCAATTTCACATCATATACAACTTTATAAAAAGGTCGTTACAGCTTAATTGGGTGTAATCGGATTGCAAAAAAGTGCTGACACAACGAAAAAATAATGACAGTTCACAGTTATTAAAAAGGTGTGTATTTCAATTTAAATCACTGGAAAAAAAACCTTAAATTAAGTTAGACTTTTATTTGGGGGAAGACAACAGAAGTTTACTGAAATTTCATGTAAAGAGATAAAAAATGAAGCAGTAGCGGGAAGGATATTAGGGGAATGTTTAATATCAGAAGCAGGACACAAACAGCTACAACATATCATCACAGGCCACCATCTCCACATTCTGAAGACTTTTGTTTTTCCTCCTCATTCCAAATCAAACCAAATCCTTTAGACATTTTATTTTGCAAACTAGTGTGTACAGGTCAGGTTATATGTATACGCCCACCGTGAAACGTAATTATGATAATGATGGCAAATTAGTGGGTAGCATTCATTCAGGACATTTCAGAAGCCTGGCAGCAGGTTTGAGCTCTAAGAACTGCTCATAGCCAGAGCAGTGAAAACATATCTGAGGCGATTGTCATACAGGAGGTGTATCCAAGAAATCCATGTTTTAATGCACCTGGCATCATTACTGTGGGTGCAGAGGAGGTAGGTCCCATCATGTGCAATGCCCTGGACTGCCTGCACTGTAAGCTCAACAGTCCCTCCCATCTGTTCTTGACGGACAGCTCTAATGTCCAAACAGAGGGAAAGATGCAGTGAGACATTAAGTGCTCTGGTGCTGGGGGGGGGGGGGGGGGGGGGGGCAGTTATACTTGGAGTTGCCACCTCCTGAGCATTTGTGATGAAATTCCATGTCCATCAGCTCAGTTGTGTCTACACGGCTCATACCACTTACAAAGCAGTTTTACAAGTAAAAATCACTGCCAGGCGTAATTTGACATTTTACATAGCGGAATCGAAGACATTGAATAAATTGATCTTGAAACCCAATTCGGAGCTTTTAAGATCATAACTCATAACCACCTCTGTGGTTTTTAAGCAAAAGTATTTTGGCGTATCAATAATAGTCAGTTCAGGAGTCCAAGGTTAGGTGCACACACAGAACTCACTGTATGAGCCTCCGTCAGATAGATTTAGTGTCCTGTTCCCCACACAGCTGAACAGAGCCAAGTTAGATCAGTTGTGTGGGATCCAGGTGGATAAATCCAGGCGACACATGGACTGTGGCCTATGGCCGTGTGCAACTTCCTTGAAGACCAAAGAGTCCATTACAGAAGCCCACATTTCTTTTCACTGACCCGAACCTCCATTAGTTTTGAGCTGGAGGATTCCTACCTGTTCAATACTCAGACTAACCCAAAGTCTTAACATAAAACTCTTACTGAAAAATGTCCAAAAAAAAAAATAATTGCTTGATCCAATTGCATTAAGTGAAAAAAAAAAAAACCCTTTCCATTATCTGCAAAGCAATCTACATGTGTGATCTATACTTTGTTCTTATAATACATACATTCAGTGATTTAAAGGCAGTTTAACTTCACCATCTGCGCTGAAGCCAACGTGTGAGGACAAGGATATATAATGCTAGATGATTTTTATATTTGGAACGGACAAATATATTCAAGGAGTATGAAAACAGCAAAGTCAAGAATAAAAAAAATAAAAGAAAGAAAATAGTGTTTTATTAAACTACCACACTGATATAATACACTTTTAAACATACACTTTTTAAAGGTAGCTTTCTTTAAATCGGAGGTGGTCATAACAATAAGAAATAGACCCAAAATGAAGCTGGTAAATAGGTGAACTGTTGTAGGTGCTGCAGTTTTTATTTTTTTCCATAATTTTTTTTTTTTTTGCTTACGCTACGTCTTAGAAAAAAATGGTATAGACCATACATACCTGCAATGTAACTTTTGTATTTGTACACTTTTTCTATAGTTGAAAATATAAACAATTAAAAAATAAAACGAAAATACAGCAACATAAAAAAAACATATACATATTTATCAGGTACATGTATTAGATACATACAATTTTTAATGGGTAGAAGCAAATAGGTTGTTTAAATGCTGATTCACCAACTAAGTTTAAAAAAACAAAACAAAAAAAAAACCCCACCCCTGTATTTTCCCCTTTAACCCATGACTAATATTTGTATGCCTCATATCGTCACTATGGAAAGGACTCTGATCATGTTTGCATATGCTAGACTACTTCATTTACAACGCTTTGATGTCCGAGTACTCAAAATCGATGTGCTGCTGAATGACAAACAGTTCACTATTTTTGGTCCACCAGTATTCGATAACGTTGGGTGCTTTGTCAAAAAACATTTAACCATTCAGGAAAGAAAACAAAAAAAATCCGTCAACCTACAAAGTCTTTCTACACTGGTTATATTGCCTCCATGACTTCGACAATCTTTTAGACAAGATTTGGTTTATTTTGGCAAATTATCTTTTGCGCATGGCTTTTATCTTTTAAACAAATCCAGACAGTGGCTGCTGCCAGGTTAAAAACCTTGTTGTAGATTTAGTTTTTTTTTTTCCTCCGAACAAGAGAAAAATTTTAAAATTGTGTACACAGGTTCAACTAAGTTAAAACAATGGGTTGTTTAATTTTGGAAAAGTTGGTTGAGCTGTGGTGAAACCGAAGTCGGATTATGGGTGCTGGGAATTGTCCTGATTTGTCAGTTATGCATAATAAAAATTCCAGTCATTTGAGAGAGCGAAAAAAAAATTACAAAAAATCTCATACCATAACATAATTTCTTTTGTTAACCCCCCCATCAACTTTGTTATCTTACAATAGATAAATACCAACATGTTATTAATTTTTTCTGGTTTTTGATTTTTTTTTTTACACTAAACCACACAGGATTGATGCATTTGGTTAGACTACCATATCCATCTGTCAAATATTATTTATACTCGTATGTGACGTGGTAAAATTTCATCAATTCTAGATTCCAAAAGTACCTACAAAAGCCATGCAATTTTACCATTTCTTCATACTTATGGAATAGCATACAAAGTAAGGCATTTCAGTGTCGTGTATAACCAAGTTACTGTCAATCCAAAAAAGTTTGCACATCAATAAAAAGATATCTAAGAACTCAAGAACAAGGTTTGTGTGTTTTTTTTTTCCTCACTACTGTATAAAAATAACCACAATTAATAGGTGTGTCGTGTGATAGTTACTCAATTGTCTCATTTCCAGAAACTGTGACAAGCTGTAGGGGAATCTCTGAATTGGAGAGGAGATCTTGACTGCTGGTGCCTGTATTTACAGTCCCTAGGCCGGATACAGACCCCTGCTGAATGTTTGCAAGGATAAGGGTTGTACCTTCGGCAGTTATCAATGTATCATCGGGTTTTGCTTCTATGGATGCCAATACAGCACTGCTGGCATGGATGCCTTTCTTATTTTGATGGGTTTTAATGTGTTTGGCAAGGTGATCACTTCTCATGAATCGCTTGGAACACTCTGGACAGACAAACTTCTTTTCACCTGTTGATGGAAAAACAGACAAGATATAAAATGCTTTTCCTTAGAATGTAAAATGAAAACACAGAAATCTAGCTTTAAAATAAATCTTCAGGTAAGCTCTAAAGCTGGGATATGACTGCAATGGGGAAACGCCCGGAGCTACTTCATGCCAGTCAGAAAGCTGGCAGGATTTAAGTACTATTTTTTTTTTAGTGCAGTATGGTATTTAAAACATGCACATAGTGAGGGAGATTTATCCAGACTTGTAAGCGATTTCTCTGCAGTACATGGAGCGCAAGGCGTTCCCGAAACGCAAGGCGTTCCCGAAACGCAAGGCGTTCCCGAAACGCAAGGCGTTCCCGAAACGCAAGGCGTTCCCGAAACGCAAGGCGTTCCCGAAACGCAAGGCGTTCCCTCACTGTAACCTGCAAAAAACTCAGGACTAACACTTGCAGATTATTTTGCAATTCTACTGCAGCTAGGGCCAGATGTAGAATTGTATACAAATTGACCCCCATTGTGTTTTATTGTTGCAGGTTTTGTTTTGGAAATGCTGCAAAGGATGAAAAATTCTAAGCTTTTTTTTAGGAACCTTATACACATGCAATTAGGAGGCAGTTTAAACATTTTTAGATTTAAAATAAATGCAATTTTTAAAAAAAACTTTTTTCTCCAATGTCCATCAGAAAAGAAGGATTATTTTGAGGCAATACACCACAAATAAGAGTTCCTTTCTGATTGCCTTCACCATCGTCACAGCAAGTGGGTGTGTGTGTGTGTGTGGGGGGGGGGGGGGGGTCAAAAGAGGGCTGACTACACCGATCCTGTTGCAGGCAATAAACACTTCAAATATACTTCACTAGCCAGGACCTGCCAGCGCCTCTTACTATTAGGGGAACACTTTGTACTGGCCAGGGGAGTAACACAACAGGTGCATACTGCACCCAACTGTGATAATTCCTTACCATCAGCTTTCCTGAGTGAAAGCATCTTTAGGGTACCTACATCTATAGCTTGTTACTTGGTTGAGCTTCACCCAACGGCAAAATCAAAGCATAAATTGCATCAGAAACAACAATTGTAACTTGTTTCTGATGTCTGTGTAATTACTCTAGGGGTACATTCTGCAGACATTGTACCATTAATATTTCCTGCACAGGATGTGGAAAGTGTCCCCACAAATCCACATAAGGTCTGTAACTTTATCCTAGAGAACAGCTTTAATTAGAAGGTACAATGCAACTAAAATTGTAAACAAGTTTTTAGGTGGGCTGAAATTTTACCAGATCGGAGACATCAAGACCAAAATTATTTTTAACAGGAATGTGTGCGTGACTGGAAAATGAGTTTTATTAAAAGAATGAACAAAATGCCCAGCAATCCTTACCAGTATGTGTCCTTCTGTGTCGCTGTAGTTCATCACTTCGCGTAAACCTTTTGCCACAGAACATCCAAGTACAAACAAACGGACGTTCCCCAGAATGCCAACGCAGGTGAGCTCTTAGATGTGAAGTTTTACCATACACTTTACCACATCCTGGGATATGACAGATGTGTTGCTTTTTCTTTCCCAGGTTGGTACCCCTAAAGGAATTGTAAAAAAATGAAGAACATTTTATAGGCAAATGCAGCCAGTTTCTTTAACAATCTACACATACTAATAAGAGAAATGAGGTTAAATAAATGTGAGGAAAGCTCTGGTTACAAACCTTCCTGCTCCGTCTTTACAGTTAGGACAAGTACAAGCCACTCTTCGCAGTCTTTTTCCCTCTTGATTTGGTTGGTCAAGTTCATCATCAACAACTTGCACTCTCAGGTGGGTTAAATCATTGGTATTGACTGTGGAATCACCAGTAAGTTGCCACTCCTCTGGATCAGGTTCTTCTTCCTTAATTCTTATAGCTAATAAGAAAATAAAAAAAATGTATGTAGTATAGTATGCAATAAAGATTTTAAGAAATTGGTGTTAAATTTTTCTGAGCGCCTGAGGATTTCACAGCAGGTTACGGTGGCTAACATTCAGAATGTACCACTATGAGCTCAAAAGCAATTTAGTCCTCCGTGTAGACCTCTCATACAGCCGAATACTATGATGTCTGCAGTTTATAGTTCCATCATATTGTTGTGCATAAATTCAAAGAACCTTCTACTACATTTAAAAATGCACGGTTCTATTTCTTCCATGATTTTTTTTATACTAGGGATAGAAACTTTTAAACTTTCAAAGCCACATGGTCAAATTCCTAATTTATATTTTTTGTGTATGCAGCCTTAGCTCTCTGATAGCAGACCATACAAATGGGAGAAAGACAACTAGTGACTTTCTCTAAAGAAGTAATATGCTCTACAGAGCGATAGTGGGGAATAGGAGAGTACCTGTGCCGGTTACTTATTAGTCTTCAATTTTCATTTTGTATGGCATAGAAAGTTCTGTGATCAGTAAACCAAAAGCTGGAGAATCAATAAAGCCGGTTCTGAAGCAGCTGTCACCTGACAAGTTCAATTTGGCCTTTTAGGAAAGACAGATGCCTTGGAGCCTTGTTTATACAGGTTTGCAATGGGGCAAAAAATGAATGCATTTGTAGGGGATGAAACTGATACAGACTTGCTAAGTGTTAAATAATGCTAGTTATTTCGACATAGCTCAAAATTGCCATTATTTGTTATAGTGTAAACCTGATTAAGCCTTAGTGATTTTTTGTTAATTAACACTTATTTTAAGGATCTTCTAATCGACCTCTTATATTTATGAATTACAAGGCTAGTCATTGTAAGAAGAGCCACGAAGAGCCAAGTAAAGCTACTGAATTACAAGAGAGAAATGACAAAAATGCCAACTTCCCTCACCTGACAATCTATACTTAAATCACTAGGGATAGTGTTCTACCTTGTATAGTAGATTTTAGTGGCCAGTATATTTTTTTTTTATTATTTTAATCACTATTGTACTTTGCAATCTTGCTATACTATGATGTTAGTTGCATAATTGCTATACCAGTTTATATACTTTTCTAGGGTTCATTATTTTACCTATATGGATACCTACATTTGTTTCTTGCTTACTATAGCATATTATATGATCTCTAATCATTTGTACAGCTTTTATCTAGCATCCATTAATCTTAGTATTTTATTTACTCATATGAAAATCATGGAGTCAGCCTAGTTTATACTGTGGATTCTTCTCTTCCTATTTTTATGTAATTTTATTATGATCATAGTATTTCCGGCATAAATTTGCATTTTTTTTTGTTTCTTGTAGTGTTTACACATTCAGCCAGGTATATTCTGTGCACGGATATTTATTTGTTGTGCTTGTTATTCAGGGCTATTCTCTGTAAGAACACCCATAGAGATCCAAGTTAAGCCATGGAATTACTAGAAGGGGTTGACAAAAATTCCCACTTCCCTCGCCTCACAATCTATAGTTAATCGCCAGGGATAGGGTTCTACCTTATTTGGTAGATTTAAGTGGTCAGTTGATACCTTCCTATATTGACATTGTAAGAATAGTACCACAAACTGGTAATTGGTAGAACAAAGGGTTCTAACGTTGTACCGGTGTCTTGAGGTTGGATAACCATGTGACCTGATAAAATTCTATTCTTTGGACCCTCAGAAATCATGATGGGAATGAAACAAAACCTACCTGTAGGGCTGTCGGAGTGCTCTCCATGCTGCAAATGGATACCTGCAGCATCTACAGAGTTTACTGTAACAGTCTGTAGATTTGGCAACTGACCAGTACTTAAACTAACTGGCGTACCTCCTCCAGCTACTTGGCCAAGTGTGAGCGTCTGCACGGGTGTCAACGTAATCTGCTGAGGAGACGAATTCTGAATCTGCAAGTTTTGCAAGTTCTGTACGCCTTGAACTTGAAATGTTTGCCAGGCAATTTGGCCAGAAGGAGTCACTGTTTGGGCTTGAATTAAGAACGTTCCAGGGTTCAGCTGCAGCTGCAGATTTTGCAAAGCTTGTGACGATATGCCTTGACCTCCCGCCTGAACAGCCTGGATCGCCTGTTGCGCGATGCTCTGCACAAGTTGGGCTTGACTGGTGGGCTGTTGACCATCTTGAAGCTGGATTTGCTGTACCATGGATTGCGATGTGGAGACCTGAATGTTCTGCGACTCATCAGAAATCGAAGTCTGGATGTAGTTTCCCTGAAGATCGGTTGCTTGCACATGCCCAGATGGACTGTCGGACAAATTGTTTCCACCCTGCTGAAGCATTCCTGTACTGTCTATGGTAACAGGAAGCTGAGATGAAGAGGAGGTTGGCACAAACAAATCTGTTTCAGAGTTTGTTTCACCAGCTTCAGGAGAAACATGCTCTTGCTCTGCAGTCCTTTCAGAAGTATCAGAGCTATCTATGGCTTGCCCTGCACTTATCAAGTGTCCATCTGCAGTAATGCCCGTCATGCCTTCTGTGCTGCCGGACAGACCCAGAGAGTCCAGGTCAACGCTATTTATAGGAACAAAGGTGATGTTACCAGGAAGACCAAGTGGGACGTTTGCGACAACTTGGGTTTGTCCTCCATATGTAACTCCTTGAATCTGCTGAAGCTGACCGGCTTGTGTTAATATATTTGGATTTGATGACAAAAGACTAGAATTTCCAGGAATAATCTGAATCTGACCGGACTCTTGATCTAAACCACCGTTATCAGAAGACGTGGCAAAGCCGAGCTGGACCTGTTGACCATCAGATGTTTGAAGCTGTGGTATAACTTGATACTGCACATTAGATAACGTGCCATTAGCAGTGTCTGTTCCTTGAGCTACAGAAAAGAGATGCTGATTCTGAAGCGTCTGAATGGGCAGCACATACTGTCCGCTTGAGGTTACTGTAGCACCAGCTGGAAGCTGAACTATATTCCCAGCTTCATCTTTCAATGCAGCTTGAGCTGGAGTCAAGACCTCCCATCTATTAGGGCCTCCTGTCAATTGCACCGATGTCAAATCCTCAGTCTGTAAAGAGAAAGAAGCACAACAAAAAAAGTTATTGAGAAGGTCAAGATGTAATTTCTATCTATAACGAATAACTAGTTATGCTAAAATTAATAAATGTTATGCTGAAATAAAATGTCGGGAGGGGGGGGGGGGGGGTTGGCCTCCTTCCCACAAATGACAGGCCTAATTATCAACCATGCAAGAGGAGAAATATCGTCTGTGAGAATCCTTCTATGACACTATGAAGTCTATCACCCTCATTTATAACTTTAGGTATCTTTTTGAGATTTTAGTATAAGAAACTCTCTATGAAATAGGACTGGCAGACGAAATATGCCAAGTTTCAAGGTTCCACTTGTTATATATTGCTGACTGTGTCACAAAAAGGCAGCTGCAGGGAAGCAAAATTCCTTGTTCATGCAATAACGACAAACACAGAAATTGGAGTAAAAGATATGAAAGGGGTTTGGCGACACATCTTGGTTGCTGGTGTATTGAGTAAGCAGGGAAATGGTTGCATTATGGTTAAAATAAATATAGATTCTGCTTTACCTAAAAAGTGAATGTACTGAATATGAAAAGACGTCCATTTAGAATTGTGTAGACTCAATGCAACTGTGACGAGCCATTACCAAGTCTAGATGGAAAAAATGATCACAACAAAGAAACCCAATTAAAATTTAACAGATTGTCATTGATTCCTGCACGTCCAGGTAAATTTTTGCAGTTCTATTAGGATAGGATACTTTTAAAAAAAAAAGTATTTAGTATAAGCTGAGGTAAATTCAAAAAAACTGGGAAAACCTATTGACTTAAGTAAAAGAAGAGGATGGGAAAAGCATTGGTCACATCCACCAGTATATAGCCAGCAACCCTGCTCTCCTACGCCGCTCTCCATAGGAATAAACAGCTCACGGCACCGTATTCCATAGAAAGATAGGACATGTCCCATCTTTCAACGGGCTACGGAACGGTATGATGCTGCACGTGTGCTGCAACGTACCGCTGCCTTTCGGCGCAGTGAGGCCATAGAAGTGTATGGGGGATGTATATACGCCTCCCATACGTTCGTGTGAATGTAGCCTTATACGGTACATTATTTTCTTTACAAAATTAGTCAAATTACTCCAAATGTGAAACAAATCAGAAAAATTACAAAAAGCTAACTTTATTCAGTTGTAATTTTTTTTTTTTTTTTAAACTTTAAAATGTGTTATAAATATGTACAGCATCATTCCATCATCCTTTCCCCAAGTTCAGCCACAAATGCAGAGGGTGCATGTACTTCTTCATTTCTGCAAACTGGAAGTCTTTCCTGCATCTCCTATATTCTGCCTTCAAATGATAGGCTGGAGGGAGGCACAACACAGATTTGAACAACACAACATCTCCTGAACCCAGCACCTACAAACACAATTGTGGTGCGGTATTAAGCAGGAGAATCTCCTTTGTAACCAAGAGTGGTTCTATGAAGCATCCATACACGATCAATCTATTACGGCACACAGAGGGCTTTTTAAAACATACCATAAATACTTGAGTATAAGCCGAGGTACCTAATTTTACCACCAAAAACTGGGAAAACCTATTGACTTGAGTATAAGCTGAGGGTGGGAAATGCACTGGTCACAGCCCCATGTAGTATATCGCCTGCCATCCAAACAACCCCCCCCCCCCCCCCAAAAAAAAAAAACAGACAACTCACCATTCCGACGCCCCGAGGAACTCCTCTTCTATCTTCATGTGTGCCGCAGGTCCGCAACAGCTCCTGGGGCAGCGGCTGGCATCACAGATGTGCGCTGGCCGTGCACACAGAGCTGTCTGGGACCTGCCGTCGTCATGAAGAAGGTAGAGGCGCTTCCCACGAAGCTATCGCGGACCTGCCACACACGAAAATAGAAAAGGAGCTGCCAGGGGAGTCTGAATGGTAAGTAGTCAGTTTATTTATTTTATATACCCGAGTATAAGCAGAGTGGGGAATTTTCAGCACAAAAATTGTGCGGAAAAATCGCCTTATACTCCACTATATATAATAAAAGTTTAAAGATTGTTTTATTCAGGAGATGGAGAAGATTGAAGTTGGCCACTGTCATGGCGTTTATAAAATGTCCTTTCTGCAGGGGACATGTGCAAATGGGACGTATATAGCCATATGTAATATATGTCATAAGGGGGTTAAGGTACTTTAAAGGAAACCTACCAGTTAGAATGGCAGGGGTAAGCTGTAAGTACCGAGGACCAGCTCAGGGTGAGCTGGTGCCGGTGATTAGTTTCGTTAGTGTTATAAACCGCAGGATCGCGGTTTTAACACTTTTTAAACTTTATAGCAGAAACTGCTTCGGCGCTGCGTGCGCACGATCGTGCGTGCACCTACATAGGAAATGCCGCAGGCGTTGCGCGCGCACGGTCGCGCGCAGCACCGAAGCGGCTTCTGCTATAAAGTTTAAAAAGTGTTACAACCGCGATACCGCGGTTTATAACACTAACGAAACTAAGCACCGGCACCAGCTCAGGGTTTACAGCTTACACCGACGATCTGAAATGGTAGGTTTCCTTTAAATCTGCCGTTACCAGTCACATACAACATTTCAACACACTCAGGTAAATAGTAGTACACAATAGTATAATTTTTGCCAGTTTTAATAACCTGCAGCCAATGAAGGACACGAGTTTGATAAATATGTAAATATCACTGATGAAGCCTGGATAGTCTATTCTTTAGAAGCCACATTTATTATGAGCATACAATATACATTACTGTTTAGGCACAAGTAACGCATATCCATGGAACACACACAAAAAAAACCCTGAAAAATGCAAAAGCCTCAGTAACAGCTAATACAACAATCAGAGACTGATAGTAAAAGTGTCATATATAGCAGAGCCCTTTTCCTGGTACACTCGATGATATACCTTTTCAGGCCACATGAAGAACATTCAGTAATATGCTAGACAATTTTCAGCAAGCCTATAGAGTTGTATGAAGCCATGTACATCCCTCACTCAGGAGGCTGCAGAGTCCCATCATATCATGAGATAGGGATACCCTTATAGCAGCACAAGTACAAGTCTCAGTACTTGCATGTTTGGCTTCATGGCAGCATCATCCTTCCAAAGTCCAATACTTAAAAGGTTTCAAGGCCAAGACGCCAGCGCTGTAAAAGGTTGTCCCCAGAGGTCGCATTAACGCCTCACCACGCGTCATAGACGCGTGATGAGGCGCCATTACCCCCCAAAATAATTGCCATGCGTAAAGATACGCTTGGCAATTATTCCGTGTAGCGCGCAGGCTGAGCGGCCCGGCGCGCACTGTATAGGAGGGGAATGACAAGAGCGATCGCAGCGCGCGCCGGGCCGCTCAGCAGGATGTGGAGATGTGAGGGCCGACCCCGCGATGCTGCTGCTCCAGGTCTCAATGCCTGCAGCAGCGGCCAGCGGTCATGTGATCCCGGCGGGACCTGAGAGAAGTGCCGGGTGAGTGTGAGCCGCGGCCGGGGGTACACTGCACTCTGTGTATGCGCTGGGTGAGTGTGTGCTGCGTGTGTCTGCCATGTGCTGTGAGTGTGTGCTGTGCGAGTGAGTGAGTGAATGCTGTGTGAGTGTGTGTAATGCGCTGTGTGGTGTGTGTGTGTGTGGTGAGTGTGTGCCATGCGCTGTGTGGTGTGTGTGTGTGTGGTGAGTGTGTGCCATGCGCTGTGTGGTGTGAGTGTGTGTGGTGAGTGTGTGCCATGCGCTGTGTGGTGTGAGTGTGTGTGGTGAGTGTGTGCTCAGCGCTGTGTGTGTGTGTGGTGAGTGTGTGCTCAGCGCTGTGTGTGTGTGTGGTGAGTGTGTGCCATGCGCTGTGTGTGTGTGTGGTGAGTGTGTGCCATGCGCTGTGTGTGTGGTGAGTGTGTGCCATGCGCTGTGTGTGTGGTGAGTGTGTGCCATGCGCTGTGTGTGTGGTGAGTGTGTGCCATGCGCTGTGTGTGTGGTGAGTGTGTGCCATGCGCTGTGTGTGTGGTGAGTGTGTGCCATGCGCTGTGTGTGTGGTGAGTGTGTGCCATGCGCTGTGTGTGTGGTGAGTGTGTGCCATGCGCTGTGTGTGTGGTGAGTGTGTGCCATGCGCTGTGTGTGTGGTGAGTGTGTGCCATGCGCTGTGTGTGTGGTGAGTGTGTGCCATGCGCTGTGTGTGTGGTGAGTGTGTGCCATGCGCTGTGTGTGTGGTGAGTGTGTGCCATGCGCTGTGTGTGTGGTGAGTGTGTGCCATGCGCTGTGTGTGTGGTGAGTGTGTGCCATGCGCTGTGTGTGTGGTGAGTGTGTGCCATGCGCTGTGTGTGTGGTGAGTGTGTGCCATGCGCTGTGTGTGTGGTGAGTGTGTGCCATGCGCTGTGTGTGTGGTGAGTGTGTGCCATGCGCTGTGTGTGTGGTGAGTGTGTGCCATGCGCTGTGTGTGTGGTGAGTGTGTGCCATGCGCTGTGTGTGTGGTGAGTGTGTGCCATGCGCTGTGTGTGTGGTGAGTGTGTGCCATGCGCTGTGTGTGTGGTGAGTGTGTGCCATGCGCTGTGTGTGTGGTGAGTGTGTGCCATGCGCTGTGTGTGTGGTGAGTGTGTGCCATGCGCTGTGTGTGTGGTGAGTGTGTGCCATGCGCTGTGTGTGTGGTGAGTGTGTGCCATGCGCTGTGTGTGTGGTGAGTGTGTGCCATGCGCTGTGTGTGTGGTGAGTGTGTGCCATGCGCTGTGTGTGTGGTGAGTGTGTGCCATGCGCTGTGTGTGTGGTGAGTGTGTGCCATGCGCTGTGTGTGTGGTGAGTGTGTGCCATGCGCTGTGTGTGTGGTGAGTGTGTGCCATGCGCTGTGTGTGTGGTGAGTGTGTGCCATGCGCTGTGTGTGTGGTGAGTGTGTGCCATGCGCTGTGTGTGTGGTGAGTGTGTGCCATGCGCTGTGTGTGTGGTGAGTGTGTGCCATGCGCTGTGTGTGTGGTGAGTGTGTGCCATGCGCTGTGTGTGTGGTGAGTGTGTGCCATGCGCTGTGTGTGTGGTGAGTGTGTGCCATGCGCTGTGTGTGTGGTGAGTGTGTGCCATGCGCTGTGTGTGTGGTGAGTGTGTGCCATGCGCTGTGTGTGTGGTGAGTGTGTGCCATGCGCTGTGTGTGTGGTGAGTGTGTGCCATGCGCTGTGTGTGTGGTGAGTGTGTGCCATGCGCTGTGTGTGTGGTGAGTGTGTGCCATGCGCTGTGTGTGTGGTGAGTGTGTGCCATGCGCTGTGTGTGTGGTGAGTGTGTGCCATGCGCTGTGTGTGTGGTGAGTGTGTGCCATGCGCTGTGTGTGTGGTGAGTGTGTGCCATGCGCTGTGTGTGTGGTGAGTGTGTGCCATGCGCTGTGTGTGTGGTGAGTGTGTGCCATGCGCTGTGTGTGTGGTGAGTGTGTGCCATGCGCTGTGTGTGTGGTGAGTGTGTGCCATGCGCTGTGTGTGTGGTGAGTGTGTGCCATGCGCTGTGTGTGTGGTGAGTGTGTGCCATGCGCTGTGTGTGTGGTGAGTGTGTGCCATGCGCTGTGTGTGTGGTGAGTGTGTGCCATGCGCTGTGTGAGTGTGTGCTGTGCACTGTGAGTGTGTACCTTATGGTGTGTGTGTGCTGTGCGAGGGAAGGAGGGAGTGTGCGCTGTGCGAGGGAAGGAGGGAGTGTGCGCTGTGCGAGGGAAGGAGGGAGTGTGCGCTGTGCGAGGGAAGGAGGGAGTGTGCGCTGTGCGAGGGAAGGAGGGAGTGTGCGCTGTGCGAGGGAAGGAGGGAGTGTGCGCTGAGGGAGTGTGCGCTGTGCGAGGGAGGGAGTGAGTGTGCGCTGTGGGAGGGAGGGAGTGAGTGTGCGCTGTGGGAGGGAGGGAGTGAGTGTGCGCTGTGGGAGGGAGGGAGTGAGTGTGCGCTGTGGGAGGGAGGGAGTGAGTGTGCGCTGTGGGAGGGAGGGAGTGAGTGTGCGCTGTGGGAGGGAGGGAGTGAGTGTGCGCTGTGGGAGGGAGGGAGTGAGTGTGCGCTGTGCGAGGGAGGGAGTGAGTGTGCGCTGTGCGAGGGAGGGAGTGAGTGTGCGCTGTGCGAGGGAGGGAGTGAGTGTGCGCTGTGCGAGGGAGGGAGTGAGTGTGCGCTGTGCGAGGGAGGGAGTGAGTGTGCGCTGTGCGAGGGAGGGAGTGAGTGTGCGCTGTGCGAGGGAGGGAGTGAGTGTGCGCTGTGCGAGGGTGTGTGTGTGCGAGTGTGTGTGTATTGTGCGTGGTGAGCAGACAGATGATTTTTTTTTTTTTTTTATAAATAGCGTCTATTAACATTATATACGGCTATTATATATTATTTAGTTATATGTATTACCGAAATTTTCATACTCCTCCTCGACTAAAAATACTCCTCAAAAATAGTAAGAGGAGTATTTTTACCCTTTGGGAAAAATGTTAGTGCGACCTCTGGTTGTCCCCAACCACAGGTTTACACCTTTCCTTGTACCAGAGTAGTTGCCAACAAGACTGCCAACTTGAATTCTCAGCAAGCAAGATATATTGAAAAGTTTCCAAAACAACTATAATCGATAAGCTCAAAAAAGTCAAAATGCGACACAAAGGTCTTGTGATATTATTGCAGCAGCCCAACCAGTGTGTGCGACTATAAAATATCTTTTCCTTCAAACCACAGATATTACCTGTGGCATGAGGAGCTGCTCCTGTGTCATGGTGGGGCATACTTCATTAATAAGGTTGGCAAGCTTTGACAAATGCTCTTTAGAGGTGACCTAACAAAAGAAATGGAAAAGTTTAGAGAGTCATGTGTTAATGGATAACAGAAGATGATATTCGGATGACAAGTCCCATTTTACATTGTATCAGGGGCAGGAATGTCAATATTTTCACATAAATTTGACACTATTCACAATAGCGAGCTAAATAGTGTTATTAGAACATCGCTGACAAAGGAGAAAGTTTACCACAATCTCAATAGTGCATTTGTAGGATTTCTCCCCGTCACTTTGGTTACATTTACTATGCCTAAAGATTCCACGTTATAAGCTTCTAAGAGTTTATTTTGGTGGTCCACTGATCTAACATCTAGAGACAAGGTACACTGCAGCAACATTTGCAGCAATTAAAGGGGTTGGCCACAAATACCAAAGTTTACCCAATGTAAGTACAATCTACAGTACTAATAGGTTTCACTGGTATACTTTAGGCTATTTTCAGGTCACAAGATCCAGCAGCAGGTACTTTTGGGAATTTCAATCTTGTGTCACTACCAGGGGGTTAGGAGGCAGGATGCCAAGCCACAATTTTTACTGTAGGCACAACTTACTGAACACAAGTGTCCAACTACAGTGCCTACAAGTAGTGTTCAACCCCCTGTTTGATAAGAAGCAAATAAGTTACAGCCTTCAAACAAGAGCAGGAGTTATTAAGATGCATAAATCTTACAAACCAAAAAGTTATGTTGCGCAGTTAAATTTTAATAAATTTTAAACATAAAAGTGTGGGTCAATTATTATTCAACCCCTCAAACCACCAGAATTCTGTTTGGTTCCCTTAAAGTATTAAGAAGTAGTTCAGGCACAAAGAACAATGAGCTTCACATGTATGGATTATTTATCTGTTTTTCCAGCCTTTTCTGTCTATTTAACCCCTTACCGACATGCGGGCCGAGCCCTCTCCATAGCCGGTAAGTCTTTGCTGCATATTGCACCGCTGATCGCCGTCGGCGGCTTCAAAAAGACGGCGGCGTGCGGGCGCCGCCATCTTTCCGTGGATTGTCGCTGCCCGTGACGTCATCGGGGAGCGGCAATCCGTCGCCATGGTAGCTTCGGGTCTCACGAAGACCCGAAGCTACTTCGGGTTAACCCATTCATTACAATGTGCTGTCAGCACATTGTAATGTATGAGTAGTAAAATCCCCATATACTGCCATACTGTAGTATGGCAGTATATGATAGGATCGTACAGACAACCTAGGGAGTCTGAAAAATAGTAAAAATAAAAAAAAATATAAAATATTTTTATAATATAAAAATATAAAAAAATTATAATAAAAAAACCTAAAAATTAAAATCACCCCCCTTTCCCTAGAATTGATATAAATAAACAGTAAAAATCATAAACACATTAGGTATTGCCGTGTCCGAAAATGCCCGATCAAAATATGATAACATTTTTTCACTGCGTTTAACCCCGTCAAAGTCGAAAATGGCACTTTTTTGCCATTTAAAAAATTTTTTAAAAATTCTATAAAAAGTGATCAAAAGGTCGTACAGTCCTAAAAATGATAACATTGTAAACGCCATCAAAATCTGCAAAAAACGGCACCACCGACAGCTCCGTACACCAAAGTATGAAAAAGTTATTAGCGCCAGAAGATGGCAAAATCCCTCAAAAAATTTTTATACAGGTGGTTTTAATTTTTTTAAATGTATGAAAACATTATAAAACCTATACAAATTTTGTATCCCCATAATCGTACCAACCCAAAGAATAAAGTAGACATGTCATTTGGGGTGCACAGTGAAATCCGTAAAATCCAAACCCACAAGAATACGGCACAAATGCGGGTTTTTACCAATTTCACTGCATTTGGAATTTTTTTTCCCGCTTCCAGGTACACGGCATGGAATATTAAATACCATTTTGAAGTGTAATTTGTTACGCAGAAAATAAGCCATTACACAGCTCTGTACATGGAAAAATAAAAAAGTTAGATTTTTGAATGTGGGGAGTGAAAAATGAAAACGCAAAATCGAAAAAGGGCCGCGGCGGGAAGGGGTTAAGACCCTCCCCAAACTTGTGAACAGCACTCATACATGGTCAACATGGGAAAGACAAAGGAGCATTCCAAGGCCATTAGAGACAAGATCGTGGAGGGTCACAAGGCTGGCAAGGGGGTTGAATACTACTTTGAGGCACTGTGCATTCATGGCATGTGCCAAACAAGCCCCTCCAACCATGTGCCATCATTATAGCCAGCCATTCACATGACCCAAAGGCGGTAAAGGCTGAGGGCTAAGGTTTCTGTGTAATTACAGGCAGTTATGAACAAGATAGGTTCTGTAGGTTTTTGTAAGTCGGAATAGATATATTTTTTAAGTTTAACGGCAAAGCATTTTTTGTACCTATAATTGTAGAACGGGTGGTAGGTGGATATATGGGACGTGAGGATAGCCCTTTTTAAAGCGAATCCTCACATCCCGCTATAATTTTATGTGGGCTCATGTCCGGCTACTCCACTCCCCAGTAGCCGCTTAAGCAAATTTACATATTAGGGTATTAAAGTTTGAAAATTATAGCGGGACGTGAGGATTCGTTCTAAAAAGGGCTATCCTCACGTCCCATACATCCACCTACAACCCGTTCTACCTTTATAGGTTGAATCGTGGTAGGTTCCCTTAAAGCAATCCAAAAAGTAACGTTTTGATCCACTAAAGGGAATTTCATCAGACAGATTTTGAGGACAAATGGTGAGTATGTAGCTAAAGGTGAGCAGAAACCACCGCTGTAGAGCAGGCAGTAAGGGAAGATGAAGACATGCCGCATATTGGGAAATGCACTTTCCAGGGCTATACCTTTATGGCTTATCAATTTTTTTTTCTTTTAAAGGGGGTAACATATTCCACAGAGCTATATGGAGAGATACCACCCACCATTCCTAAGTAGGGTTCACCATCACAGAAAATAGCCAATTTCAAGGAAATTAAAATAACTAGTGGATACCAAGCATTGCGTTGCCCTTGTAAACAGTACAAGGTGCAGAGAGAAAAGAAATGTTATTGTTTTTAAGATAAACTATATCATATAAATAATATAACCGTTTATCAATTCCACCCGGTTTTCTAGATCTCTGCTTGCTGTCATTCTATAGCAGTGATGGCGAACCTATGGCACGGGTGCCAGAGGTGGCACTCAGAGCCCTTTCTGTGGGCACTCAGGCCATCAGCCTAGGACAGAGTTCACCAAAATGGACCAAATCCATTAAATCTTCCTGCAGTCCTAGGCAACTTATGAGATGCTGCGCTCAGCACTATTTCACAGGGACACTTCATTGACTGCTTGGAACTGCTTGAAAAGTGAGAAGTGCATTATCTTTGGAGGTCATCCTAGTGGGCCCACCATTCTTCCTAAATGGAGAGACCCTGGAGAGAAGCTACAATGATAATCTGAATTTGCCCACCTTCTTTCAACTGTATTGGTGTCCTCAGGGGGCCGATACAATTAAAGAAGTGGAAGAACAGGTAGCAATAAGTTACTGCTTAAAATGGCACACTGGCACATCAGGGTAAATAAGTGGGTTTTGGTTGTAGTTTGGGCACTCTGTCTCTAAAAGGTTCGCCATCACTGTTCTATAGGAAGCTTCTATGTTTAATTCCAGTGGACAGAAACCTGTCCACGGTCACATAGGACAACTTAGGCTACGTTCACACAGACATTGAACATAACCTAGACTGCTCATCCCTTCCAGGGCTCTTTTTGCCCATTCTGGTAACCTATGAAAGAATGAACCATGATTTCAGAAATGGTGGAGGCTTGCAATTGTCTCATTTGATCACACGTGCTGTTCACTAACTGAGCATCACAAGTTACATCTCATGGAAACTCCATAATCTAAGTTAGATCAACGTACCCAGGATTGATCATACAAGTTATTGTTGCAGGTTTCATTTCACCATTTGGAAGCACCTTTCCACTTTGCTAAAACATCTGTTGTCCCATTCCCCTCTGTTCCAACATAATCCTCTTCCCCTGCTTTAATGTATAATCATCCAGCATTACACATGCACGCAGAGGACTATTCGCTTGCCCCTTTTCCACAATTAACATTCAGCAGGTGACTGCTATTAACATCTGGCTTCAGCAGCTCAAGGTTTCCAGGCTGATCATACAATACTGAGAAGCCAAAATCCATAGGGTAGGGGATAGCAAGCTGATAAGTGAGGACCCCAAGTAATCTAGAGAACAGGGGTCCTCTTTCCGGCTATCTTAGTTTGCTCTGCAATTTCAAAAACTCCCGTAATCTTGAATGGGTGTGGTAGGAGGAGAACTAATGAGAATGTGAGACACGGTTTTCCATATCGCTAAGGTTGCCCGTTACCCTGTGGGGATTCTCACCAGCGGGATCTTTACCAATCAACTGGTAATTCCCCATTCTTGGAATAGAGGGATAATGTGCTAACTTGGTACAACCCCTTTAACCCATTAAGGACGCAGGGTTTTTTCGCTCGTTTCTCGCTGTCCACCTTCAAAAGTCCAAAACTTTCATTTTTCCAGCGTACAGAGCTGTGGGAGGGCTTATTTTGTGCGTAACAAATTTTACTTCTCTGTGGTGTTAATTATTATTTCATGCCCTGTACTGGGAAGCTGGAAAAAATAATCCCAAAATGTGGAAAAATAGGGGGGGACTGTGTTTGTGTTACGTTCATGTGGGCTCAGTTTTAAGACTTATCACCATGCGCTCCAAATAATATCTCTGCTTTATTCTTTGGTTTTGGTACGATCACAGTGATTCCAAATTTATACAGGTTTTGTGTTTTAATACATTTTCAAAAAATGAAACAAATGTGTATGGAAACAGAAATTTTTTTTTGCTATGTCCCGATGCTAATAACTATTTCATACTTCGGTGTACGGAGCCATGCAAGGTGTCATTTTTTTGCAAAATGAGCCGATGTTTTCAGTGCTACCATTTTGAGGTCTGTGTGACATTTTGATCACTTTTATTCCATTTTTTTAATGTGATGTAAAATGGTGTAAAAGTCGCATTTCAGACATTTGGACGCTATTTTCCATTATGTGGTTCACCGCCGGCAATAACAGTTTTTATATTTTGATAGATCTGGCATTTTGAGACGTGGGGATATCTATTGTGTGACTTTTACTGTTCATTACGTTTATCTCAGTTCTAGGGAAAGGGGGTGATTTGAACTTTTAGGTTGTTTACTTTTTTTAAATTATTTTTGAAACTTTTTTTTTAACAATCTTTTTAGGTTTACATTAACCCTAGATGGTCTGATAGTCTCTACCATATACTGCAATACTATGGTATTGCAGTACATGGATTTTTGCACAGTATACATTACAATGAGCCACTGGTTCATTGTAACAAAACTGCAGAAACCAGACAGCCTCGGGTCTGTCATGGCAACTGATGCGACCCTCCCCAAAACGACAATCAGATATAAGATGGCGCCGCCCACGCACCTCCGTTTTTTTAATGCTGCCGGAAGTTTTGCCAGCAGCATTGGTAGGGTTAATAGCTGTGATCGGTGCAAGCACCAACCGCGGTTATTAGCAGTGGGGGTTTGCTGCAATATGCAACAAACCCCAGCCCGTGAGCCTTCTTCAAACACTCCCACACCTCCGCGCCGTATACATACGGCGGAGTGTGAAGTGTTTAAAAAGGAAAAAAATACTCTCCCCTTAACCGTTGTGGCATACCTTCAGCTATTGGTCCCCATAGCAAGTGTGTTAAGAAGGACCAGGAGGAAGGATCTGGCAGATACTTATCCACTATATAAAAAAAAAAAAAGATATATATCAGGTATCCAATCTCAAATGGTTATGACCATATTACAGAGAAAAATGGGTTGTTTCTCCTGGAAAACTGTGGCATAAACGCAATTTAAGTATCTACCTATGAGAAAATAAGTCGATAACCCCTCCTCCAAAGGATCACACTTTTTGCTATGGTTGAAAGGCGTCTACCACCATGTTGTCTGGTTTCCTGTACTAAATTTTGAGACTGCAACAAAATTCTCAAAGAAAAAAAAATTGTGTTGCAGTGTCCAGAAAAAGGGAGGAAAATCCTGGAGGAACAACTAACTTGGCACACTACCAAATTAGCCAGAAAAACAGACAAAAAAATGTTAGTGCTCTAACTCCACAATAAAACCGTTTTTTAATGTAAAATTCTCAAAGAGTAGTACAAGAAACCAGACAACAGAGATAAATCCCACACAGTGATTTTCGTGCATGGCGTTAGTTATTTTACTGCGATTTGTGAAAGACACTGCGTGGCCTTAGCCAGAAAATCCACTGTAGTTAGCAGACATGGCAGATAAGAGAAGCCACAATGCTGTTTATTGTGACTGTTGCTTTTGCTAATCTGTGCCATTAAAGAGCAATTTTACTAGGATCACAATGCTGTTTCTCTGAATGACTAGCAAAACATTTATACTGCAGTGACCCCTTGTTGGACAAAATGATCTATAAAGAATGAATGGCATGCCGCAGAAATTAATTTAATACAAAACTACATTAAAGTATTTTTGCATATGCACTTAATAGCTTCTTTAAAGGGAACCTGTCACTACTTTTGGATGAAATTTTGCACGGACAGGTTCCCACACCACAAGGGCACCGCCCTCGAAAATCTGTCAGGATAGCTAGCGAGTGGAGGTGCACGTGTCGACATGATTCTCCGCTCATCTACAGCATAACCACACTTTTGGCGCTTATGCAATAACTTCCCTTGGCTGCGCCTGTGCAGCGAGTATTGGAGCGGGACCACATTCTGCGGCTGCTCACTACGCACGCGTGGCTTCCTGCCAGATGATGTAGCAGGGAAGGTGTGGTTATGCTGAATAGGAGAGGAGGAACATGTAGACTAGCCATTACAGGAAATGCCCACTTGCTAGATTCCCTGCCTGGTTAGATAGGAAATCAAAGCTCATTATATGCATTTTGCAGGCAATCAAGTGTGGTATAAGGGCTCTAACCTCTGCAGCCTTGTCTGAGTTTTCTGTGCACTTTTAGCTGCTGGGAGGAGACTTTGGACCTATGATAGTTGACAATCAGCTCCTGTCTTGCTGCAAGGAGGACAGATTTCTTAAAAAAAAATTAAAGTATAAAGCCAATGAGGAAGGATTAGAGCCAAAAGTAAGCAGACAAAGAGGCTTTCTGATAAACTTTTTAATAAAACCTCATAAAACATTACTACAAGAAACTTAAGACGCAGTTCACCTCAGTGCTTTTGTTTCCTTTATACTCTTCTGTGAAGAAAAAGAATAATTAAAACTAAGGGATGAAGGTGAATGGAAGGTCTACTGTTCAGCTTCCTTTCCTCACATGGTCACATGTACAGAAGGATCCCTTAGATCAGACTTCTGTTAACCCTTTAAGGACCTGGCCCTTTTTTGTTTTTTTCATTTCCATTTTTCACTCCCCACAATCAAAAATATATAATTTTTATTTTTAAGTGTAAAAAAACTGACAGCTTGTTTTCTGCATATTAAATTGCCCTTCACAGTGACAGTATTTATTCTTCCATGTCATGTACTGGGAAGCAGGAAGCTGATTTTACAGCTTTCACTGTGCACCCCAAATGACAGGTCTACTTTATTCTTTGGGTCGGTGCGATCAAAAGGATGCCTAATTTGTATAGGTTTTAAAGGAAACCTACCACTTCGGGTAGGGCTTATAAGCTGGATATGCCGTGCACCAGCTCAGGGTGAGCTGTTGCCGGCGCTTATCTCCATTATGTTTTTAAACAGTTTGAAAGTGTTTTAACAGTTTATTAATGTTTATATCCTTACTAGCTTCCCCGCACCGGGGTCCGCGCTCGGGGCACCATGCGCGCGACCGTGCGTGCATCTGAATAGGAAGTGGTAGAGCGCATGGTGCGCCGAGCGCAGACCCCGGTGCGGGGAAGCTAGTAAGGATATAAACATTAATAAACTGTTAAAACACTTTCAAACTGTTTAAAAACATAGCGGAGATAAGCGCCGGCAATAGCTCACCCTGAGCTGGTGCACGGCATGTCCAGCTTATAAGCCCTACCCGAAGTGGTAGGTTTCCTTTAATGTTTTCATACATTTACAAAAATTAAAACCTCCTGCACAATTTTTTTGTTTTTTTTAAGATTTTGCCATGTCCTGGCGCTAATAACTTTATCATACTGTTGTACGGAGCTGTGGGTGGTATAATTTTTTGCGTCTTCTGATGAAGTTTTCAATGCTAGCATTTTTAGGACTGTATGACCTTCTAAACACTTTTTAATTTTTAATATTTTTCAAAATGGCAAAAAAAAGTACCATTTTCAAATTCTGCGCTATTTTCCGTTACAGGATTAAACGCAGTGAAAAACAGTTTTGATGGAGAGGGCTGAGCCCTTTCCATACAAGGTGGATGTTAGCTGCATATTGCAGCAAACACCCATTGGGTAACACCCGTGGTCGGTGCTGGCACCGTTTGCAGGTGTTAACCCTTTAATTTCCTTCGGCAATGCCTCAGTTTCCATGACAGCCTTGTGTCTTCCAAAGACCCAAAGCTGTCTATTTTTAACCTATTCATTACAATGTGCGATTTCCACATTGTAATGAATGAGGAGAAAGATTCCAATGTACTGCCATACTGTAGTAGATCGGTTGCCATGGTAGCCTCGGGTCTTCGTTTGACCTAAACATATTAGGTATCGCCGCGTCCCAAAATGCCTGATCTATCAAAATATAAAAACGGTTACGGGTGGCGGTGACCTCCGAGGCGGGAAATGGCGCCCAAATGTCCGAAATGCGACTTTTACACCTTTTTACATAAAAAATGATCAAAATGTCACACAGACCTCAAAATGGTAGCAATGAAAACGTCGCCTCATTTCGCAAAAAATGACCCCTCACACATCTCCGTGCACCAAAGTATGAAAAAGTTATTAGCGTCAGAAGATGGCAAAAATTTTTCTTTTTTGTACACATTCGTTTAATTTTTGAAAATGTATTAAAACACAATAAAACCTATATAAATTTGGTATCACCGCGATCGCACCGAACCAAAGAATAAAGAGGCGTGTTATTTGGAGCGAAGAGTGAAAGTCGTAAAAACTGAGCCGTACACGGCATGTTAAAATAAATAACATTACGGGAAAGTAAAATTTGTTACGCACAAAATAAGCCCTCACACAGGTCTGTACACGTAAAAATGAAAAAGTTATGGATTTTTGAAGTTGGAGAGCGAGAAATGAGCCGAAAAACCCTGCGTCCTTAAGGGGTTAAAGTGCCCTAGGGGTTTTGAAAAATAATTAAAAAGAAGTATATGAAAAAACCTAAAAATTCAAATCACCCCCTCCCCTAGAAGCCATAAATATAAACAGTAAAAATCATAAACATGTTAGGTATCGACACGTCCCTAAATGTCCGCTCAAAATATAGTAACGCATTTTAACGCCATTAAACCCATAGGGGGAAATAGCGACCAAAGTATAAAATACCATTTTTTGCCATTATATATGAGAAGAAAAAAAAATCTGTAAAAAGTGATCAAATGACCGTAGAGTCCGAAAATTGGTAGCAGTGAAACCGTCAAATTTTTTTCCTGCATCCCAGTACATGGCATGGAATATTAAATACCGTCACTATGAAGTGTAATTTGTTACGCTGAAAACAAGCCCGGCTACAGATCTTTACATGGAAAAATTAAAAAAAAAAGTTATGGATTTTTGAAGGTGGGGAGTAAAAAATGGAAATGCAAAAATGAAAAAGGGGTTAAAAGGGTGTGGTCAGGAAGTTTAACAGGTTCCACATGTTTTTACAAGCATAAAGTCACGGAAAGTTGATGAAGACAAGATCGTTTAGTACCCCCTTTACCTTGCTGTGATAGACATCATTCACCAGACTTCAGGAAAGCCAGTTAGCGAGGTCAGTGGGTGCAGAGATATCCATCACAAAGAACTTTGAGAGGCCTAAATAATAGTAAAACCCCATAAATTACCCCACTATAGAAAGTTCACCCCTCAACATATGTAAAACAACTTCTATTAAGTCCATTAACCCTTTAAGTGTTTCACATGGGTTAAAAAATATGGACCTGCGATTTAGAAACTATAGAATTTTTTTTGGAAAATACATTCATTTAGGCCAAAACTGACATTTTCAGAATAAATTAAATGATGAAACGCACTGCAACGTTTGATGCCCAATTCCTCCCGAGTGTACTGATACCCCATATGTGGTGGTACACTGCTGTACGGGCGCACAGCCGAGTATAGAATGAATGGAGGCGCCATTCACAGCAGATTTGTATTGTCACATTGTACGACCTATAAATTTTTTTTTTTTTTGGTAATGCGAACATATGAGGTCTTATTATGTACGGGATGAGATACAATGTATAGATAATTTATTTTGGGAGTCTAAAGCTTATTCATGAGATTTTATTAACTATTTCAAGGGGGACACAAACAAAATAATCAATTTTTATTTTGGATTGTTAGCATTTTTTTCCCCCGCTCACCTTAACGTAAAAATAATATTTTATCTTTATTCTCTGGTTCACTACGACTGCGGTGATACCTCATTTATATAGTTTTTCTTATTTTTGCTCAATTTTCCGGAGCAAAACCAATATTGGAGAAAATCGCATTGTTTTTACTATTGACAACTTTTCAGGGCCATAACTTCTGTATTTTTCTGTTGTCAGACCTGGTTGGGGGCTTATTTTTTGCGAAAACAGTTGTTCTTTTCAGTCGTATCATATTAGGGAACGTAACTTTTTTTGATCACTTTTTAGAACATTTTTTGTGATGGTGTTTGATGAAAAATTTTTCGAGTTTTTTTTTACGTAGTTCACCGAGCGGGTTCAATATTGATTTAGATTTATTGTACAGATTAATACGGACGCGGTGTTACCAAATATTTATGTTTTTGTGTTTTATTTACTTTATTTGCATTTTATGTGTTCCTGGGGGGATTATGGGACTTTTATTTTATTTATTTAATTACCGTATATTATAAAAAGATAATTTTTTTTACTTTTTTTACACTTTCTACTTCTTGGTTTGAATAAGCGATCATCCGATCGCTTATTCAAGCCTTTACACTGCAATAAACTTGTATTGCAGTGTATACTGTAAGTAACTGAGCATGCTCAGTTACACACAGCCGGGTCCTGCCAGGAGGCGGAACCCGGCACAGAGAGGAGCCGACAGCCCCGGGTCACTCGTCGGAACCAGGGGCTGAGGCAGGAGGGATCGGATCCCCCGGTAAGCACACCGATCCACACCGATCCACGGGGGACACACTTGCACGCCGCGGTCATGCTTGACCGCGGCGTGTAAGGGGTTAAACACCCAGGATCTGAGTTTTTCCGATCCCGGGTGTTAGTGCCGGGTCTGGGCTGTGATATCACAGCCCGACACCGGCAGCAGCGAGACCCGGTGTCCCGAAAACTTCTTCTGACGCGCCGCCGTAGAAAGGCGTACGCGTCAGAAGAAGTACCCTTAATGACCGCCGTAAAAAGCCGATAGGGCGGTCATTAAGGGGTTAAGATCCGTTATATACATAAACCATTGCAAGCCATGAAAACATTACCAATTCTATATCAAAATACACTGCTCAAAAAAAAAAAAAAAAAAAGGAACATTAACAACATCCTAGATCTGAATAATTGAAATATTCTCATTGAATACTTTGATCTGTACAAAGTTGAATGTGCTGACAAAATAAAAGGAAAAAAAAACATCAATGGAACTTAAAGGGGTTTTCCCATCTGGACATTCACATTGAATTCAATTCATTTGCCATATGTAAACATTTCTTCAAATGGATGTTATTAAAAAAAAAAAAAATGTGCCTGTGTGAAGATAATTTCTCATAAATGTAGCCATGTTGTCCCTTAGAAACAAGATATCTTCCTCAGATACGACCACCTCACATTTAGGCAGTGGTGGCCAGACATGTGCTATTGAGTCCTGCCTGACCACTTGGAATCAGCAATCATTACCACAGGATGGCTGTGCGACATACAGTAACTCCCAGACATTTCATACACAAAAACCTTTTGTGTCTTCAGCAGAGGTGGCCGTATCCAAGGACACAATCTTGTTTCTAAGGGACCATATCACTACATTTATGAGAAATTATCTTCACACAGGTAAAAAAAAATTTTAATAAAATCTAATTGAAGAAGTGTTTATAAATGGCAGATTAATGAAACTGAATGTGAATGCCCAGATGAGAATTTATTAACCAATGGAGGCCTGGATTTGATATTACCCACAAAATTAAAGTGGGAAAACACACTACAGGCTGATCCAGCTTTGATATAATGTCCTTAAAACAAGTTCAAATAAGGCTCAGTATTGTGTGTGGCCTCCACATGCCTGTATGACCTCCCTAAAACCGCTCAACATGTTCCCGATGAGGTTGAAGATGGTCTCCTGAAAGATCTCCTAAACCTGGACAGTGTGTGGTGCAACGTGACAATGGTGAATGGAGCAAGAAATGATGTTCTAGATGTACTCCATCGGATTCATGTCTGGGAAACGAGCGGCCGGTCCATAACTTCAACGGCTACATCTTGCTGAAACTGCTGACACACTCCAGGCACATAAGGTCTAGTGTTATCCTGCATTAGGAGGAACCCAGGGCCAACTGCACCCGTATATGGTCTCGCAAGGGTTCTGAAGATCTCATCTTGGTGCTTAATATCAGTCAGGCCAACGTTACATCTGACGTGCTCAGTGTGAACCTGCTTTAGTCTATGAAGGGCACCATTGGAGAATTTGCCAATCCTGGTGTTCTCTGCCAAATGCCAAGCATCCAGCACGGTGTTGGGCTGTTAGCACAACCCCTATCAGTGAACGTCAGGCACTCATACCATCCTCATTGAGTCAGTTTCTAACCAATTCTGCAGACACAAGCACATTTGTGGCTGCTGGAGGTTATTTTGCATGGCTCTGGCAGTTCTTCTGTTCCTCCTGGCAAAAAAGCTTGCTGCTGGGCTGTTGCCCTCCTGCGGCCGCCTCCACGTCTACTGGCATGTCTCCTGGTAGCACTTCCAGCCTCGGGAAACTACGCAGACAGACACAGCAAACCTTCTGGCCACAGCTCGCATTGAGGTGTCATCATGGATAAGCTGCATTACGTAAGCCACTTGGGCGAGTTGTAGTTGTCTCATGTTACCACAAGTGTGAAAGCACCCCAGACATTTAAAATTGACCAAATCAGCCAGAAAGCATTGGTGCTGAAAAGTGGTCTGTGGTCCCCACCTGCTGAACCACTCCTTTATTGCCTGCGAAACTTGGGTGTTGCTACCCAAGTGAACAGTGATTTCACAAAAGTTTGATTTACTTTAAGTTATGTGTTTAAGTGTTCCCTTTATTTTTTTGAGCACTGGATATAATCTTTTTTGGTTATACATTAAAAACCAAACAAAAATACACAAAAATAGCAAGTGTAATGAGGGTCCAGAAGATTGCACAAAACAGGACCTGAGGGTCACCATAAAAGCAATTCCCTCTGAGTGCAGTATAAGCAATAGTGCTTGATCTCCATAGTTATATGTCCCATGCGCAATGAGCCGGGCAAAACAGAGCTAGGGTGGGCTGGCAGGCCGGGCCTTTGGGGTACTGCCCAGGTCAGAGACCAACTCATCACCATCATAATGTGTAGGTTTCCCCTACTGTGACTCAATGTTCCTGGTTTGAAATGCTGTCAATATATAGAAAACGCTGTTTTCAAATCCTAAGTGTGTACACTGGTCTATAACTCAGAGCCTCTCACACTCTTACAAATCCATGTACAAAAAGATAGCTTAGACCATCATCTGAATCAAAGTTCCTTTTATATAAATAAGTATTCAAAAGACAAATATATGGAATGTGTACTTCACCATTCTTCGGCTATATCATGCCGTAGTCCATAATAAAAGCCCACGCTTAGGCTTGCACTAAGACGCCGAACGCCTGGAGTGTCCTGTGTGACTTTTCGGAGGGAGGACATGTCTGAGGAATGAGGAACTCCCTCAAACGCCACACAGGACACTCCAGGCGTTCGGCGTCTCAGTGGAAGACATGGAAGCCTAAGCATGGACTTTTATTATGGACTACGGCATGATATAGCCGAAGAATGGTGAAGTACACATGCCATATGTTTGTCTTTTGAATACTTATTTATATAAAAGGAACTTTGATTCCGATGATGGTCTAAGCCAGTGATGGGGAACCTTTTAGAGACACAGTGCCCAACCTACAAACAAAACCTACTTTTATGTTGCAAAGTGCTAATATGACAATTGCGGCAGTAACCTAATGATCCAAGCTGTTTTACAAGTTTCAATCGTATTGGCGTCCTGAGGACACCAATACAATAGAAAGAAGATGGAAAAATTTGAATTATAGCTTCCTTCCAGGGTCCCCTGAAGAGGAAGAATCAGGGGACCCAGAGCTGGAGCCCCAACGATAATCCATCTCTATCCACACCTTCTCATGTAGTCCTGGCAGCTGGTGCTGGGGTGAAGGCCTGGGTGCCCACTAAAAGGGCTCTGAGTGCCACCTCTGGCAACTGGTGCCATAGGTTCGCCACCACTTGTCTAAGCTATCTTTTTGTACCTGGTTTGAAATGCAACTTATAGCCATTTGTATTGTAGATTGGGAAATATCATTTTGGAGAACAAGCACAAATCACTACCCTTTAACCAGGATTTTCTTTACTCTGCAAGAATTGCATGTATATTGACCCTCTAATTCTGTTAAGTTTAATCTTCTGGACCATCATAGTTACTATTTTGTGCAACTTACATGATTTGGGTTTGGTTTTAATATTCAATTAAGAGTATATATTTATAACTGGATAATGTATATATCCCTTATGGCTTACAATGATTTTTAAACATACTGGTAATTTAGGAGATCAATATCTGCTGACTGGAACCTTTTAAACAGAATACATGTATTGTGTAAATGGTTTCGAGATAACAACTGCTTGCAATATACCTCATTTAGGAAAATCTGAGAATTTGGCTATGCAGAGAGCATAGTAAACTCATGTGAGTATAGTGCTGTCCACCCCCTGCACCCAATGGCTGTGTCATTTTGCAGGCACGAGTCCTACAAGCAAAATTGTGCAATCGCTGGGCCTCATCAATGGAATGAACTGTTGAACTGCCTGTCTATAATCTGATTGTCATCTAGGAAGCCAGACACAAAGTGATCATCACTTTTATCACATCCTCCAAATTGATGTGAAAATGAGGTAGAAAAAAAGTCATATCTGCCAAACATAAGTTTAGAGACTGCAGGGGGAGTATCACGTCTTTACTTCTGTATACCAAGAAAAATGTTGCTGGTGTCAAATTTAAGATAAGACGTATCATTTAGTTCGCATCAGGCTAACAGTTCTGTGATCTACAGAACCACAGATAGACCCAGTTTAAAAAAAAAAAAAAAAAAAAGTGACACTACCCCTCCAGCCTCTAAATTTTACCCATCTGTGGAAAATATGACCCATCTCAGCTCATTGTCACATGACAATGAAAGAACTTTTTTTAATAGGTAAATGGGTGTTATATCACCTAAATGGAGGGTATTCTAGAAAGAACATGTAATACTTTGAGGGGGGCTAGTAGTGGGGTAATATCTCGTGACAGGTTCTCCAGAAAAAAAAAAAATTACCAAAAAAATATGCAGGGTCCTGGAATGAGAAGGTGAAACTTTGCTAGAATACTTAGTGGAATAAAGTCACACTTTCTATTGGAATGGTGCGGCATGCTGCATCTTCCAGCGTAGATTTTGATAAACATCTGATCTACTTAAAACCTCTTTTAGATCTGAAGAACAAATAATTGTCCCTCTTATTCACAAGATATAGGAATAGTGTGACCATTTTAGGCCCCAGCAAGTGCCCTTAAGAGACCCACAAAAGACAAAGCACGAGTGCATATGCTCAACCTGCCCTGATTTTATTTCTATGTAGCTTGTGGGAAGCTGCCCCATGACACGGAACAGACACAAGTCAAGCATGCACATCAGCACCAAACTCAGTATGGGACACTACAGGAGACTTTCTGGACTCCATTCAAGTAACTTATGGGGATTCCAGTGATCAAACACTTACCCCCATCTCCCGTATAACAGTTTTAGTGGTGTATACGGGAAACAATGCACACAGATTGCTACAAATGGTCTAGCCAGGACTGGAAACCTGACTTATTAAAACTATAAAATGTAATCAGCATAAACAAAGATTACCAATCATGATTATGAATCATTGCTACAAGACATCAATAACTAGGCAAATGGCAATAAAACACTAGACCAGGCATATAAACCATTATAATGATGCATTATGTCTCCTCAGCTCCCGTTCCACCATCCAGTTCCACTATTGGGGCATAGCATGTGCACCATCACTCCATTTACCATCTTTGATTGAAACAGCCAAATATGGCATACACATAGGCCATGTAAGTAGTGCTCACAACAATGCCGTTCAGATAAGGGCCGAACATTCTCAACTTCTTGATAGACCAATCCTTTAAACAAAACTCTCATCGGCCTCAGATCTGTTCAGATAGGACATAATGTTTTCATTCAATAACAGACACCATATATGAGAAAGTGTTACAGTACAGTGATCACAAGTGAACTAATACGGATTTTCACAGTGGAAGGTTTGTGACAAACTGGGCTCCTGGGGTGCTAACAGTGAACAATCACTTGCGTTCAACAAGAGGATGTTGTGTCCCTTTAAGCACATACAAGGTCATTGCATCAGCCTGGTATATACAATAAAAATGAGCTACAACAGGTATATATTTCAGGTCATTGTAACTGTCTACAATCTGGTATATACAATGTAGTGACTGGGTATAGACATAAGGTCAAAGCATCAGTCTGCTATATACAATGTAGTGACTGGGTATAGCTATAAGGTCACAGCATCAGTCTGCTATATACAATGTAGTGACTGGGTATAGCTATAAGATCACAGCATCAGTCTGCTATATACAAATGTAGTGACTGGGTAAAGCTATAAGGTCACAGCATCAGTCTGCTATATACAAGGCAGTGACTGGGTATAGGTATAAGGTCACAGCATCAGTCTGCTATATACAATGTAGTGACTGGGTATAGCTATAAGGTCACAGCATCAGTCTGCTATATACAATGTAGTGACTGGGTATAGCTATAAGATCACAGCATCAGTCTGCTATATACAATGTAGTGACTGGGTATAGCTATAAGATCACAGCATCAGTCTGCTATATACAATGTAGTGACTGGGTATAGCTATAAGGTCACAGCATCAGTCTGCTATATACAAGGCAGTGACTGGGTATAGGTATAAGGTCACAGCATCAGTCTGCTATATACAATGTAGTGACTGGGTATAGCTATAAGGTCACAGCATCAGTCTGCTATATACAATGTAGTGACTGGGTATAGCTATAAGATCACAGCATCAGTCTGCTATATACAATGTAGTGACTGGGTATAGCTATAAGATCACAGCATCAGTCTGCTATATACAATGTAGTGACTGGGTATAGCTATAAGGTCACAGCATCAGTCTGCTATATACAATGTAGTGACTGGGTAAAGCTATAAGGTCACAGCATCAGTCTGCTATATAGAATGCAGTGACTGGGTATAGCTATATGGTCACAGCATCAGTCTGCTATATACACTGCAGCCAAGCTACACAGCAATGACGAGTATAGATATAAGGTGCGAGATGGAGACATCCCCCCCTCCCCCATCCCATAGACGCAGGTGCCCTGCAGCCCCGCGCCATCCGCCCGATCCCAGGCACCGTCATGGCCAGGGTGAAGGGGGCACTGATCATGACAGGGGTGACCCCCTCCAGGGAGGAGGAGCGGTGGGAGGGTGAGCCGGGGAGGTAGAGGGGTGGGGGGTTCAGGAGGACATCTGCCCTCCCTCCCCCTAGGGGGGTTGTCTATGATCCAGCCGCGGCTCATCACTTACCGCTCCGGCATCATCGTCCAGCACCGAGGCGGCTGCCAGGCACAACGAGCGCTGACGGCGGAGCGTCCTACCCACAATGGGCGGGTACCTATCCAGAGAAGTGGGTGGCCGTTCCTCGGGAGCTGACACAGGAAGTAACGCTTCTTGTGGGCTTTATTTTGGTGTCTTTTAGTGCCCGGTGCCCTCTGCCTGTGCCCCGGTAACCTGCCCGCCGCCCACGCCCGGGATGGGAGGGGGGAAGACGGCCGGAGCGGGAGGCCCGGGCCGGCGAGCTGCTGCTGAGGCCTATGGGGCCTAGTCCTTACCTGGCCGCCACCACCGCCGCCTTGGTCGCTCTCGTCGCTGCTGTTGCCGTGCTGCAGATACTCGCTCTGCCCGTCCACCTCCATGGCGGCCATTTCCTCTCTCTTAACGGGCTGCTCGGGAGCTGAGGAGACACAAAATGACAGAATCAAGCGCCATGACTGAAGCCTGCGGGGTTCCCCCCTCCTCCTCTGTGGCGGCCGCTGCCTCCCTCACCTAGACGGCGCCGCTTCCCTCCCCCGGCGCGCGCCTCCCGGCTCTCTCACACACACACACAACCTCTTTCCCGCTCTTTTCCTCCCCCCTCACAGTCACCGCTAGAGACGTGCGGGCGGCTGATTTTTTTGGTTACGTACCGGTCATTGTGTTTGTGGCAGGATATTAAGGAGAAAAAAAACCAACAATCCACAAGATGGAAGCCACCAGGCCCGGGCGGGCAGGGCTGCGCAGGCCGCGGTCGCTTTATTAGACGCGTAACATGATTAGAGTATAATAATCACAGGCGCGCTGCGGACGGAGAGAACCAGGCGCGTTTTTTTTTTCCTATTTTGATTGACGGTGCGGGAAACACAAAAGGTGGGGCTTGCAGCCAGTACGGGGGGCGTGTGACGTCACGCGTACGGAAGGCCCGCCTTTCCCCTTGCGCGTCATTGGCCGTGAGGAGGCGGGCGCGCGACGCCCATTGGCGGAGGCGCGTGTCGGTTACTTGAGTCTTTTTTTTTTTTTTTTTCCTTTCCCCTTCTCCTCTCCGACTCTACGCGGGCTTCCTGTGAGGCTTTACGTGACGTGCGCGCCCCCTGTGTTTACTATCGCAGACAATAAGAGTGGTGTGCGTGCACGAGCGCGGCCGGAGGCTCCGGTGCCCGCGCCCGCAGCAGTGGTGGCAGACAGGGCCCTGCGTGCTCCCGCTACAGCGGCCTAGTCATGTACCTGCCGCATCGTAGCCTATCACTGGCTCCATATACTGAGGGACAGCGGCCTTTTCTTTCCATTACACATCAATATTCTGTGTGTCAAAAAAGATGATTAAAAATACCATATAAGGTCATGTTCACACGGATTTGAGAGAGGCGTTGATTTTCCTGTCAAATACACAATTTGCAATAAGATACGTTCTAGATACATATATATGAATAGAAGAAAGTAGATGTTCCTTATGGCCACATTTACACAATGGAGAATTCTCGGCCATGTTTTCCACAGCTCGTATGGGAGAATTGGGTCAGAGGTAAAATACCTACAACTGAGCTCCATCCCTGTGGCTCTCGCTGATGGTCTGAGGGATCCATGAAAAACGGATCAGACTTGCACATGCTTGGTTCGTTAACAGAACGGACATACAGGGGCAGATTTATCATGCTGTCTGAAAGTCAGAATATTTCTAGTTGCCCATGGCAACCAATCACAGCTTAGCTTTCATTTTACCAGTGCTCATGAATATTTTAAAGGGGAGCTGTGATTGGTTGCCATGGGAAATATTCTGACTTTCAGACAGCTTGATAAATCTGCCCCAATGTCTTTTAAAAAAAACTGATCTATTAGAAGCGAATGAGCTCAGTGTTAGGCTTCACGCACAGGATAGTATATATAATATCTGTGAGCTAGATGCCAAATGGGCAGCGACGTCTGTTGCGCAAACTTACGTTTCGGTTGTCAGCGCACCAGGTCCTATTCCTAATGGCCCGCTACTATGTAGATGGGAGGAGTGACAGGCACTCACCTGTCCCATCTCCGCTTGGCCGAAAGGTGCCTCAAACTTCCCCATTTGCGGCCTGTTTTGGTACAGGGCCTTAGGCTTCCTGCACATCTGTGGCCCGTTTTTGCGGTCTGTATGTCATCAGTATGCAATCTGCTGAGCTGTATCTCCACAAAAATGGTCCGTGTCATCAGTTTTTGCAGGACAATGGTGGCAAATGATGTCGCTAGCTTCTCTAAGGTCTCTTAGACACCAGCGAGTGTTGGCTGGAACATCTGGCCAGAACACTGACAAACCCGATCTCAACTGAAACGCTAAGTTCAGTTCCGAATGCTCAGCGTTCAGGTCGGACGTTCCAGCCAGCACATGTTGTGAGTTGGATGCATCACACTTCTTGGTGTGTGTGGGGCCTAAACCTTATAAATGGTCACATCACGCTGTTAAATAGCAACTGATCTGCAAATACAGATGCCACACAGATAACATCACTATGTCCCCTATGTTGTTTTTGCATTCCCATAGATTTTTATAGGAATGCTTGAGCCAGGTGTAGGAATAGGATCTGCTCTGAGTTTTCTACACACTTCACACGGATCTGTGAAAAACAGATGTATGTGCAAGAGGCCATTAAAATGTATGTCTCAGTGTGACATAAAACGGATAGCACAGACTAAAAGAAACCCTTCACATGGGCATAAGTCTGTAAAATTTGGGACATATGAATAGTGTATTTCTGGAATTGAACAATGTCCCAGGGCCTGGAATCTTGGCACCAAAGTCTTATATGATGCTAAGATTTAGTGCCTTTCATGAAGACTGCAGTCCAATTCAGTAATCCTCCAGAAAGATAAGTTATCACATATCACTAAGTCTGGGTCCTGGGGCAATGTTCAGTCTAGGGAAAACGGACCAAATTTTGAGAGCAGAATATACCTGTGTCAGGCTGGCCTAAACCTGTATAAACATTGTATGTGTTGGATGTGCAACAAATAGACCATTTTTTTTCTATGTAGACTGGAAATTAGAGAACAATATAGGATTACTTTATTTTTTTCAAAAATAATGTAATCTCCATTGATCAACATTTGATGGATTTTTTTGTAAGGAGGACATTGCTGCAGAAAACATTCTCCAAATCATGACACTTCCTCCACTACCTTTCACTGACTTTTTTACACACTTTGGGTTCTTGGGTTCAGTCTTTCCCTAGTTTGTCTACGAATATAACGTTTCTCATCAGATCTAAAAAAAATTAATTTGCTTTCATCATGGGCTGAGCCCTCTTGATATAGAGGTGGGGTTTGCTGCATCTTACAGCAAACACCCATCACTAATACCCGCAATCGATACAACCACCGAACGCGGGTATTAACCCTGGCTATGCCACCACCAGCATTGGGCACTGCCATCTTGGTTCCGATTGTTGCTTCCTGAATGTCATCGGGTGGCTGCAATCGGTTACCATGACAGCCTTGGGTCTTCGTCACACCCGAGGCTGTCAGGTTTCTTTAGATTCATTACAATGTGCGACTGGCCATATACTGCAATACAGTAGTATTGCAGTATATGGTAGGAAAGATCAGACCATCTAGGGTTAATGTACCCTAGAGGATCTAAAAAATAGTAAAAAAAAGTTTAAAAATTAATAAATTTAAAAAAAACGAATAGTTCAAATCACTCCATTTCCCCAGAACTGATATTAAACGTAATAAACAGTAAAAATCATGAACGCGTTAGATATCGCCATGTCTCAAAATGCAGTATAAAAACGGTTATTGCCATAATGGAAAAAAGCATCCAAATGTCCGAAACACGACTTTTACATCACATAAAAAAATGTAATGAAAAGTTAGCAAAATGTTACACAGTCCTCAAAATGGTAGCAATGAAAACGTTGGCTCATATCGCAAAAAATAACACCACCCACAGCTCCGTACATGAAAAATTCATTAGCGTCAGAAGATGGCGAAATTTATTTTTTCCCATGCACATTAGTTTAATTTTTGAAAATGTACAATAAAATCTGTATAAATTTGGTATCACCGTGATCGTACCGAATCAAACAATAAAGCAGAGGTATTATTTGGGGTGCACAGTGAAAGTCGTAAAAACTGAGCCCACAAAAGCAAGTGACGCAAATGCGTTTTTTTTGCCAATTTCACCAAATTTGAAATTTGTACCAGCTTCCCAGTACACAGCATGGAATAGTAAATAATGTCACTGAGAGGTAAAATTTGTTACGCAGAAAATAAGCCCTCACACAACCCTGTACACAAGAAAGTTATGAATTTTTGAAGATGGAGAGTGAAAAATTAGCGAAAAACAATGCGTCCTTAAGGGGTTAAAACATGAGGGGTAAAAAGGGCTAAAGGCCAACTGTTGTTTTGTAGTATGTATATATGTATAGTATGTATGGAATCCTAAGAGGTCCATTTTTTTGCAGCTTTAAGGTTTTTATTTGAGGTTTTTATTATTTGTTATGTTTAATTAGGGATATATAGGTATGATATACACTCACCGGCCACTTTATTAGGTAGACCTGTCCAACTGCTCGTTAACACTTAATTTCTAATCAGCCAATCACATGGCGGCAACTCAGTGCATTTAGGCACGTAGACATGGTCAAGACAATCTCCTGCAGTTCAAACCGAGCATCAGTATGGGGAAGAAAGGTGATTTGAGTGCCTTTGAACGTGGCATGGTTGTTGGTGCCAGAAGGGCTGGTCTGAGTATTTCATAAACTGCTGATCTACTGGGATTTTCACGCACAACCATCTCTAGGGTTTACAGAGAATGGTCCGAAAAAGAAAAAACATCCAATGAGCGGCAGTTCTGTGGGCGGAAATGCCTTGTTGATGCCAGAGGTCAGAGGAGAATGGGCAGACTGGTTCGAGCTGATAGAAAGGCAACAGTGACTCAAATCGCCACCCGTTACAACCACGGTAGGCAGAAGAGCATCTCTGAACGCACAGTACGTCGAACTTTGAGGCAGATGGGCTACAGCAGCAGAAGACCACATCGGGTGCCACTCCTTTCAGCTAAGAACAGGAAACTGAGGCTACAATTTGCACAAGCTCATTGAAATTGGACAGTAGAAGATTGGAAAAACGTTGCCTGGTCTGATGAGTCTCGATTTCTGCTGCGACATTCGGATGGTAGGGTCAGAATTTGGCGTCAACAACATGAAAGCATGGATCCATCATGCCTTGTATCAACGGTTCAGGCTGGTGGTGGTGGTATCATGGTGTGGGGAATATTTTCTTGGCACTCTTTGGGCCCCTTGGTACCAATTGAGCATCGTTGCAACGCCACAGCCTACCTGAGTATTGTTGCTGACCATGTCCATCCCTTTATGACCACAATGTACCCAACATCTGATGGCTACTTTCAGCAGGATAATGCGCCATGTCATAAAGCTGGAATCATCTCAGACTGGTTTCTTGAACATGACAGTGAGTTCACTATACTCAAATGGCCTCCACAGTCACCAGATCTCAATCCAATAGAGCATCTTTGGGATGTGGTGGAACGGGAGATTCGCATCATGGATGTGCAGCCGACAAATCTGCGTCAACTGTGTGATGCCATCATGTCAATATGGACCAAAATCAATGAGGAATGCTTCCAGCACCTTGTTGTATCTATGCCACGAAGAATTGAGGCAGTTCTGAAGGCAAAAGGGGGTCCAACCCGTTACTAGCATGGTGTACCTAATAAAGTGGCCGGTGAGTGTAGGTGTGATAGTACAGCTATCACATTTTTACATGATCTTATTTTAGATATCAAAAAGGATCCTCCCTTTAAACCCTAAGTGACTACAAGACCGTGTGACTACATGTCTTCTGAGAGAATCTCCTGCCTCACATTGGAAGCCACTGGCAATAGGGAGGGGCGACTGCACAATAGAGCACAGAGATTGATGGATGAGATACCTTAGCAAACCGGTATTTCAGACCTAATGGCTAGCGCTGCCAGGGACACTTTTTCCTGTAGTTACATGTTCATTCATGCTGATGGTTTCCTTTTAACATTTTGCCACCGTTGTCAGCACTGGACTTCCTGACCAGGGAATATTTTTTTTAAAAAACCTTATGTGTCCCTTTATGTGGCAATAACGCTGTAATGCATCCAAGTGATTTTGAGTACGTTTTTTTTGTGTAACATGTTGTACTTTATCTTGTTTTTATATATGAAAAATTGGAAATATTTTTGATTTTTAACATTTGAACTTTTCTGATTTTCATACAACGTCACACCTTCTAAGTATTACTATACCTTTAGTGTATATGTTGCCATCATTTTTTAAATGCCTTTAATATTTTTAGGGTAATAGAAGACTTTCAAGTCTAATGGGAAAATATACCCAAATTTTCAAGGAAATTTCCAAAAATTAACTCTCAGGCGGTTTTGAAAGGCTTTAAATCAATGACCACGATATTTAAATTGTACTTGAAAAATACACATAGGATCGAAAAACGAAAAATTATGTGAAAAATATTTTTTAAAAATGCATCCAATGATACTAAAGTTGACCCTGTATTTTCACCCCCCGGGGGTGAGGTGGGGGAAATCCAATTTTTTATGTAGAAGCCACATTCAGCATAACCCAGGAACATCGACATGGATTAATTTAAGTCACTTTCCCTATGAAGTTCTCGTTGCTAACAAAGGTTTTAAATATTGAATGCTCTACATAAAGTGCTCGTATTTGGGAACATTGGAAGCCTTTAGAAAAATATTGCATACATATATTTTCAGATTTTGGATCTGTGTATTTATCGAAATATTTTTGTGTATTTATAGAAATGTTTTTTCACAGATTTAGATTTTTGGCGATTACACCTCCATCTGTCAACAAAATTGAAAATGGTTGAGGTCAAATCAATGTAATTTTTCCTGAATTAGAGTCTGAATCCGAAATAAAAATGGGGGTTGCCATTTAAGATTTGTAAGTTGCCCCCCGCCCTACCCCTGGGGGTGGGGTAAAGGGCTGAGTTTGGTATTATTAGATAGGTTTTTGAAAAATATTTGGTACATATATTTTTAGTTTTTCGATCCGATGTGTATTTTGCTAGATGTTCCAGTGTCCCGACCTTTTTGTTACACCATGTACAACTATGTATTTCACATGTACAGAATAGACAATGGGGCTCATTTACTAAGGGTCACGCTGCTCACTTTTGTCGGACTTTGCACCTTTTTGGGGGATTGCACGGCTTGGACAAGTGTCTGCACTGGAATTGTGTTGATTGGATTGTGGCGCAGCTGCGCTGCTTCCATGTGGCACAGATTTCGGGTCGTGACGTTGAACGATCCGACTGATTCGGACTGAGCGCAGGATTTAACTTTCAAATTGTGTCGCAAGCCCTTACATGCACCACTAAAAAGATGTTGTCAGACCTGAGCGGGGAAGCGACACATGCAGGATATCAGGCGCACGATCTTAGTGAATCCCGGCATAGTGCATTGGAGTCGGGCAGTTCTGTGAACTCCAGTGGCGGGGTAAGTAAATGTGCCCCAATTTGTTATCATTTGACTTATTTTTACTTGTTCCCTGTAAATTGTCTTCCTATAAACACAATCAGGGGAAACATAGGGAGAGGTCATTGCCAAGGACATCACAGGGAAAATTTCCTGTCTTGATCATACAATTCCTTACTAACCCCATAATTCAAACCGTACCCAAGACGAGATCTCACTATTTAGAGCTCATCATACACACACCTACATGAGACCCAAGATCCCAAACTGTAAACCCACAACCAGACTTTAATCATAATTGTTATCATAAATTAGGGAAAGTTGCAGCTACTTCTAGGCGATTGGAAATGTTTACTTATCTTGTACTGATCCTCAATTACAACCTTTATTATAGTTCATAATGAGATTAATGTATAGCCCTTCGGCACACAAAAGAACAGACTAACGCCTGCTCGCCCGAGCACTGTCTGAACAAATGTTTCCTTGGCTACATGAGGGATATTCTACTGACTACCTTTAACAAAATTGAAATGTCTGAGATACAGACCAAAACATCTATGAGATACAGACCATATGATGACCATATTTCCTAGGAAAATGACTACAAGAAGAAGGGCTCCCAGCATCATGATCATATATGATGCTGACAGCCACTGTTTGCCCTCCAATGACTGTCCTGAAATCGGTATAACATATAGACAAAGGCTGTACATCAGCCAAAACGTACGTCGGGGCTGTTGTTATTCCAGGCAGTGACCAGCAATACCATGGGTGAGTTTGTTTTGTCTTTAACTATGATACTTTCATGTATTACTATGCACGAACACACTTGTGTCATACCTCCCCCATGTATACTCATTATAAACACCATGGCCACTGATGCCTATATATACTCAAGAATAAGCCTACTTTTTCAGCACAAAAAAACCCAAACTTGGCTTATAATCGAGTAAAAAAAATATAGGTTTTACCAGGTTTTTGTGGTAAAATTAGGGGCCTCGGCTTATACTTGGATCGGCTTATACTCAAGTATATACAGTATATTATTATCATATATTGCTTTAATCAGTATGTTATTATCAATTTGTGTAAAATAAAGTATTTACATTTTTTCATACATTTCTTTGTCTATATTTGTTTGTTGTTGGATTTCTCATCCTTTATATGGATGAACAATAGGTGTATATAAATATGGCCAACATATAGACCAAGCATGGTCACACTGTGGATGTATGATGTCTCTGTCCACTGTGTTGTGGTCAGGCTGTGGTACTGCAGTGAGTGAACTGAGCAGCGACACTTTAATTGCCTGAGGGTTACGTACTACACAGGGAGGATAGGCCTCGCTATCAGCCCATTTATCATTCCAGAAAAATTTAGGCTGAAAAGAGCACTTACAAAAACCATTAGCAAACTGCTCAATGGTATGTGTGTTCTTTTTTTCTGAATTCCTCATATCTGATCCAGCTTTCCCTGTCTGAGATGTATACCTTGTGGATATATACCTTGTCTGAGATATATACCTTGTGGATGTATACCTTGTCTGAGATATATACCTTGTGGATGTATACCTTGTCTGAGATATATACCTTGTGGATATATACCTTGTCTGAGATATATACCTTGTGGATATATACCTTGTCTGAGATATATACCTTGTGGATATATACCTTGTCTGAGATATATACCTTGTGGATGTATACCTTGTCTGAGATATATACCTTGTGGATATATACCTTGTCTGAGATATATACCTTGTGGATATATACCTTGTCTGAGATATATACCTTGTGGATATATACCTTGTCTGAGATATATACCTTGTACCTTTGTTTCTGTGATCCTGTGTAAATCAGGGTGTCAATGATGCGGTCATACCTATTGTGCATGTGTTTTTTTATCTTTTTTTAATACGATTCAAACATACGGACCTAAAAGCAACAGGTAAGGCTTCACTGCCTGGGGTGATGGAAACCACTTAGATGCTGTGGGCAGAAAAACTAGTCTTGGAGAAGGTTCCATAAGTCTTGCTCTTTAAAGAAGGGTATGCCTGCACCTCTGTTAGATTAAAAGTGGGGTGCCTAAACAGATGTCCCTTGTTGACTGCCTTAAAGACATTTATTGGCAGTTACTACACAAAGGGATCATTTCTATAAACAGGTAAAACTCGGGCCGGCTTCAGTAGACCCCGGGTGACTGAGCCTCTGTGGGCCCCTTTGCAGTGAACTCATGTGGTGACATTAAAAATTCAGAAACTCAGAAGAAAATTCTCCTATTCCCTAAAATATTCCCCAGTTTATCATACCAAAGGTTTTAAATATCAACAGCTCCTCATGGTTATTTTATATAAAGACCCCTCATGGTTATTTTATATAAAGACCCCTCATGGTTATTTTATATACTGCCTCTCATGTTTTTTTTTATATAAAGCCCCCCTCACCCCATATGGATTCATTAGATACAGCCCCTGTCACCACCATGGATTCCTTATATACAATTTTATGTGGGCCCCCCCAGCAGTACTTGGCCCACGGAACTTGCCCCAGTATGCCCAGTGGTGTGTCGGCCCTGGGTAAACTCACTTTAAGCCTTTTGCAGTGAAGACAAAGTTAATACCATGTACAAACACAAATAACTCCTATATTCTAAACTAAATTCCCTCTCCATAGGTTTTATGTTAGAAGACATTTCTGCTTTTAATCTCTTTCTTATAAGCTTCTATGGACACTAGATTAAGGTGACTACTCATTTCATATCATTGTAAATCAATAATTAATATAAAAAAGATCCTGTGCTCTTAACCTTGACTCGTATTTTAAGGATATATAGAATCCCAGTCTCTGAGTAGAAATCCCCCTTCCCCCTCCCGCATCACTGTAACAGGGAAAATTGTATCTGCAGGTCTGTTCACTGTCACTTGTCAGCTAAACCTAGACTGAAGCCTAAGAACAGTGATGGTGGTCACCTTGAAGCCAGGTAGGCTGTTTCCATGGAAAGGCATCAATACCACAATGTGTCTTTAACAAATAACTTACCTACTTCTCATGGTGTTTTTATGGAGAATGTAAGAACATGGAAAATTATCACCGATATGGAGGTCATTACGGTTACATATACGGAGATGTCACTTTCAGTATCAATTCTTTTTGTGGATTGTGCCGTTTCTTCCCCCTCTGTTGGGCATTCTCAGGATTCCGGATTGGATATCAATGGTGCCTGCTCCATTTTTCCCTTCAGACATGGTGTCCCCCTACCCCCCTGCCACACCGGATTTATGTGTAAGGGGGGGGGGGGGTTCCATATTTCTACAAAAATCCTGGTTTTCTCAATGACACTGCCCAATTATTTCCCCAGAGTGACACCACAGGGAAAAATTAAGCATTATATAGTTGCCACTAAAGTCAATTGGATGTTCAAATAAAATTTTGCGTTGTTGGCTGATGCAGAGTTACTAAAAATCTGGTTGGAGGGCTGCAAATGATTAAGAAGATGCTTACATGTACCAACTCCCTGCCACCTATCTGATGGTGTCTAGTACCCAAAAGTTTCCACTTCCTTTTCCCATCTTCACACAGCAGGAAATCACTGATCAGCCAATGAGCTCTATTGAAATCAGCTCCAGCCTTTGATTGGCTGAATGGATATTTCGTGGGGTGTCAGATAAATTCAAAACAAATTCTTTGTTAAAAACTATGACTAAAAAGAATTTCCCTTATCCCTAAATGGCTCAATTCCATGGCTGCAATCAGTTTGTAAACTTGTGTGATGTAAGTCCAATTACACTAATTGAGTCAAATGAAACCCTACTTATTCAGCGGTTACTGCATTGCCCTGCCTCATAGTTCCTGATTAACAAGTCTCACTACTACAGAACATGCTGCTATGTGGAACATAGAGAGAGCTCTGTTGATGTCATCTAAGGTCCTGTTAAATTTGCAAAGTCTACCCCATGTATGTATCTGATCACATGAAACCACAGCAGCCTTCCTGAGGAGGAGTAGAAGTTCATGGAGGCTGCTGTGATCATGCCATGATACCGCCATGTGATTAGATACATACATAAGGAAGACGTTGCAAATGCAACTGGGTAAAGGACCTTAGATGACATCACCCTGGTCACATGACATGCTGAGAGGAGGCATGGGGAAGAGTAGATGGGAGTGGCAGGCCAAGCAGGATACGATGCCAGGGAATATAAGCTAAAGTTGATTTATGGGGATGCAAGGGAAATTTTTAGCTAAAAGAAGGGTGTCAGTTTTTAAATATTTTTGAATAAGGGTTTTTATTCACCCAGACAAACTCTACTATAAATCTGAGCCAATCACTGAAGACTTGACCCATCATCACTATAAGCCCATGTTTCCCCATATAAATTACACCAAAATACCCCAATGTTATTCTCCTATTCTAATTACCCCATTGGTTCATAGAAGAAGCACAAAGAAGAAGAAATTAACTTTGTTCCATAGCAGATTGATCAAAAATGGATAAACTTGTTCAGTAGGTTCTTACATAACCAGGGGATTTTTCAATATTTCGAGATTTTCTATCTTGTGGATGAAATAAACTAGTAATCACATACTTGGTGCACAATTTCCTCTGACATGGAGTTACTATGGCAGTCGTGTGATGATGTATCAGTTGAAGGAATGAGTCTGTACTTCCTCCTTCTACGCAGCTTCTTACACCACACCCTCATAGTACACACTGAGAGCTGTAAACGTATGAAAGGAGTTTGGTTTCAGTTTAGACCAGAAGACATATGGTATCCAGAATACGTTTTACTTTTAACGTTAAGTTACTTTTCGACATATATGTCATGAAAAGCTGACGGATGATCCTGAATACATCTATATACGTGTAACTGTAAATGCCTCGTAGCATATATTAAAGGAATTTACCGTCAAAATCAGACATGGATAAATCAGGGGCACTTACTCATAGATTTAGGCACCGTGACAAGGGGGGGGGTTACCAGAGCTGTTTCTTGCTGCAGATTTAGTAGCTGTTACACTGTGCAGGAGCACTTCCCCCTCCCACTGTGAACTGTTGAGGGAGCAGAGGGACAGGGTACAACAGCCTCTGAATATGCAGCACAGAGGGGTTCTGGAAACCAGTAGCCTTTCATCCTTATTAGCATAATTTTAAAAGTTGATTTTTAGAAGGAAGCAGGCTATGATAGCTAACAAATATACAGGTAGTCCCCGAGTTACGTACAAGATTCTGTAGGTTTTTTCTTAAGTTGGGTTTGTATGTAAGTCAGAACTGTATATTTCATAATTGTAACTCCAGTCAGAATTTTTTTGGTCTCTGTGACAATTGGATTTTAAACATGTTGTATTGTCATAAGAACCAGGATTAACAGTAAATCTTAATTACAGACACCTGTGATAACTGTTATAGCTGGTTATTGAAGCCTGGGGCTAAAGTACAGTAAATTACCAATTACTAGATCCGGTCCGTTTGTAATTAGGGGTCGTATGTAAAGTCGCCTGTAACTAGTTTACCACAGTCATGGTGTCTGGATCTAAGAGTAAGTGCCACTGGTTTATAATGCTTAGTGGTAGATTTTCTTACCTCATACTCAGAGCCATATAGATAAAACGGTCCCTAACTTTACAATAAACTTTGCGTAAATCAATAGTACAAGTAACTTTATGTATCTCCACTTATCAAGCTCTTTTTCTCCACTTCCCTGCTAAACCGATATGTACTCTAGAATCTCTGATAAATTTCATCTTTGTCTGTTAAGACATAGCAGTAACAAACTACAACTCTCGGATGAGTTTTATCGAAACTGAGTTTTATGGAGGAAGGAAGAGCTGAAAGTGAAAGAACTAACAGGGAATTCCAGACAACTTCAAAACCCATGGGGGGGGGGGAGGGAGCAAGGCTTTGGGTTGAAATAAATACTAATCATATTTACCCTACTCTGGGTCGGCTTCAATCCAGTATATCTAATTTTCTGGCCTTCACCAGGCTAGACGTTTTTAATGGTGGCCACGGGACCTGCTTCGGCGAAAGAGCGACATCCTCAGGACAGGGGACAGCAAACGAAATCCCATTGAGAACCAACGTGACATATTTTGGTTCAAGGAAGCTGAAACGGGATTGGTGACCCCCAGACCTTGCTGGTGCAAAAAGCATAAGCCCTGAAGCAAAGGGGGGGGGGGAGGTTGGAATTGGGTTAGTATGCTTCATTTTCCAAATGGCTCCCTACGGTTTTTTTTTCAGGAAGACCTTTAAGGACATAGACTAACAACTAAAATGCTTCTACAGCTTAGGACAAATGCAGATATGGTTTTGCTTATATGTTCTGTGTCCTTGGCTAGTAATCTCTGATTTCAGACCAACCATGAGGCTCAGGCTGTTTTCATACAACCATCTTAACCCCTAGGCGCACCACGATGTTATACTACGCCCCCGGGGCTACATGCTAAGCGCACCGGGATGTAGTATAACGTTCAGCTTCTGGGACCGGCTCACGAACGGAGCCGGTACCAGAAGCAGCGGCTGTCAGCTGTCTATCACAGCTGACAGCCTGCACTAACACCTGCGATCTTCTGGGCAGCCCCGAAGTCTGCCTAGTGCTCCGGGGCTGCCCGATGTCCCTGCCAGTCAGACCCCTTCCGGCATACCTCCCAACATTTGTGAGAGGGAAAGAGGGACAAAATGGCGGCACGCGTAGCGGCGATCCCCCTAAGCCACACCCCCAATCACTCCCTGGCCACGCCCCAAATTTTAGCCATATTATAATAATAAAAATGATCTCAATAAAAAAAAAATATATATATCATCCTCATTGGGATTAGAACCCAGAACCTGCAGTGCCAATGTACAATAATGTCACAGTACCCCAACCAACTGAGCTATAATCTCAGTGATTATCTAGGTAACTAAGAACCATGACTACTGTTACACTGTGACACTGTGACACAGATTTACTGCCTTGGTATATAGAGAGGGATCTTCTCAGAGATTATTGTAATTATTGAGACTATTATTATTATTATGGAGATTATTATTATTATTATTATTATTGAGATGATTATTATTATTTTTACTATTATTAATAATCATCTCCATAATAATAAAAATAATAAAATTTATAATAATAGTCTCAATAATTACAATAATAACCTCTGAGAAGATCCCTCTCTATATATTAGTGCAGTAAGTCTGTGTCACAGTGTAAATGGCAGATAACACTTCTTAGTTACCAGAAATCCTCAGCTCTGTATCACTGGGCTTATAGCTCAGTTAGTTAAAGGAAACCTACCACTGCTGGCATGATAAAATCATGCGAGCAGACCACCTGGTAGGCTATTTAATACTGATGCCGGCACATACTTTAGTTAGGCACGGCGATCGTTAGTTTAGATAAAAAAATGTTTTACTTACCTATGAAAATATTCCTCCGGTGCTACCCCTACGTCATCTTCGGAAGGGAGATGTCTTCCGATCTTTAATTATTCACGCCTCCTTCATTGTAGCCGTTTCCTTCGGGTGCCGAGAGCCGTGACGTCACCAAGCTCTCGGCACCTATCGCTGTCCGGCTGTGTGAGAGTTAGTATCTGCGCATGCGCGATAGGTGCCGAGAGCTTGGTGACGTCACGGCTCTCGGCACCCGAAGGAAACGGCTACAATGAAGGAGGCGTGAATAATTAAAGATCGGAAGACATCTCCCTTCCGAAGATGACGTAGGGGTAGCACCGGAGGAATATTTTCATAGGTAAGTAAAACATTTTTTTATTTAAACTAACGATCGCCGTGCCTAACTAAAGTATGTGCCGGCATCAGTATTAACCCCTTAACGCTGAAGCCACTTTTCACCTTCCTGACACGGACCATTTTTTAAAATCTGACATGTGTCTATTTAAGTGGTTATAACTTTGGAACGCTTTAACATATCCAGTTGATTTTGAGAATGTTTTTTCGTGACACATTGTACTTCATGCTGGTTGGGAAATTTAATAAATATATTTAGTATTTATTTATGAAATAAATGGAAATTTGGCAAAAATTTTGAAAAAAACTATGTTTTCCAAATTCAAAATTTTCTACTTTTTGGAAAGTTGGTCATATCACTAAAATAACTTGATAACTAACATTTTCCATATGTCTGCTTTAACTTGGCATCATTTTTCAAACATCTTTTCCTTTATTTTGGATGTTAGGAGGCTTATAACTTTAGGTGCAATTTTTCAGATTTTCACGAAAATCATCAAAACCTACTTTTGGAGGGTCAATTTAGTTAGAAGGGACTTTATAAGGCCCACATGACAGAAACCCCCCACAAATGACACCATTTTAGAAACTACACCCCTCAAAATATTCAAAACAACCTTTGGGAATTTTGTTAACCCTTTGAGCGTTTCATGAGCGTGAAAGATAAATGAAAGTGAAATTAGAGAAATGTAATTTTATCTTACTATAGATTCATTGAACACTAAAATTTGCACCTTCACAATGGGTTAAAAAGGAAAATGCATTTTACAATGTTGAGGGCAATTCCTCTTGAGTATGCCAATACCCATTTTGTCACTGTACCCTGCTGTACGGGCACAGGGGGGCACTTGGAATGGAAAGAGCGTTGTTTCGTTTTTGCAGGGTAAATATGGCTGAAAAAGTTTACATGTGTCAGGATGCATTTGGAGAGCCATAATGGTACCAAAACAGAGGAAAGCCCCAACATGAGACACCATTTTGGAAAGTACACCCCTTGGAGAGTTTAGCAACGTGTAATTTGTGTATTTTCCCCAACAGGTGTTTGATTCAATTAGGCCCCAAAAGGGAAAAAAGGTGAAAATTTTCTCAAAAAAGTCACTTTTACCCCAAATTTTTGTAAGCCACAAGGGATAAAAGATGAAACAACCCCATAAATGTGTAAAACTATTTCTCCTAAGCACAGAACTGCACCACTTTTGCATATAAAGTGTTGTATGGGTGCAAAGTAGGGCTCAGAAGGGAAAGAGGGGCTTTGGCCTTTTAGAAGCCAGATTTGACAATCATCCTTTACATGTGTCAGGATGCATTTGGAGAGCCCTAGTGGTACCAAAACAGAGGGGAACCCCAACAAGTGTCACCATTTTGGAAAGTTCACCCTTTGGAGAATTCAGAAAGGTGTAATATGTGTATTTACCCCTACAGGTGTTTGCTTCAATTAGGTCCCTAAAAGGAAAAAGGTGAACATTTTCCCCAAAAAGTCACTTTTACGGCTAATTTTTGTATCCCATAAGGCATTAAAGATGAAACAACCCCAAAAAATGTGTACTAGCATTTCTCCCGAGTATAAAATTGCCCCACACATGCAAATAAAATGTTGTATGGGTACGCAGTGAAGCTCAGAAGGGAAAGAGGGGCGTTGGCCTTTTAGAAGCCAAATTTGACAGACATCCTTTACATATGTCAGGATGCATTTAGAGAGCCGTAGTGGTACCAAAACAGAGGGGAACCCCAACAAGTATCACCATTTTGGAAAGCACACCCCTTAGAGAATTTAGCAAGGTGTAATATGTGTATTTGTCCGTAAAGGTGTTTGATTTAATTAGGACTTAAATAGATAAAAGGTGAACATTTTCTTATAAAGGTCATTTTACTCCTAATTCTATATAGCCACAAGGGATAAAAAAATGTAATAACCCCTCAAAATGTGTGAACCTATTTCTCTGGAGTGTAGAAGTACCCCACATGTGTATATAAAATGTTGTATGGGCGCACAGTAAAAGGAAAGGGGAATGTTTGCCTTTTAGAAGCCAAATTTGACAGAAATGTTTGACATGCATTTGGAGAACCCTAGTGGTATAAAACAGATAAGAATCCGAAAAGTGACCCTAATCTTTGAATGCACACCCCTTAGAGAATTTTGCAATGTGTAATATATGTATTTGCCCCTACAGGTGAATGATCCAATTAGGCCCGAATCATTAAAAAGGTGAAAATTTTCCTATAAATGTCACTTTACCCCTAATTTATGTAAGCCACAAGGGATAATATATTAAATAACCCCGAAAAAGGTGTAAAACTATTTCTCCCGAGTGTAGAAGTACCCCACATGTGCATATAAAATGCTTTATGGGCGCAGTAGAGGAAAAGAGGGATGTTTGTCTTTTAGAGGCCAAATTTGTAAGAAATCCTTCACATGTGTCAGGATACATTTGGAGAGACGTAGTGGTACCAAACAGAGGAAAACCCGAAAAGTGACCCTAATTGTTGAATGTACACCCCTTGGGGAATATAGCAAGGTGTAATATGTGGTGTAGTGTAATACATGTGGTGAAATGAGCATTTTGAACATATAGGTGGTTTCCAAATATGATGTGCAATGGAGTCCAAGATGGAAATTGCAATTATTTCTGGAAAGTTCAGTGCCCGTTATGTGGCGCCCCTTATGAAATAATGGAGGGGTATAGGGAGCAACGGGACATAACAGTTGTTACAATTATTCATTTTACCGAAATTAATTCACAATAGGTTGGGCGTGAATTGTGAATGTCTAGTGCAGTGATGGCGAACCTTTTAGAGCCGGAGTGCCCAAACTTCAACCAAAAGCCACTTATTTATTGCAAAGTGCCAGCACAGCAATCTCAGCAGTAATTTATTTCTCCTTTTTCTTTGACAACTTTCAGTCATTCAGACTCCTAAGGACACCAACACAGTTGAAAGGAGGAGGGCAAATTCGTCTAATATTGTAGGAAGATTCTCCAGGAAGATTCTTTGAGTTCTGTCTGGTGAACTTCATTCTGGGGTCATGGCCTGGGTGCCCACACAGAGGGCTCAGAGTGCCGCCTCTGGCACTAGTGCCATAGGTTCGCCACCACTGGTCTAGTGTATAAGGAGGTAGAATATACCAGGGGACCAACTAAACTTTTGTCACTCTGGAGTTGTCGCAGGTCTCTTAGTAGTATGTAGTGTCCATCCTAACTTCTCTTTTGGAACAGACTCTTTATTGAGTCCTACCATTAGAAGCAGCAGAATTCACCGGGAAAATGCTGTCCTGGAACATCTAAACCAGAGGTACTGGGGCCCCGTCCTTCTTGTCCCAATATTAGTTTCCTAATATCTTCCTCTTGAAAACAGAGAAATGATACGGCAGGACATGCACATTGGAACAGCTCGTAAGAGTTGTACAGCGTAATCTGTACAATGTGCACGGCCCGCACTTTTGTACCATATCTTGGTTTTTCGTAGGGAAATTATCGCCAAGTGTTGCTCTTATTCACCCTAGCGATGCCCATTGTGACGAATATTGCTGCTTTTGGCTGGACCATATCGACCAGCAAATAGCGGCAAACATGGACAGAGGGGGGCAACAAAACCCCTCTGGACCGCAAGGCAAAATTGGTGGCTGTCAGGAACAGCCGCCACCCTGCCCCGATCACAGTGTCTACAGACATGGTGATCGGTATTACTGACGTCATAAGTAAATTCGCTGCTATTGGCTCGTCTGAATTGATGAGCCAGTAGCAGCGATAATAAACTGGGGGTGTGTGGGGGGGACGTAACCCTTCTGGTCCATGGGGCAGGATGGATGGCTGTCAGGAACAGCCGCCGTCTTACCCCGATCAGTGAACAGCCGCCGTCTTACCCTGACCGGTGTTGGAAAGTCACTACCCTCCGCACCGTTCTATAACAACGCTCGTTGGGAATAGGCTATACAATCTTTATTTATTTTTTAAGCAATTTAGACAAATAAGGGCTTATTTTTTGCGAGACGAGATGCACTGTAAAAAAAACTTAATTTTAGTGGGTTTTTAGCTTATTGAAGAAATTTTATTAACTTTTTACGTGTGGAGGAAAATAAAATCATCAATTCTTGTTTTGGATTTTTAGCATTTTTTTGGGGGGTTGTTCACTGTAGCATAACAATAATATATTATCTTTATTCTACGGATCACTACGATTACGGTGATACCTCATTTATATAGTTTTATTTTTATTTGTCCAATTTTATTGAAGGAAAACTAGAATAGAAAAAATTGCATTTGTTTTAGTATTGCCATTTTTATAGTGGCATAATTATAGTATTTTTTGGTTTACGGAGCTGGTTATAAGCTTATTTTTTGCGTGACAAGTTGCTCTTTTTATCGGTATCATTTTGGTGCTTGTAACTTTTTCGGATCACTTTTTAGAACATTTTTTGTAAAGCAATTTGATAAAAGTTTTAATTTTTGGCAAGTTTTTGGTTTTTTTTTTTTTACCACGTTCCCCGAGCGGGTCCAATTATGATTAGGATTTATTGTACAGATTGTTACGGACGCAGCGATACCAAATAAGTGGGGTTTTTTCGTGATTTAGTGTTTTTTATACTTTATAACTTGAGTAAAGGGAAATGTGGTGTTTGGGGGACTTTCACTTTCTTTTATTATTTATTTTAATTGTAAAAAACCTTTATTTATTTATTTTTACTTTTTTTACAGTTACTGTCATCTAAGCTTGAACAAGTGATCTTCTGATCACTTGTTCAAGCTTTTTTACAGGTTACACAGTGCAATACAGATGTATTGCACTGTGTAATGTAAGACACTGAGCATGCTGCGCATGCCCAGTGTCTTACAGCCGGGTCCTGCCAGGAGGCACGGACCCGGCACCGAGAGGAGGATCGCGCAGCCCCGGGCACCGGCAGTCCCGGGGCTGCGATCGGAGGAGCGGACCCCCCCGGTAAGCGCCGCGGGGGGGGGGTCCGATTCGCATTTAATTAACTTTAAATGCCTCTGACACGCTGCGGTCAGCGCGACCGCGGCGTGTTAGGGGTTAACACCCGCGATCGGAGAAATCTCCGATCGCGGGTGTTAGAGGCGGGTGTCAGCTATAACATATAGCCGACACCCACAGCTTCTGGCCCCGGCTCCGTTCAGGAGCCGGGGCCAGAAGCTTGACGTAATAGTACTGCATTTTGCGGGAACGCACCTCCCGCGATGCAGTACTATTACGTCAAATGTCGGGAAGGGGTTAAATAGCCTACCAGGTGGTCTGCTCGCATGATTTTATCATGCCAGCAGTGGTAGGTTTCCTTTAAGCTCCTGTCTATGGTGCAGAGGGTCCCAGGTTCGAATCTCAGCCTGGCCAAAACTTTATGTAATTTAATTAAATAAAGAGCTTGTGTCTGGGGAAGCCCTGGAGACCATATATGGACAGATGCTGATCAGACCTGATGACGTGGTCCCTGCTCTCTCAGCTAAGCCGACACTTCTCTGAAAAGGATTCCCTGCCTGATGTCTGCTCTGGGGAACCCTAGGAGATGCAGTGACCATATATGGACAGATACTGATCTGAACCTGATGACGTGGTCCCTGCTCTCCGCTAAGCCCGACACTTCTCTGAAAAGGATTCCCTGCCCGATATCTTTAGAAGCCATTCTGTACTATCAGTTCTGGCTTTCAAACTATTTACTATGGGGACACAGCGCCGGGACACAGCGGGACCTGGGGGGAAAATCCGTGACAATCTGACAGCTGCCCGTTTCGCGGGGCAGAGGTAAGAAAAACGGGAAAGTCCCGTCAAAATCGGGACGGTTGGGAGCTATGCCTTCCGGGTCTGACTGTAAACTGCTCTACAATGAAAAAGTATTGTAGGGCAGTGTATTGAACTTGAACCAGCGATCAGAGCATCGCTGGTTCAAGTTCAAGTAAGTATAAGTAAAATCAAGTAAAATCACTAAACAATACACATTAGAATAAATAAAAAATAAATACATAAAAATATAAGCCCCAAAAATGACATTTTCCCATAAAAACACTTAATAAACTATTAAAAACACAAACACACAAAAAAACGCCACATATTTGGTATTGCCGCGTCCGTAACAATCTGTATAATAAAACAGAATCGTTACTGGAATGGCTCGGTAAATGCGGGGGGAAAAAATGCAAAAAAACTTTCCGAAAAAAGATAATTTTTAATTTAAAAAAATTATCTAAAAAGTTATTAAAAAAATGTTACGCACTCTAAAATAAGACCACTAAAAAGAACAACTTTTCTCGCAAAAAATAAGCCCCTAACCAGATTTGTCAGCCAAAAAATAAAAAAGTTATGCATATGAAAAGATGGTGATGCTAAAATGAACAAAATTGTCTCCAAATTAGTTTTTATTCAGTAAAATTGAATAAAATACACAAACACCCACATATTTGGTATCCCTGCGTCTGTAACAATCTGCATAATAAAACAATCGTTATTGGACCTGCAAAATGAACCCCTTAAAAAAAACTCAAAAACGCTGCGAAAAAAAGATAATTTTCAATTAATACCCTTTAAAAAATGCTCTAAAAGTGATTTAAAAAAGTTACGCACTCTAAAATAAGACCACTAAAAAGAACAAATATTCTCGCAAAAAATAAACCCCTAACCAGATTTGTAAAATGAAAAATAAAAAAGTTATGCATATGAAAGTCAGTGATGCTAAAATTTAAATTTTTTCCTAATTATTTTGTATTCAGTAAAATGGGAATTAAAAAAAAAAAACTATATAAATAAGGTCTTTTCGTAATCGTGGAGACCCATAGAATAAAAATAATATACTATTTTTATGGTACGGTAAACTGCCAAAAAAAAATACAAAAAAAGTTCCTAAAAATTGATGATTTTCATTTCCTCCACCAACAAAGAGTTAATAAAATCTCACCAATTAGCTATAGATGCCCCAAAATTATGTACCACTCATGTGGCAAAAAAATAAGCCCCTATAGGTCCACAATAAAAAAACAAAAAAAATTATAGCCTGTACAATGTGACATAGCAAATCTGATCTGCATGGTGCCTCCTTCCCTTCTATGCCCGGCCGTGCGGCCATACAGCAGGTCACCACCACATATTGGGTATCCGTGTACTCAGGAGAAATTGGGTATCAAACTTTGTGGAGCCTTTTTTCATTTTATCCATTACAAATGTTTAATTTTCCACCCAAAATGAGTGTATTGTGAAAAAATATTACAATTTGTAGACCACACCTCTATTTTGTTTTAACCCCTATAAAACACCTAAAGGGTTAACAAACTTTTTAAAAATTGTTTTTCATACGTTGAGGTGTGTAGTTTCCATAATGGGGTAATTTACGAGTCTTGCTATTATTTAGGCCTCTCACGGTCAATTAAAAGTTGAGCAGGTCCATCTAAATATTAGTTTTGGTGATTTTCCCAAAAATTTGAAAAATGGCTCCCAAATTCTGAGCCTCATAACATTCTAGTAAAATATGTGGAAACTTAAAAAACTATGCCAACATAAAGCAGACATTTAGGAAATGTAAGTTGTGAATTTATTTGGGTGCTATGACTATCTGCATCAAAAGTAGGGAATTTAGAATTTTTCCAAATTTTTGCCAAATTTAGTTTTTTTTCCATAACTAAACACAAAAGATTTCATCCAAATTTTTCAAACTAATCTCTAATACAATGTGTCACGAGAAAACAATCTCAAAATCCCCTGGATATCTTATATTGTTCCAAAGCTATAACCACTTATAGTGACACAGGGCAGATTTGAAAAATGGGGCCGCGTCCTTAAGGCCAAAAGAGGCTGAGTCTCGTAGGGGTTAAATGATACGTATGCTTCATATGTTTGTATTATATTAGCATAATGGTGGATGCTAATCCATCGGTAGTAATTATGGAAGTCCATTGTGGAGGTAATTATGGAGGTCCTCTATGTTATGCCCTTTTTTTCCATCTCTCTAAGCCTAAATTCTTTAATCCCTAACTTTAAAAGTTTACCTACATTATATGCAAACCCAGACACTTGGCAGAAATTGCTGTGAATCAGTGGACCGGTTTATTTACTTTAAATGCTCACTAGAGTTTGTACAAGGTTGGCACCATAAGTCTAAGTGAGCTGGAAATACAATGATGGTGTACAATATAAAATGCTGAAAGGATCTGAAGTGAATGTAGTAGGGATACAGCTAAAATATAATACAAACTATTTTGGGTGGTGTATACTTAGGTGGTTAAAAGGGTTGTCCCTTAGTGTTTAAAAAAATAAATGGGTGGTCTGGGGGCGAGTTTTAGGCTGTAAAAAAACGTATACTTACCCTTCCCGGCGCTCCTATTTTCCCGCACACCAATCGGTGCATTGTCCCGCCACCAATCAGTTCTATACCCCTGTTTGTTTAGGCAGGCACACTCTGCTGTCCCCTGCTGCCACACCTGATAAACAATCACACAAATGCTTCATCCGGCAAGGGCATCAGATTTAATGATGGTAAACTATCATGCTCGTTATGTCTGCCAGGGTATGGCACAGTTTTTCTTAGGTCCGGGAAAGCCCAGATTCTTCTAAAAATGACATAATAAGAATATGGAATGAGCAGGAGGCACTCCGGGCTACGTCACCAGAGCGCCTCTTGGCCCTGCCGTCTAGTCATTTATGCACACCCCCACTTTGTTAATTTTAGACAAGTCCTACCCACCGATCATAATATTGTCTGCGGATGGGCGAATCGTCTCTTTGGAATTTATCCCACCTGAATGGGTGGTAAATAGAGATGAGCGAACATACTTGTCCGAGCTTGATGCTCGTTCGAGCATTAGCGTACTCGAAACTGCTCATTGCTCGGACGAATACTTCGCCCGCTCGAGAAAATGGCATCTCCCGCCGTTTTGCTTTTTGGCGGCCAGAAACAGAGCCAATCACAAGCCAGGAGACTCTGCACTCCACCCAGCATGACGTGGTACCCTTACACGTCGATAGCAGTGGTTGGCTGGCCAGATCAGGTGACTCTGGAATAGACTAGCCCCTGCCCGCGCTGCTCGGATCATTCTGTGTCTTGATGCCGCTAGGGAGAGAGCTGCTGCTGGTCAGTGAAAGCGTTAGGGTGTTCTATTAGAATAGTGTTAGGCAGGAGTGATTCAACAAGAACCCAACAGCCCTTCTTAGGGCTACAATAACGTTATCCTTTTTTTTTTTTTATTTGCTTGTGGCTGGGCTTGCTGGCACTAGTAGTGCAGCTAGTACCATATTGTGAGGAATTTGCAGGGGGACTTGCTACCGTTGTGTTTAGCTCTTAGTGACACACATATCCACCTCAAACACCGAAGTGGGACAATTTATTAGGGGTTTGATTAGAATTAGGCAGAGTCTGCTGATTTATTTTTTTTTTAGCTGTATTTCATGTTATAGCTCAAACTCATCTTGCAAAGCACTGTGCTCTCATTGTAGGCTACAAAATAGCCATAGGAGAACCCCAACGGCTTCTTTAGGCCTACAATAGCGTTATATTTTCCTTTTTTTTGTTTGCTTGTGGCTGGGCTTGCTGGCACTAGTAGTGCAGCTAGTACCATACTGTGAGGAATTTGCTGGGAGACCTGCGTCCGTTGTGTTTAGCTCTTAGTGACACGCATATCCACCTCAAACACCGAAGTGGGACAATTTATTAGGGGTTTGAGTAGAATTAGGCAGAGTCTGCTGATTTAATTTTTTTTTTTTATCTTTATTTCATTTTAAACTCAAACTCATCTTGCAAAGCAGTGTGCTTTCATTGTAGGCTACAAAATAGCCATAGGAGAACCCCAACGGCTTACTTAGGCCTACAATAGCGTTATATTTTCCTTTTTTTTGTTTGCTTGTGGCTGGGCTTGCTGGCACTAGTAGTGCAGCTAGTACCATATTGTGAGGAATTTGCAGGGGGACTTGCTACCGTTGTGTTTAGCTCTTAGTGACACACATATCAACCTCAAACACCAAAGTGGGACAATTTATTAGGGGTTTGAGTCTGCTGATTTTTTTTTTTTTTTTTACCTTTATTTCATTTTATAGCTCAAACTCATCTTGCAAAGCACAAAATCCAGTTGTGTGCTGTCAGTGTAGGTTAGAAACTAGCCATAGCAATAGGATTGCATCGTTTTGTTAAAAAAAAATAAAAAACTAAAAAAAAATAAACACAAAAATTTTTTTTTTTCAAGTTTACACTTTAATTTGGAAAATGTTTAACCCGAGGGCTAGGGGTAGAGGACGAGGGCGTGGACGTGGGCGTCCAACTACTGCAGGGGTCAGAGGCCGTGGTCCTGGGCGGGGTGAGACACCACCTGCTGATGGGGGAGCAGGGGAACGCCGCAGAGATACACTCCCTAGGTTCATCATGTCTCAAGTTACTGGGACTCGTGGTAGAGCACTGTTGAGGCCAGAACAGTGCGAAGAGGTGATGTCGTGGATTGCGGACAATGCTTCTAGCCATTTGTCCACCAGTCAGTCTTCCACGCAGTCCACCCATGTCACCGAAATCGGCACTCCTCCAGCTCCTCCACCTCAGCCTCCTTCCCCCCAGTCTGCCCCCTCCCAGCAAAATTTGGCATTTGAAGCGGCATACTCTGAGGAACTGTTTTCTGGACCCTTCCCACAGTCACAAACCACTTGTCCTGCTGCTGCTGAGCTATTTTCCTATGCCCAGGTTTTCCACCAGTCGCAGTCTGTGGGTGATGATGACATTATTCACGAATTGGAAGAAGTGTGTAAAGAGGTGTCGGACGATGAGGAGACACAGTTGTCAGACAGTGGTGAAGTTGTTGTCAGGGCAGGAAGTCCGAGGGGGGAGCAGACTGAGGGATCGGAGGATGATGAGGTGACAGACCCAAGCTGGGTTGATAGGCCGGGTGAACACAGTGCTTCTGAGACGGAGGCGAGTCCTATAGCAGAACAGGTTGGAAGAGGCAGTGGTGGAGCCAGACGGAGAGGCAGGGCCAGAGCTGGTGCATCAGCGCCAAATGTTGCCCGTAGTCAAGCTCCCGTGGCGAGGGCTAGATTTTCAGAAGTCTGGAGGTTCTTTAAAGAAACACCGGATGACCGACGGACCATGGTGTGCAACCTTTGCCAAACCAGGATCAGCAGGGGTTCCACCACTACTAGCTTAACTACCACCAGTATGCGCAGGCATCTGAATGCTAAACACCCCACTCAATGGCACCAAGCCCGTTCACCTCCGGCCGGGCACACCACTGCTCCTTCCCCTGTGTCATCTGCTAGTCAGCCCCCTGCCCAGGACCCCGGCCCAAACACCTCCCGTGCGAAAACCCCATCTTCGCCTCCACGATCCTCCACAGCATCCACCAGCGTTCAGCTCGCCATACCCCAGACGCTGGAGCGCAAAAGGAGGTATAGCGCAACCCACCCACACGCCCAAGCCCTCAACGTCCACATCTCCAAGTTGCTTAGCCTGGAGATGCTGCCCTATAGGCTGGTAGAGACCGAGGCCTTTCGAAACCTCATGGCGGCGGCCGCCCCTCGGTATTCGGTCCCCAGCCGCCACTACTTTTCCCGATGTGCCGTCCCAGCCCTGCACAAGCACGTGTCAGAGAACATCCTCCGTGCCCTGACCAACGCCGTTTCTGACAAGGTCCACCTGACCACGGACACGTGGACGAGTGCTGCCGGGCAGGGCCACTATATATCGCTGACGGCACATTGGGTTAACTTGGTGGAGGCTGGGACCGAGTCTGACCCTGGGGCTGGTCATATACTGCCGACGCCAAGGATTGCGGGGCCTACCTCGGTCCAGGTCTCAAAGGCCTACTATGCCTCCTCCTCCTCCCACCCCTCCTCCACCTCCCACCCCTCCTCCACCTCCTCCTCTGAATTACCATCCGTGGGCATGGCGCCATCAGTCGGTAGCTCTAGGCACAGCAGCAGTGCCATCGCTAAGCGACAGCAGACGGTGCTCAAACTGCTGAGCCTAGGCGATAAAAGGCACACCGCCCAAGAGTTATTACAGGGCATCACGGCGCAGACTGATCTGTGGCTGGCACCGCTGAACCTGAAGCCAGGCATGGTTGTGTGTGACAACGGCCGTAACCTGGTGGCAGCTCTGCAACTCGGCAGACTGACACATGTGCCATGCCTGGCCCATGTGTTAAATCTCATAGTTCAGCGTTTCCTCAAGACATACCCCAATCTGTCTGATTTGCTCACGAAGGTGCGCCGCATCTGTGCGCATTTCAGGAAGTCCAGCACAGATGCTGCCACTCTCAGGGCAGCGCAGCGCCGCCTCCAACTGCCCGCTCACCGACTGTTGTGCGATGTGCCCACGAGGTGGAATTCAACACTAACCATGTTATCCAGAGTTTACCAGCAGCGCAGAGCGATTGTAGACTGCCAGATGTCAACTTCCACCAGAACTGGTAGTCAGGTCAGTCAGCTTCCTCAAGTCTACAATGAAGAGTGGACGTGGATGTCTGATATCTGTCAGGTGCTGAGTAACTTTGAGGAGTCAACACAGATGGTCAGTGGTGATGCCGCCATCATCAGCCTCACCATCCCGCTGCTCGGCCTGTTGAAAAACTCTCTGGTCAGCATGAAGTCGGAAGCTTTGCGCTCGTCACAAGAGACGGGGGAAGAAGATTCCCTTGTTGATAGCCAAAGCACCCTTAGGTCTGTTTCTCAGCGCATATCGGAGGAGGTGGAGGAGGATGAGGAGGAAGAGGAGGAGAATGTTGGCGAGACAGAAGAGGGGACCATTGTTCAGTCCTTCACTGTTCAGCGTGTATGGGCAGAAGAAGAGGAGTTGGAGGAGGAGGAAATGGACAGTCAGGCCAGTGAGGGGAGTGAATTCTTGCGCGTTGGGACTCTGGCGCATATGGCAGATTTCATGCTAAGCTGCCTATCCCGTGACCCTCGCGTTCAAAGAATTTATTCCAGCACCGATTACTGGGTATTCACTCTCCTGGACCCACGGTACAAGCAAAATCTTTCCACTCTCATCCCTGGAGAGGAAAGGAGTGTGAGAATGCATGAATACCAGCAGGCCCTGGTGCACAAGCTGAAACAGTATTTCCCTTCTGACAGCGCTAGCGGCTGAGGGCGTACTTCTGCGGGACAAGTAGCGAGGGAGAGTAGGCGACCAGGCAGCTTGTCCAGCACTGGCAGGGGTACGCTTTACAAGGCCTTTGCCAGTTTTATGTCACCCCAACACTGTCACCTGTCCCCAGTCTCGGCAGAGTAGGGCTGATCTTTACAGAAAGATGGTGAGGGAGTACGTAGCTGACCATACCATCGTCCTAAATGATCACACAGCTCCCTACAACTACTGGGTTTCAAAGCTGGACATGTGGCACAAACTGGCGCTGTACGCCTTGGAGGTTCTTGCCTGCCCTGCCGCTAGCGTCTTGTCCGAGCGGGTTTTCAGTGCAGCTGGTGGCATCATCACCGATAAGCGTACACGCCTGTCGACTGACAGCGCTGACAGGCTGACGCTTATCAAGATGAATAAAGCCTGGATTTCTCCGCATTTCCATTCTCCACCAGGTGAAAGAAGCTGAACCTGAATAATGTATGCACTCCTCCTCCTCATTGTCCTCCTTCTCCTCCTCTTTGTACACTAAAGCAGAGGAAACTGGCTATTTTTTTGCCAGGGCCAACTGGCTCTGGCTATAGTACTCTATGTATTTAATTTTTCTGGAGGGCCAACTACCCTGTCCTCTGTTTTAAACAATTTTTGGGAGTGCCACATACAGGCACTCAATCTATGTAATTTTTCTGGAGGACCAGCTACCTGCTCCTCTGGTTTGAAAACTTTTTTGGACTGCCACATACAGGCACTCAATTTATTTAATCTTTTTGGAGGACCAGCTACCTGCTCCTCTGGTTTGAAAACTTTTTTGGACTGCCACATACAGGCACTCAATCTATGTAATTTTTCTGGAGGACCAGCTACCTGCTCCTCTGGTTTGAAAACTTTTTTGGACTGCCACATACAGGCACTATCCAAATTAAATTGTCTCCATAGCAGCCTCCACACGTCGTCTTTTTAGCTGCCTTCACACGTTGTCTCCATTGCTACCTCCACACGTCATCGCCATAGCTGCCTCCAAAAGTAGTCCATATAGCTGCCTCCATACATGGTCCCCTTATCAAACGAGCTGTGTCAGGCAGAATTTTGGATTGTTTTCATGGCTTCCATGTTAACTTTGTCGCCACCCTGCTGTGTAATCCACAAAATATACTGGCAAACTTTTATCATTTACCAATATTATTTCAGCGCTTCTTGCACATCTGTTTACATTCCGCTCACCCGCCAGAACCCAAACTTATAAGAACGCTACTACACTTGATCTTATACAAAAGGTTCTTAGAAGTGCTGTTTGGGGAGTAGCCTAGAGACAGGGGCTTGGATTGGCGAAAGCTCGCCTGGCAGCGGAGCGCCAGCTCCATCCCAAGATCCAACTAACATAGTTTTAACTGCAGCACCTTTAATCTACTACTAGTTCACTGCCTCCATACATGGTCCCCTTATCAAACGAGCTGTGTCAGGCAGAATTTTGGGTTGTTTTCATGGCTTCCACATCAAACTTGTTAACTTTGTCGCCACCCTGCTGTGTAATCCACAAAATATACTGGCAAACTTTTATCATTTACCAATATTATTTCAGCGCTTCTTGCACATCTGTTTACATTCCCCTCACCCGCCAGAACCCAAACTTATAAGAACGCTACTACACTTGATCTTATACAAAAGGTTCTTAGAAGTGCTGTTTGGGGAGTAGCCTAGAGACAGGGGCTTGGATTGCCGAAAGCTCGCCCGGCAGCGGAGCGCCAGCTCCATCCCAAGATCCAACTAACATAGTTTTAACTGCAGCACCTTTAATCTACTACTAGTTCACTGCCTCCATACATGGTCCCCTTATCAAACGAGCTGTGTCAGGCAGAATTTTGGGTTGTTTTCATGGCTTCCACATCAAACTTGTTAACTTTGTTGCCACCCTGCTGTGTAATCCACAAAATATACTGGCAAACTTTTATCATTTACCAATATTATTTCAGCGCTTCTTGCACATCTGTTTACATTCCCCTCACCCGCCAGAACCCAAACTTATAAGAACGCTACTACACTTGATCTTATACAAAAGGTTCTTAGAAGTGCTGTTTGGGGAGTAGCCTAGAGACAGGGGCTTGGATTGCCGAAAGCTCGCCCGGCAGCGGAGCGCCAGCTCCATCCCAAGATCCAACTAACATAGTTTTAACTGCAGCACCTTTAATCTACTACTAGTTCACTGCCTCCATACATGGTCCCCTTATCAAACGAGCTGTGTCAGGCAGAATTTTGGGTTGTTTTCATGGCTTCCACATCAAACTTGTTAACTTTGTTGCCACCCTGCTGTGTAATCCACAAAATATACTGGCAAACTTTTATCATTTACCAATATTATTTCAGCGCTTCTTGCGCATCTGTTTACATTCCCCTCACCCGCCATATCCTAAACTTATAAGAACGCTACTACACTTGATCTTATACAAAAGGTTCTTAGAAGTGCTTTTTGGGGAGTAGCCTAGAGACAGGGGCTTGGATTGGCGAAAGCTCGCCTGGCAGCGGAGCGCCAGCTCCATCTCAAGATCCAACTAACATAGTTTTAACTGCAGCACCTTTAATCTACTACTAGTTCACTGCCTCCATACATGGTCCCCTTATCAAACGAGCTGTGTCAGGCAGAATTTTGGGTTGTTTTCATGGCTTTCTCATCAAACTTGTTAACTTTGTCGCCACCCTGCTGTGTAAACCACAAAATATACTGGCAAACTTTTATCATTTACCGATATTATTTGAGCGCTTCTTGCTCACCTCCTTTGGTCCCTCTCTGCCACCCATTGGTTTTAAGCCTGAGTCCATTTGGGGTATGTTGCCAAGACACTCTCTAGCCTGCCGCTGCTGCCGCTGCCTCTGCATAGTCCCCTGTAGTGTCAGGGTCAATTATTGGATGTTTTAGATGCTATCTAGCCTCATTCGGTCACTCTGTCATTGCCATGCTGTTGCCCATAGTTTTGGCATAATGGTGCGATTAAGCAGCCTCAGAGGCATCCATGCATGCTGCCCCTGCTGTTTCCTGTCCATTTCCGTGGTGTTTCCATCCTTTTCTGAGGTTCCCAGGTGCTTGGCCAAGCTTCCCTGTGCAGATCCTTGGTCCCCTTGAAAAATGCTCGAGTCTCCCATTGACTTCAATGGGGCTCGTTATTCGAGACGAGCACTCGAGCATCGGGAAAAGTTCGTCTCGAATAACGAGTACCCGAGCATTTTAGTGCTCGCTCATCTCTAGTGGTAAACAAAGGAAGGAAGCGTTGATGAAATATCCTATGGATAGATCATCGTTTCATATATTGTTGAAAAAAAATCTTTGTATTGTCATCAGCAAAAACATCATCAGCAGTAAAATCTAATAATAATTTATTTGTGAATCAATACATAAAAAATTGACTCTCATGACAAGTGATTGGCTCTCTGAGATCCTCAGCTCTCTGGATCAGCTACTCTAGTGATGGGGCAGTTGGATATTCTTTCCTTGTTTAAAAGTAGGTTTGGAGGCCCTAAACTATTAGAATACCTTCATGCAGCTCTGTTTTAGGGTCACAAATTTTTTACTTACCTGCGTCAGTGCCAGGATCCTGGTGGTAAAGGTGGCAGAGGAGTAGAGACTTAGGTCCGCGCTACTCATAGTGAATCCTATGCAACACCCTAGTTGTATGTTAGTATGTTGTCGAGCCTGCATGGGCGTCCAAGGTCAAGACTACCAGGCGATAGTAGAACCTCTACCAGCTGATGAAGACCTGCCCATTCTAGCCGCCAGGAGCCTAGTCACGGTATCCCGAGGACAAGTACCCATTCGACTGCTAAATGTGGGAGACTCCCCAGTGGATCTGAGAAAGTACCAGGCCGTAGCCACTCTCTTCAGCGTCCATCCTGAAGACTTGGTGGAAACCTCTCTGTCTGCCTCCCAACAGTTGGAACTGAAGCAAAGTGCTGAAGGTGAGCCTGCCGAGCAATCCTGGTGGCTTGAGCTCAATATTGGAGACGACGATTTTACTCCTGCAGACCAAGTGCAAGGTGTCCTGGATGTCGTTATGAAGCACCACCAGGCCTTCAGCAAACACCCACTGGATTTTGGGCAGACTACCCTGATCCAACATACCATCCCTACTGGCTCTCATCCTCCTATCAAGGAACAATACCGGCCCATACCTCCAGCCCGCTACCAAGAGGTGAAAAAGCTGGTACAAGAGATGAAGACAGCCAACGTTATCCGGGAGAGTCACAGCCCATGGGCTGCCCCGCTGGTCCTTGTGAAAAATAAGGATGGAACCCTTCGATTCTGTGTTGACTATAGGAAGATCAACAATATCACCCACAAGGATGCCTATCCTCTGCCTCGAATCGAGGAATCCCTCGCAGCCCTAGGGTCAGCTGCCTACTTCTCTACCCTGGACCTGACCAGTGGCTACTGGCAAGTGGCCATGGCGCCGGAAGACAGAGAGAAGACGGCTTTCACCACCCCAATGGGCCTGTTCGAGTTCAACAACATGTCGTTCGGACTATGCAACGCCCCAGGCACATTTCAACGGCTGATGGAGAGATGTTTGGGTCATCGAAACTTCGAGACCGTCCTGCTATACTTGGACGACATCATCATCTACTCCAAGACTTATGAAGACCACCTCAACCATCTGGCTGAAGTCTTCCAAATCCTGACCCAACATGGGTTGAAGGTCAAGCCATCCAAGTGCCACCTGCTACAACCTAGCGTCAAGTACCTGGGACATGTGGTGAGCGCTCATGGAATTGAGCCGGATCCAGAGAAGATTGCAGCTGTCCACGACTGGCCTACCCCATCAACCATACGGGACATCAAAAGCTTCCTGGGATTTGCCAGTTATTACAGGCGTTTCATCCCGAAGTTTGCCCAGCTGGCGGCTCCCCTGCAAGAACTTCTAAGGGGCCTGCCAAAAGAGAGCCAACGTTCCCGAGTATCCATTGAGTGGACAGCCGAACGAGAAGCTGCCTTCCAGATGCTCAAGCAACGGTTGACTGAGCCTCCGGTGTTGGGATATCCAGACTACAGTCTGCCTTTCACCCTATACACTGATGCCAGCAAGCAAGGCCTAGGGGCTGTACTATCCCAGCTCCAAAACGGAACTGAAAGGGTCATAGCCTACGCCAGCCGTTCCCTCCGAGAACCGGAGCAAAACGACCAGAACTACAGTTCCTTCAAGTTGGAGTTTCTGGCGTTAGTCTGGGCTGTGACCGAAAAGTTCAAGGACTACCTGGCTGCATCCTTCTTCACTGTCTTCACAGACAATAACCCCTTGGCGCATCTGAACACCGCTCGTCTTGGAGCACTGGAACAACGGTGGGCCTCCAGACTTGCCAACTTCAACTTTACCATCAAGTACCGGGCTGGTAAGACCAATGACAATGCCGACGCTCTGTCCCGTCTCCCTGACCAGTGGGAGGGACCCTCCACGGATGCTCAGTGGGAAGATGTCGAGATGCCAGCGTTCTATGCCCGGTTTGTGCGTCAAGATGCCCAGAGAGTTTACTCCTTACCGTCAGAGGCAGCGCCAGCTACTCCTCGAGAAGAGTCAGAGCCCCCTGCGGAAAAGGACCTCTGGATAAGTCTTCAGGCTGATAGCCGCGCCATAGGAGAAGTAATGGACTATCTCTCTAGTGGGCGAGTGCCTGAAAGAATCCGCCGCAGAAGAGCTGATGGAGAACTGTCACAATTGTGGCGCCAGAGAAAGACTCTGAACATGCACCAGGGTCTGCTACAGAGAAGAACTCTGGACCCTATCACTTATGACCGGCTGTACCAGATTGTGATTCCCAGGAGGGACGCCAAGATAGTACTGGATATGTACCATGACCAGTCCGGACACTTTGGCGCTCAGAAGACTGAAGCCACCCTCCGAAGGCGCTTCTACTGGGTCAACATGAAGCCCGACATCGAAGCCTGGTGTCGGGAATGCCCAGCCTGCGCCATCGCTCGAGGAGAGCGACACAATCAAAGGGCCCCTCTACATCCCATTGTGAGCCAACGGCCCTTAGAGATCCTGGCATTGGATCATGTGAAGTTGGAGCCCAGCAGATCTGGTCACAGTTATGCTCTCACGATCATCGACCACTATACCAAATTTGTGGTTGCAGTACCTGTCAGAGATCTATCTGCAAGGACCACCGCAGCGGCCCTGTGGAAGAGCTTCATCCTCCCCTATGGCTGTCCGGACCAGATCCTTACGGACCAAGGAACAGCATTTGAGTCCCAAGTCTTCCAGGAGCTGTGCACTCTATATGGCTGCAAAAAGCTGAGGACCACAGCCTATCATCCCCAAGGCAACGGGCTTTGTGAAAAGATGAATCAGACTCTAATCAACATGCTGAGGACTCTGACCCCTGCAAAAAGGGCTGACTGGCCAAAACTGTTGCCCGAATTAGTGTACCTGTACAACAATACCACTCATTGCTCCACAGGATACACCCCGTATTATATGATGTTCGGGAGACACGGCCATCTCCCTGTTGATACGACCTGGGACATGGAGTCCCCTGATTCCCAGTCTTTACTCCCCCAGACTGACTGGGTTCACGAACTCCAGAGGCGCCTGGCGGATGCCAGAGAAGTTGTGGATCTGCGGTTGGAAGAGGCCCGAGAGAAACAAAAAAGAGACTTCGATCGTAATGCCTGTGCTGAGCCTCTTGCCCCAGGAGATCGAGTGTGGCTGCGCAACAACCATCCCACCAGTAAGCTAGATGGGCATTGGGAGCGTGAGCCATACCTAGTTAGGGACAGTCTCTCCCCTGAAGTCTACGAGATTTCAAGAGGAGACCGTCCACTACTCCGGGTACATAGGAACCGGCTGAAGAGATGTCTTCGTCCTTTTTCCCCTATGTCCACACCTCTCACCTCGACCCCCAACTTACAGACCTCCTTGTGTTCACCTACCCCCAGTTTCTTAGAACTTGTGACTGTGCCTCAACTCTGTTTTGTTCTTTCCACTCCAGTAAGAGGTACCCCAGAGAGACCATCATCCCCACCGCAGTCTCCAATACTGCTGCCTGTGGAGGATGATCCGGCTCCAGTGTCTGCAACCCCTGAAGCATCAGAGGCAGCTGAGACTCCGACTCCAGCGCCTGACTCAGAGGAAGACGATGAGGAGGTTGTTATCTTCTCCAGGCCGGAACTTCGGAGGTCTCAAAGGGAGACAAAAGGTAAAGCTCCTGCGTACCTGCAGGAGTACCAACTGGTGTCACACGGACGGAGGAGGCAGGTACGCTTTTCTGACACCGAAGTACTTACCACCGAAGAAGATACTGAGTAACCCCTGAAGGGCTGTAGCCCACTTCAGGTACTGTACATATTGTATATTTATTTCTGTCCTTTCCCCAAAGAGCCAGAGACTTTCCTGAGACTCTTACCCTTATTTATCTCAATCAAGAGATTTCTTCAAAGGACTCTGTCCCTCTACACTAGAGGAGACCCTTTGCATCTCAGTGCACTTTTCCCCACATCAAGGGCTGTACCCAGAAGATGGACTTTGTCATTAGAGACCTTCTGTGAGACTTTTGCCAGATACTACCAAGGAAAAGTTGCCACTTTATTTATTATTATTTTGCACTTAATGCCTTCCTTTTTAGGTACGGACATTATGTTTGCACTTCCATGCCTTTTCTTTGCAGGAAAAGAGACATTTGCTACCGTGCTACCCTGAGTAGCCTATCTACCTCTGTAACGTTTGTAACGTTCAAGATGTGTACCCATTGGGCTCCTAAGCCAATGTGATCTTAACCTGTTTGCACACTGTCAGAATATATGCCAGTAGTCTGCATTAACCCTTTCATAGGCTTTACAGGTTGTAGTGTGGCTGTGTCGGACCGTCTTTTTGTAAAACACTGACCACTACCTGATCCCTCAAACCGAGGTTTGCACATGGGGGTAGTCCGTAAACTGCGGGTCTTTAGGGGACCGGGGGTGTTACAGAGTTAGCACCTGGATGCCACCCATACATGGGTAAGGATGTCAGTCAGGAGGTACTCGTGTCGCATATGCTAATGCAATGCAGATATACACATTATATATTTGTCGCCAGGGAAGAAGTGTTTACATAACAAATATACAGGCCTTGGTGCAAGGAGTGGATTACAGGACATGACACCACACCTTTCCTACTGTACAGTTTGGTTTAATGGCGTCAGCGACCAACTGTCATACAGCTACATGTTTTGTCTTAGTCCGACACCAACCCAGGTGCCTGTCTCCAGGACCATGGGCGGTTTGTCCCTACACCTCACATAGCCTGCACTTCCCAGAAGTGCCCTTAGCCCCCTCTGTGCCCTAAAACATCTATAGTCGAGCCAAGGGCGGCTCTTTCAATTGCCCCCGGGGTATGCAACACCCTCGCCGATGCAATGGCGAGGGAGTGTTTGCGAATACGTCCCACCTGCATGTACCCACATTGCACTACATGGTCCTGATAGGACATAGGGGATATTGCAGTGGTGAATCCTGCCTGGCACATTAAGTATGTATGATGCAAGAGCTATTGTCCAATGATCTGTGTTACATCCTGTCCTTTGTAAGCTGAGATGTGATTGGAGGAGCAGCCACCACCTGACCAAAGGGAGGTAATAAAACCCCCTGGCCAGGAATGTTCTAGAGATCTAAGAGAAAGGATTTAGAGAGAAGTCTCTTAAGAGAGAGATTCCAGTGTAGGAGAATCCTAATGAGTGAGTGAGTGAGTAATCTCAGTCTAGCCCATACCAGAGCAGGAAGAGCCTAGCCCCTGCCTCTGAAGAGTGGAGTATAAGACTAGAGTAGTATAGTGAGGAAAAGGGGTATCATCTTACCTTTAAAGGTGATACCTGAAGCCCTACAGGACAAGCTGAAGCTTCCTACCAGGACACAGCTGCCTCCCAGCCTGCCCTCTACATCCAGGCTGGTGAACTATCTCCTGAGGCTCCCTCCAACTCACATCTCAGCACTCCATCTACCTGTTAAAGGCACGTTGCTGCGGTTCCTGCCGGTTCAAATAAAGAACTGTAAGTTGTTTTCTTCAACTTCTGTCTCCGTCTGGTCCCTGCTAATACGGCTGCCTTCATCACCGGCACCCTGTCCATCACCCAGAGACTCACACTCGGGACATTAAGGGGTTGCCCCAGGGAGATCCGCTATAGCAGCCTCTCCCTCATCTTTTCTTGCCAACACCACCCTGCTGGAGACCTGCCAGGCTGTAGGACTGCCCTCCGGTTCCCCCGTACCAAGCACCGTGACAATAGCGTGCTTAGGCCGCCACCGCCAGCCACTCCGGTACCGCGGGCCCCGGCTGTCACCAGGCCTCTCCTCAAAGGGCTAGGCCCCGGTGGGGGATGTTGCAAGTGGCGTCACGAACAGGATTGATACTTCTGTGCCCTATTACGGCATTAAAGACTTTCCTTTATTAAAAAGACTGTGCTGCCTAACCCTGCTGCCATCCGGGTTTAGGCCCAAGTGATTGTGTGTTTCACATTGAACTGTTATACTGCTGCCACGTGCTGACCGGCAGGAACTCCAGAGGCGTCACTAGGCTCCGCCCCCTGCGCGAGTGGCGCGAAGCACCGTGGAGGAGGAGCTGGAGCGTGTGCGGCCGGCAACGAAGAGGGTTAATCGGCCATCTTGGATTTCGGCGCAGGCCGCGCCTGAAGCCTGCCAGCAGCGTGCGCCTCATCCGGAGGTCCGGCGCACGTGTCCTGCCACTGGAGGAGAACACCGCTGAGCAACACCGAGCCCCTGCTGCCTGCCGGACATCGGGAACGGAGTCCTTCGTGTACCTGAGCTGTCCTGTCACCGCGGCTGATCCTGAGTGAGTACCGCTGGGGAAGTTAAAGGGGGGTAGAGATTGTTTCCGACGCTAGGTTATTGGCTCACCTCCCAGGGAATAGTGACTGTGTCTTAAAGTGCCCACGTCCCATTCTAGCCATCGCCCATAGCAACGGACTTTGTGTAACCCTACAGGCTTCCCTCAGTTAGGCCAGTCATGTCCACCCAGGACGAAGATACGGGACTGGAGCAAGTCCCGTCCCCTGGTCCCTCCTCAGGGTACCGGAGCATGTTAAGTCCTCCAGAGAGTCCCTTCAGCCCTGCTACAGCTAGTGTCCCTGGGACTCCCACCATGATGCCTCTGACTATGCCCTACTATCTGGGGGCCCCCTGGTTACCCTACTACGAGGGAGAATCACATACTCTCCCTGTATTCAGGGACAAGTTGTTAGCCACCTTCGCCTTGCTCCCGTTCACAGAGGAACAGAAAGTGGGCATCCTCATTGGGCAGTTGAAAGGACCCGCTCTCCGGGAAGTCAAGTCTTGGCCCCGAGAACAGTGTCAGAATGTGGTCCAAATTCTTGATAGGCTACGCAACACCTTTGACAAGTGTACCGTCTCCGAGTTGAAGCAGAAATTCTTCGGGAAAAGACAGAAGCCCCAAGAGTCCCTCCGAGACTTTGCCCTCTCCCTACAGGAGACATGGAAGGCCATCACCTGCCTTGAGCCCAAAGACGCTAAAACCTCTGATCAAACCTTAAGGGAACAATTTATTAATGGACTTGTTGATAGAAATCAAAGGTGTCAACTAAAGATCATCTCTTCTCAACATGCCCAGGCCTCTTTCCTTGAGTTTAAGGAAATTGCCATTGACATATTAGGAGACCGACCACCTATTGGACCGCAGCAAGAGCCTGAATCCGTGGAAATGGAAGAATCTGCTCTCGCTTGCCATCCCACGCAGTCAGCATCACCTACTCCGGCGGCTCTGGAAGCTACTGGCATATCAGGACCGGTCCCTAATCTGGCAGACACCCTGCATCAAATCCTCGATCGGTTGACCCAGTTGGAAGTAACTGTCTCCGCTATGAAGAGGAAACCTCCAGAGAACCCGGTACGGTCAGCTACTCCTCGTGAATCTCCGACTAAACAGCGCCCAAAGGAAGCGAAGTCGTTAAGCACCTGGAGTCAGAAGAAACCCCGCCAGCGGTGCAGCTACTGCCATAAGTATGGGCATGAAGAGAATGATTGTCGTCAGTTAAACGACAAACCCTTGGAGCTAAGAACTTGTAAGTCCCCGAGATGCCAACTGGATGCCCAGGTTCGTGGGGACTCGCCCCATGGTTCATGTAACCATCAACGGAGTTACCCTACCGGCCTTAATTGATACCGGCTCTCAAGTGACCACCCTCCGGAGTGCTGCCTTCGAGAAATGCCGGGGAAAAGCATCCTTAGTCCAGCCTCCCAAGGCTTACTTAAACATTATTGCTACGAACGGAAAACCCGTTCCCATCCGCGGCTACTGGGAGCCCACACTAACCATTGGAGACACTGAGTTAACCAGACAGGGCGTAGTGGTGACACGTGTGCCCGAAAACGGTAACTTCTCCCTGGTACTGGGTACCAATGTCCTCCGCAACTGCTACCCTGAAGTGCTGAAGGCTCTCCACGACTCCCTGCCAACAGTGCCCAACGGTTCCCGGAAGGTAATTCAGGAGACTATGCAGGTTCTAGCGGCGCAACAGAAGTTTGCTGGCCCTAATGGAGAAATCTGCAGAGCCCGGATCAAGGATCCCCAACCTGTCCGCCTTCAACCTGGGACTGAGACGTTAGTATGGTGTCGAGCCTGCATGGGCGTCCAAGGTCAAGACTACCAGGCGATAGTAGAACCTCTACCAGCTGATGAAGACCTGCCCATTCTAGCCGCCAGGAGCCTAGTCACGGTATCCCGAGGACAAGTACCCATTCGACTGCTAAATGTGGGAGACTCCCCAGTGGATCTGAGAAAGTACCAGGCCGTAGCCACTCTCTTCAGCGTCCATCCTGAAGACTTGGTGGAAACCTCTCTGTCTGCCTCCCAACAGTTGGAACTGAAGCAAAGTGCTGAAGGTGAGCCTGCTGAGCAATCCTGGTGGCTTGAGCTCAATATTGGAGACGACGATTTTACTCCTGCAGACCAAGTGCAAGGTGTCCTGGATGTCGTTATGAAGCACCACCAGGCCTTCAGCAAACACCCACTGGATTTTGGGCAGACTACCCTGATCCAACATACCATCCCTACTGGCTCTCATCCTCCTATCAAGGAACGATACCGGCCCATACCTCCAGCCCGCTACCAAGAGGTGAAAAAGAGATGAAGACAGCCAACGTTATCCGGGAGAGTCACAGCCCATGGGCTGCCCCGCTGGTCCTTGTGAAAAAGAAGGATGGAACCCTTCGATTCTGTGTTGACTATAGGAAGATCAACAATATCACCCACAAGGATGCCTATCCTCTGCCTCGAATCGAGGAATCCCTCGCAGCCCTAGGGTCAGCTGCCTACTTCTCTACCCTGGACCTGACCAGTGGCTACTGGCAAGTGGCCATGGCGCCGGAAGACAGAGAGAAGACAGCTTTCACCACCCCAATGGGCCTGTTCGAGTTCAACAACATGCCGTTCGGACTATGCAACGCCCCAGGCACATTTCAACGGCTGATGGAGAGATGTTTGGGTCATCGAAACTTCGAGACCGTCCTGCTATACTTGGACGACATCATCATCTACTCCAAGACTTATGAAGACCACCTCAACCATCTGGCTGAAGTCTTCCAAATCCTGACCCAACATGGGTTGAAGGTCAAGCCATCCAAGTGCCACCTGCTACAACCTAGCGTCAAGTACCTGGGACATGTGGTGAGCGCTCATGGAATTGAGCCGGATCCAGAGAAGATTGCAGCTGTCCACGACTGGCCTACCCCATCAACCATACGGGACATCAAAAGCTTCCTGGGATTTGCCAGTTATTACAGGCGTTTCATCCCGAAGTTTGCCCAGCTGGCGGCTCCCCTGCAAGAACTTCTAAGGGGCCTGCCAAAAGAGAGCCAACGTTCCCGAGTATCCATTGAGTGGACAGCCGAACGAGAAGCTGCCTTCCAGATGCTCAAGCAACGGTTGACTGAGCCTCCGGTGTTGGGATATCCAGACTACAGTCTGCCTTTCACCCTATACACTGATGCCAGCAAGCAAGGCCTAGGGGCTGTACTATCCCAGCTCCAAAACGGAACTGAAAGGGTCATAGCCTACGCCAGCCGTTCCCTCCGAGAACCGGAGCAAAACGACCAGAACTACAGTTCCTTCAAGTTGGAGTTTCTGGCGTTAGTCTGGGCTGTGACCGAAAAGTTCAAGGACTACCTGGCTGCATCCTTCTTCACTGTCTTCACAGACAATAACCCCTTGGCGCATCTGAACACCGCTCGTCTTGGAGCACTGGAACAACGGTGGGCCTCCAGACTTGCCAACTTCAACTTTACCATCAAGTACCGGGCTGGTAAGACCAATGACAATGCCGACGCTCTGTCCCGTCTCCCTGACCAGTGGGAGGGACCCTCCACGGATGCTCAGTGGGAAGATGTCGAGATGCCAGCGTTCTATGCCCGGTTTGTGCGTCAAGATGCCCAGAGAGTTTACTCCTTACCGTCAGAGGCAGCGCCAGCTACTCCTCGAGAAGAGTCAGAGCCCCCTGCGGAAAAGGACCTCTGGATAAGTCTTCAGGCTGTTAGCCGCGCCATAGGAGAAGTAATGGACTATCTCTCTAGTGGGCGAGTGCCTGAAAGAATCCGCCGCAGAAGAGCTGATGGAGAACTGTCACAATTGTGGCGCCAGAGAAAGACTCTGAACATGCACCAGGGTCTGCTACAGAGAAGAACTCTGGACCCTATCACTTATGACCGGCTGTACCAGATTGTGATTCCCAGGAGGGACGCCAAGATAGTACTGGATATGTACCATGACCAGTCCGGACACTTTGGCGCTCAGAAGACTGAAGCCACCCTCCGAAGGCGCTTCTACTGGGTCAACATGAAGCCCGACATCGAAGCCTGGTGTCGGGAATGCCCAGCCTGCGCCATCGCTCGAGGAGAGCGACACAATCAAAGGGCCCCTCTACATCCCATTGTGAGCCAACGGCCCTTAGAGATCCTGGCATTGGATCATGTGAAGTTGGAGCCCAGCAGATCTGGTCACAGTTATGCTCTCACGATCATCGACCACTATACCAAATTTGTGGTTGCAGTACCTGTCAGAGATCTATCTGCAAGGACCACCGCAGCGGCCCTGTGGAAGAGCTTCATCCTCCCCTATGGCTGTCCGGACCAGATCCTTACGGACCAAGGAACAGCATTTGAGTCCCAAGTCTTCCAGGAGCTGTGCACTCTATATGGCTGCAAAAAGCTGAGGACCACAGCCTATCATCCCCAAGGCAACGGGCTTTGTGAAAAGATGAATCAGACTCTAATCAACATGCTGAGGACTCTGACCCCTGCAAAAAGGGCTGACTGGCCAAAACTGTTGCCCGAATTAGTGTACCTGTACAACAATACCACTCATTGCTCCACAGGATACACCCCGTATTATATGATGTTCGGGAGACACGGCCATCTCCCTGTTGATACGACCTGGGACATGGAGTCCCCTGATTCCCAGTCTTTACTCCCCCAGACTGACTGGGTTCACGAACTCCAGAGGCGCCTGGCGGATGCCAGAGAAGTTGTGGATCTGCGGTTGGAAGAGGCCCGAGAGAAACAAAAAAGAGACTTCGATCGTAATGCCTGTGCTGAGCCTCTTGCCCCAGGAGATCGAGTGTGGCTGCGCAACAACCATCCCACCAGTAAGCTAGATGGGCGTTGGGAGCGTGAGCCATACCTAGTTAGGGACAGTCTCTCCCCTGAAGTCTACGAGATTTCAAGAGGAGACCGTCCACTACTCCGGGTACATAGGAACCGGCTGAAGAGATGTCTTCGTCCTTTTGCCCCTATGTCCACACCTCTCACCTCGACCCCCAACTTACAGACCTCCTTGTGTTCACCTACCCCCAGTTTCTTAGAACTTGTGACTGTGCCTCAACTCTGTTTTGTTCTTTCCACTCCAGTAAGAGGTACCCCAGAGAGACCATCATCCCCACCGCAGTCTCCAATACTGCTGCCTGTGGAGGATGATCCGGCTCCAGTGTCTGCAACCCCTGAAGCATCAGAGGCAGCTGAGACTCCGACTCCAGCGCCTGACTCAGAGGAAGACGATGAGGAGGTTGTTATCTTCTCCAGGCCGGAACTTCGGAGGTCTCAAAGGGAGACAAAAGGTAAAGCTCCTGCGTACCTGCAGGAGTACCAACTGGTGTCACACGGACGGAGGAGGCAGGTACGCTTTTCTGACACCGAAGTACTTACCACCGAAGAAGATACTGAGTAACCCCTGAAGGGCTGTAGCCCACTTCAGGTACTGTACATATTGTATATTTATTTCTGTCCTTTCCCCAAAGAGCCAGAGACTTTCCTGAGACTCTTACCCTTATTTATCTCAGTCAAGAGATTTCTTCAAAGGACTCTGTCCCTCTACACTAGAGGAGACCCTTTGCATCTCAGTGCACTTTTCCCCACATCAAGGGCTGTACCCAGAAGATGGACTTTGTCATTAGAGACCTTCTGTGAGACTTTTGCCAGATACTACCAAGGAAAAGTTGCCACTTTATTTATTATTATTTTGCACTTAATGCCTTCCTTTTTAGGTACGGACATTATGTTTGCACTTCCATGCCTTTTCTTTGCAGGAAAAGAGACATTTGCTACCGTGCTACCCTGAGTAGCCTATCTACCTCTGTAACGTTTGTAACGTTCAAGATGTGTACCCATTGGGCTCCTAAGCCAATGTGATCTTAACCTGTTTGCACACTGTCAGAATATATGCCAGTAGTCTGCATTAACCCTTTCATAGGCTTTACAGGTTGTAGTGTGGCTGTGTCGGACCGTCTTTTTGTAAAACACTGACCACTACCTGATCCCTCAAACCGAGGTTTGCACATGGGGGTAGTCCGTAAACTGCGGGTCTTTAGGGGACCGGGGGTGTTACAGAGTTAGCACCTGGATGCCACCCATACATGGGTAAGGATGTCAGTCAGGAGGTACTCGTGTCGCATATGCTAATGCAATGCAGATATACACATTATATATTTGTCGCCAGGAGACAGAAGTGTTTACATAACAAATATACAGGCCTTGGTGCAAGGAGTGGATTACAGGACATGACACCACACCTTTCCTACTGTACAGTTCGGTTTAATGGCGTCAGCGACCAACTGTCATACAGCTACATGTTTTGTCTTAGTCCGACACCAACCCAGGTGCCTGTCTCCAGGACCATGGGCGGTTTGTCCCTACACCTCACATAGCCTGCACTTCCCAGAAGTGCCCTTAGCCCCCTCTGTGCCCTAAAACATCTATAGTCGAGCCGAGGGCGGCTCTTTCAATTGCCCCCGGGGTATGCAACACCCTCGCCGATGCAATGGCGAGGGAGTGTTTGCGAATACGTCCCACCTGCATGTACCCACATCGCACTACATGGTCCTGATAGGACATAGGGGATATTGCAGTGGTGAATCCTGCCTGGCACATTAAGTATGTATGATGCAAGATGCTATTGTCCAATGATCTGTGTTACATCCTGTCCTTTGTAGGCTGAGATGTGATTGGAGGAGCAGCCACCACCTGACCAAAGGGAGGTAATAAAACCCCCTGGCCAGGAATGTTCTAGAGATCTAAGAGAAAGGATTTAGAGAGAAGTCTCTTAAGAGAGAGATTCCAGTGTAGGAGAATCCTAGTGAGTGAGTGAGTGAGTAATCTCAGTCTAGCCCATACCAGAGCAGGAAGAGCCTAGCCCCTGCTTCTGAAGAGTGGAGTATAAGACTAGAGTAGTATAGTGAGGAAAAGGGGTATCATCTTACCTTTAAAGGTGATACCTGAAGCCCTACAGGACAAGCTGAAGCTTCCTACCAGGACACAGCTGCCTCCCAGCCTGCCCTCTACATCCAGGCTGGTGAACTATCTCCTGAGGCTCCCTCCAACTCACATCTCAGCACTCCATCTACCTGTTAAAGGCATGTTGCTGCGGTTCCTGCCGGTTCAAATAAAGAACTGTAAGTTGTTTTCTTCAACTTCTGTCTCCGTCTGGTCCCTGCTAATACGGCTGCCTTCATCACCGGCACCCTGTCCATCACCCAGAGACTCACACTCGGGACATTAAGGGGTTGCCCCAGGGAGATCCGCTATAGCAGCCTCTCCCTCATCTTTTCTTGCCAACACCACCCTGCTGGAGACCTGCCAGGCTGTAGGACAGCCCTCCGGTTCCCCCGTACCAAGCACCGTGACAATAGCGTGCTTAGGCCGCCACCGCCAGCCACTCCGGTACCGCGGGCCCCGGCTGTCACCAGGCCTCTCCTCAAAGGGCTAGGCCCCGGTGGGGGATGTTGCACCTATGTAATGTGCACTACTCATGGTGAACTTCACTGTGCATACTTTGAATATTGGGAATATGGAGTGGGGGAGTCACTGACCCCTTCTCCCTTTACCATCTGGAATCTTATAAAAACAGCCACCAATCACAGTAAGGTAAAAGATTTGGAACCTTAAACCTGTGCTGCATGGCGGTTTAGGAGCCCCTAACCTACTGACACATTCCCGTAACCCCTTAATCACCGTGCCTGTTTTCCATGTTATCACTAAGGCCATCTTTCAGTTTTTTTTCCATTAATGCCCTCTACAAGCTATAACTTTTTCATTTTTCGATCACTATAGTTGTATGGGGTCTTTTTCTTTTTTGTAACAAACTGTAGTTTTTAATAGATATATTACCGTATTTTTTTCAGACTATAAGGCACACAAAAAATCCTTTGATTTTCTCAGAAATCAAAGGTGCGCCTTATTGTCCAGTGCGCCTTATATATGAACCGTACTTACAGACAACAGCTGCCTTGAACTGTGCACAGGTCTGCCACCTGCTGGTCATTCATCCTTATAATCAGGTGCACCTTATAATCCGGTGCGCCTTATATATGAACCTAGACGTTTTAGCAAGCATTTATTGATGGTGCGCCTTAAAATCCGGTGCGCTGTATAGTCCGAAAAATACTGTAATTTCCTACTGGTGAACTTTTATTAACCCACTCTGTAAAGCATATTTAAAATAGACGCAAATCTGACAAGAGTTTTCTGCCTTTATCATCGATCCTAAATAACATTAAAAAAAGTTCTTTGGGTCAATACACATACAGCGATGCCAAATATACAATTCTGTTCTCCGACACTTCTGATAAATCTCCCAATATGAATGTAAAGGAACATCGACCTTTGATATAAATACTCAAAATTTGACCCGTTAAATTTTTTAAATGTTATTTTCATAAAACATTCTTTGCAAAAAATCGCAGTGTCAGCTACCCATAGAAAAAGACACTTGCCACACACCTGGCATTATAAAATTATTCTTTAAGCAGTGCAAACCTTGCAAGTACAACTTAAGAAATCTCTCATTGTGTCTAGGCTAAAGGTGACCGAAAAAGTATTTTAAATGGATTAAAAATGGCTTAGATTTTAAAACACCCCTCTACATATAAAGGAGGTGCAATCATGCCTCACATCTTAGCTTAACATTAGGTTACCCTAGTTTTTTTACCTTCTCCTTAGAAGGAGATTGGAAGATTGAAAGATCATTATTACAGAGGATTTCTTAAAATTAGCCTTCCGATTGAATGTTGAACACAGAGGATTTGTCTCCATTTGGCTTTCACCTCACCTTAATCTGACACCTGCAGAAATGAAATCAGATCTGGATTCAGTATATCCTGAAATGATATGTATGTACAGGGTTTTAATCAAAGTAAAATGCCACCATCAAGGTAAATGGTCCTTTGGCCGACAGCTTCTGGGCGAGAGGTTAAGGGTTTGTTAAAGAAAGTCGGTTTTGATTAAGTGCTAAATATGGTGAAACACTCCTTCCCCACGTAAAGGTCATAGCACATGGCTTTTACAATCTGTCTTACATAAATGAGGTGTCTTTGGGATGAGGTGGTTGTAAGGCAACCGTTGATCTTTCTTGGAACCGGTGATGGTGGGCGTATCTCAGATGTCAAGATAACAAGGATATTGGAGACCATATTAATAAGCTGCTTGCCCTATTGGAGTACGAGGTAAAATATTACATGAGAGCACTCTCCGTTTTTCATCCTGGGCGAAAGGTCCTTTGGTACTTTAGTTCCAAAATTAGAAGTCTTTTTAGAGGTTAACTTATTTTTTTTAGTCACCGTAACAGCTCAGAATATCAGGATCCTTCAGCAATTCAGCAAAATACAAATTAAACAGATCTAAACAGTAGCATAAAGTCATATATAATACATTGGTAACCCCTTAATAGCTTGGCCCTTTTTGGTTTTTGTATTTCCATTTTTTTGTTCCCTTCAAAATCCATAAATTTTTTAAAATTTCCCCATGTAAAGAGCTGCATGAGGGCTTGTTTTCTGTGTAACAAGTTGTACTTTCCATTGACGCTATCTAATATTCAGTGTCATGTACTGGAAAGCAGGAAAAAATTCCAAATGTGATGAAATTGGTAAAAAAAAAAAAAAAAGAATATGCACGATTTTCATGTGGGTTCTGTACACCTTTGAATTTTCGTTCCAAATGACACCTCTTTATTTCTTGGGTTGCTACTTTCACAGGGATACAAAATGTATATAGGTATTAATATGTTTTTATAGAGTTTAAACCTTCTGTAAAAAAAATATCTTAATTTTGCTGTGTTCTAACGCCAAAAATAATAATAATAAGAATATAATTATAATCTTTATATAGCGTCATCAAATTCTGTAGCGCTTTACACATCGTAGGGGACATATACAAATATAATATTACATTACAGAGTACAAACTGTCACGGGAGCTCCTGCTTCCCACGACTCGGGTCACACGCGCACCCGTTTTCCTATCTGTGCCCTCGGACCCCCGCCACTGCTCTTACCTCTCCATGATCCCGTGCCGGCTTCCGGAGATTTAAAGGGCAACCACGCCGATAATGGGCGTTGGCGGACTGGCAATTCTGATAAATTATCAGCCCCTTCCTGGGTCTCCTGACAGATCTTTGTGCCTAAAAGCCTCAGAGAAAGCTTGTATGATGCCCTGTGCGATTATCCTGATTTCTCATTGTGACCTCAATTCCGTATCTGACCTTGCTCCTGTGCTTCCCGTCCTGACCTTTTGCTACGTCCCCGACTCTGATCCTGTGCTGCCTGTCTCGTCCTCCTGCCTGTCCCGTCCTCCTGCCTGTCCCTGACCACGACCTTGCCTTACGATTCTGTACTTCGTATTGGCCACCACCGCTGACAAATTTGCGTCTGTGGAACGACCTGGAGGTACAACGCGGCAACAAGTCCAACCTGCTTTGCGGCGGGCTTTGGTGAAAACCAGGTACTACTTAGATTTTGGTGTCGGCTTACGTGATCTTCCGCGGTGGTAGAGAGGATCCACTACCACTGATCCTGACACAAACAGTCATATGGAACAACGAGAGTGAGGGTCCTGCTCACAAGATATTATTATTATATAATGCAGGATTTCCATTTTATACCCCTCCTTTCTTATAATATTATTTCTTTTTTTCCCTTTTTACTATAAATGCCCTGTTTTTTTCCTCCCCTTACTATGTGCCCCTTTTCTTTCCCATTTTTACCCCCTTTGTGTATCTATTTGCCCTCCTGTTTCATTCCCCCTTTCAAAATAGTAGTGCAGCTTCCAAACAAACTAAAAAAATGCTAATCTTCTCTGTGATTCTCCCACGAGTGGTGAGCTGTGTTTTGCACATTGAGCACATCCAGGGCCAGCAACACAATGGGGCACATTTACTTACCCAGTCCCATCGCGATCCTGCGGCGCGTTGTCCTACGAGGATTCGGGACTGCCGGGATTCACTAAGGTCGTGCACCCGATACTCACCAGTTGTCGCTCCTGCGCTGAGGACTGCCGGAGTTCACCTTCTTCTTCCTGGTGCATGTAAGTGCTGATCTTGGGACACAATTTTTTTTTAAATTCCGTGGTTTGTCCGAATCCGTCGAGTTGTCCGACCGACACGCCCCCAGATTTCTGTTGCTGCGCCGATGCACCACAATCCTATCGTGTGCGCCAAAAACCAGGGCAATTCAGCGCAAAACCGCGCAAATCGGAAATATTCGGGAAAATCAAACAGAATCGCGACCGCAGGACCCTTAGTAAATGTGACCCAATGAAGTCATTGCTACGCGGGCACTGGGAAGCTTACGGATGCTGCTGCTGTAAATAGTGGCAGAGCAGGGAGATATCACTTTCTACTTAATCTCAACCTTCAAACGTATAGGAGGACATCACCGGTACAGTCTTGGCCAACATCATTAGCGACTATAATTTCTGTTCAGAGTGAATCAATTTTCATCTGTGAACAGAACAGAAACCCACGGGTCCATTGTCCAATATAGATGTTCCCTGGCCCAAGCTAGATTCTTACACCTGTGCCGGGTGTTGTGGTCAGGTACCCTTGTAGGTCGTCTAGTACACAGACCACACTTCAGCCATAGCCAAAGTAGGTTGGGAGCTGATTAAATATAGGAGATGAGGATGTGTTAGATTGGAAAAGGGAAACAAGGTAGAAGCTATGGTCTGGTAAAGGCAATGTCAGATCAATTTATGATTCAAATACCAAGACTACATATCTCTAGTAATATCACATGCAATAATGACTAAATTGCATTCATTTTACTATTTCCTGCTGTGAAACAAGCCAAAAAGGTTTTTGAAGAAGATTATTGTCACTGGAGAAGGATGTACTCGGAAGCCTTCACCCCATTATAGGGGAAGCATAACTCCCAACCTCCCAGGAAGTGGGACACAGAGCACTGGGAGGAGCACTGTGTTGTGCACATCTCCTCTATGTTCCATCTTTTTTCCCAATGGGCAATTCTTGTCGGGACCAGAGGACACAGCAGAGATGTGGGGGACAAAATGGGGAAAGTAGAGACAAACATCCATCCGTCCGGGACGGTGGGACAGCCCTAAAAAAACAGGACAAACGCACCGCCCCAGACTGTGAAAGGGGCCTAACTCATAAATTCCCTTTACTTTTACATTTTTAAGGATTTTTTCAAATTCGGGTCTGAATCCATTGTATACATACAGGGCCGACTCCAGGTTTTAGGGGGCTCCTGGGTGACAGAGCCTCCAGTAGCCACACTGCCCCCCTCCCAATGTATACACACTGATCCCCCCTCTCCCCCTGTATACACACTGCCCCCCTCCCCCTGTATACACACTGCCCCCCCTCTCACCCTGTATACACACTACCCCCCCTCCTCCCCCTGTATACACACTGCTCCCCCCCACTCCCCCTGTATACATACTGCCCCCCTCCCAATGTATACACACTGCCCCCCTCCCCCCTGTATAGACACTTGCCTGGGTTGTATACATATTAGGGCAATGATGATGACAGAGTCAGCATCCGGAGGTGGGGTAACTCTCCTGCTGAGAACATGGTGTGAACAGCGGCCATCTCATCTCCATAAGTTGAGGCATTTAGTCAAACAGTGGGGCGAGAGGTTCCACCCGCACTAAATTTATTGCTGACTTGCACCGAGACAGCAGCGAACAAAAGAACCGTGTCACACAGTTGTCCTGTCAGTGGCAGACGGCAAGCCAAGGGTCCATTTCAATGACTGCAGGAGAGATAGGAGAGTCATCTCAGCCGAATGTTCTCCTTACAACTCTGCCATTATCTTAAAGCAGCTACCAAAATCTCACCCTACTGCCAGAGCTCCTGCTCAGCAATACAGGAAAAAAAGAACTCTTTTGTTATCAGAGCTACAAATGTTACAAGGTTATGGATTTATTTTTTTTTATCATTTTGACACACCAAGCTTAAATGATTGGCCATCACTGTATCAGTTGGGATCAAGATATGATACGACTTGCTCCCCTAGGGGGTAATTCTTTTGTACATAGTGTTCTGACAATTGTTACACACAGTTAGAGACAGGCTTAAAATTACAGTTACATACATACACTACGAGAGGCGCGTTCTTAAGTTGCATACATCATTACAGGACATTGCGATACAGCACAAAAGGTAATTGTACATTGATGAGGAGATAAGCTGTGACATCATCTATTGTCAGTAGTGATGTAATGATGGATCAGTGTTATCTATATAGAGGTCATTGTACAGGAGGAGGAGGAGATAAGCTGTGACATCATCTATTGTCAGTAGTGATGTAATGATGGGTCAGTGTTATCTATATAGAGGTCATTGTACAGGGATGGGGAGGAGATAAGCTGTGACATCATCTATTGTCAGTAGTGATGTAATGATGGATCAGTGTTATCTATATAGAGGTCATTGTACAGGGAGGGGAGGAGATAAGCTGTGACATCATCTATTGTCAGTAGTGATGTAATGATGGGTCAGTGTTATCTATATAGAGGTCATTGTACAGGGATGGGGAGGAGATAAGCTGTGACATCATCTATTGTCAGTAGTGATGTAATGATGGGTCAGTGTTATCTATATAGAGGTCATTGTACAGGGAGGAGGAGATAAGCTGTGACATCATCTATTGTCAGTAGTGATGTAATGATGGGTCAGTGTTATCTATATAGAGGTCATTGTACAGGGAGGAGGAGATAAGCTGTGACATCATCTATTGTCAGTAGTGATGTAATGATGGGTCAGTGTTATCTATATAGAGGTCATTGTACAGGGAGGAGGAGATAAGCTGTGACATCATCTATTGTCAGTAGTGATGTAATGATGGGTCAGTGTTATCTATATAGAGGTCATTGTACAGGGAGGGGGAGGAGATAAGCTGTGACATCTATTGTCAGTAGTGATGTAATGATGGGTCAGTGTTATCTATATAGAGGTCATTGTACAGGGAGGGGAGGAGATAAGCTGTGACATCATCTATTGTCAGTAGTGATGTAATGATGGGTCAGTGTTATCTATATAGTGGTCATTGTACAGGAGGAGGAGGAGATAAGCTGTGACATCATCTATTGTCAGTAGTGATGTAATGAAGGGTCAGTGTTATCTATATAGAGGTCATTGTACAGGGATGGGGAGGAGATAAGCTGTGACATCATCTATTGTCAGTAGTGATGTAATGATGGGTCAGTGTTATCTATATAGAGGTCATTGTACAGGGAGGAGGAGATAAGCTGTGACATCATCTATTGTCAGTAGTGATGTAATGATGGGTCAGTGTTATCTATATAGAGGTCATTGTACAGGGAGGAGGAGATAAGCTGTGACATCATCTATTGTCAGTAGTGATGTAATGATGGGTCAGTGTTATCTATATAGAGGTCATTGTACAGGGAGAGGGGGAGATAAGCTGTGACATCATTTATTGTCAGTAGTGATGTAATGATGGGTCAGTGTTATCTATATAGAGGTCATTGTACAGGGAGGGGGAGGAGATAAGCTGTGACATCATCTATTGTCAGTAGTGATGTAATGATGGATCAGTGTTATCTATATAGAGGTCATTGTACAGGGAGGGGGAGGAGATAAGCTGCAACATCATCTATTGTCAGTAGTGATGTAATGATGGGTCAGTGTTATCTATATAGAGGTCATTGTACAGGGAGGGGGAGGAGATAAGCTGTGACATCATCTATTGTCAGTAGTGATGTAATGATGGGTCAGTGTTATCTATATAGAGGTCATTGTACAGGGATGGGGAGGAGATAAGCTGTGACATCATCTATTGTCAGTAGTGATGTAATGATGGATCAGTGTTATCTATATAGAGGTCATTGTACAGGGAGGGGAGGAGATAAGCTGTGACATCATCTATTGTCAGTAGTGATGTAATGATGGGTCAGTGTTATCTATATAGAGGTCATTGTACAGGGATGGGGAGGAGATAAGCTGTGACATCATCTATTGTCAGTAGTGATGTAATGATGGGTCAGTGTTATCTATATAGAGGTCATTGTACAGGGAGGAGGAGATAAGCTGTGACATCATCTATTGTCAGTAGTGATGTAATGATGGGTCAGTGTTATCTATATAGAGGTCATTGTACAGGGAGGAGGAGATAAGCTGTGACATCATCTATTGTCAGTAGTGATGTAATGATGGGTCAGTGTTATCTATATAGTGGTCATTGTACAGGAGGAGGAGGAGATAAGCTGTGACATCATCTATTGTCAGTAGTGATGTAATGAAGGGTCAGTGTTATCTATATAGAGGTCATTGTACAGGGATGGGGAGGAGATAAGCTGTGACATCATCTATTGTCAGTAGTGATGTAATGATGG